>NC_137788.1:10187456-10567456 GCF_963383645.1 Muscardinus avellanarius
TGTGTCAGCCTCCCCAGTGCTGGGATGACGGGCATGTGCCACCAGGCCCAGCCTTTTTTTTTTTTTTTTTCCTTCTATTTTTGAAACAGGATCTCACTAAGTTGCTGGGGCTTTCACTCAATGGCTAAGGCTGGTCTCCAACCTGTGATCCTCCCGTCTTAGCCTCCCAAGCTCTGGGAACCCAGGCATCCTCCTCTTAGAAAGACACCATCAGTGAATGGGCAGTCCTGCCCTCGACCAGCATGTCATCCTCTTCAGATTCTTAACATCTGCAGAGACTTGTTCCAAAGAAGGTCACCCTCACAGGTGCGCACCTTTCGGAGGGATGCAACCCAACCCGCTGCCCGAGGTACCCAGGCGACAAGTCCCTGCTGTCCTCTGTCTTCTCAGCCCCCACCCCATTTCTCCTCACTGGGGAGCTGCTCCCACCTCTCACCCATTCAGTACGTCTCGGCATAACATTCTTAAAATGCACAGCCCTGCCGGGCGTGGTGGCGCACACTTGTAATCCCAGTACTTGGGAGGCTGAGACAGGAGGATCGCAGGTTCGCAGATAGCCTCAGCTACTTAGTGAGGCCTTCTGCAATTTAGTGAGACCCTGTTTCAAAATAAGGAATAAAAAATTAGGGCTGGGGGTGTAGCTCAGAGGAAGAATGCCCCTGGGTTCCATCCCCAGTGCTGGAAAAAAAAAAATTGCACAGCCCTCACCTGGTCAGGGGACCAGCATGTCTCTTTGTACAAGGATACTGAATCTTTGTGTGTGCGTGGGTGTGATGGGCAGAGACAGACAGACAGACAGACAGACAGACAGACAGACAGACAGACAGACAAAGAATGAAACCCAGGGGCATTCTACCTCCAATATACCCCAGCCCTATTTTTTTATTTTAAATTTTATTTTATTTTTTTGTGGTACTAGCAATGGAATCCAGGGGTTTTCTACCTCCAGGCTACACTCCCAGACCTATTTAATATTTTATTGGGAAACAGGGTCTCATTAAGTTGCTGAGAGCCTCACTAAGTAGCTGAGGCTGTCTGCAAACCACGATCTTCCAGTCTCAGCCTCCTGAATCCCGGGATTACAAGTGTGCGCCACCACGCCTGGCTCCTTTTTTCTTTTTTTAAACTAGGGATTGAACCCAGAGGCATTCTACCTCCAAGCTACATCCCAACCCTTTTTATTTTTGTTTTTGTTTGTGCAGTACTGGGGATGGAACCCAGGGACATTCCTACCTTTGAACTATACCCCCCAGCCCTATTTTTTTAAATTATTATTCTTTATTTTGAAACAAGGTCTCACTGAGTTGCAAAGGGCCTCACTAAGTAGCTGAATCTGTCCATGAATCCTGATCCTCCTGTCTCGGGCTCCCAAATGCCGGGATTACAAATATGCACCACCACACCTGGCTTATTTTGAAACAGAGCCTCGCTAAGTTGCTGAGAGCGCCTCACTACTTGCTGAGGCCGTCCTTGAGCCTGTGATCCTCCTATCTCAGCCTCCCAAGTACTGGGATGACAGGCGTGCACCACCACGCCTGGCTCCAAGTGGGTTCATCTTGCCGTGGTCCAGGCAGACTGGGGTCCCCAGGCCCCTTCCTTTGCAGACACCCCTTCCTTCTCCACCAGGGAGCACCCGGGGAGACAGGTGCTTCACCTGCGCAGGGCAGCTCGAGGTCCTGCCTGTGCCCCCCCCCAGGCTCGCCTCCCTTGACTGATGACTTCTGCCCAGCAGCTGCCACCTGAGCCGGAGGGGGTGAAGCGCTGCACCCTCCAGAAATAGATGGTGATAAAGCAGATGGTGGATGGAGATTAATCTCTCGCGCCCAGCCCGGCCCCTCGCCAGCCATCAGGCCGGCAGCCAGCCGCGCTGGGGGCCTCTCCCCTCATCTGCCCTCTGGGAACCGCCTGGCTCAGACCAAACTCCAGCTCGGCAAGCGCTTTTTGACATTAAAAAGATAAACTTCTATGTTCCTAATTCCACTTATTAGGCAAAGGGTGTGTACACACTTAGACCGCTGAAATAAAAAGAAAACAGATAAAAAGAGCCCATCAATATGCAGTTACAGTAGGAAATGGTGGGAACCTGCTTGTAATCTCAGTATTTGGGAGGCGGAGACAGGAGGGTCGCAGGTTGGAAGCCAGCCTCAGCAATTTAGAAAGACCCTCGGTGACTTAGCAAGTCCCTATTTCAATAATAAAAAATAATAAAGGGCTAAGGGTATATACCTCAAAGGTAGAATGTTTCTAGGTTCAATCCCTAGTACCAAAAAGAAAACAAACAAACAAACAAACAAAATACGTAGTTAAGCCAGGCGTGGTGGCGCACGCTTGTAATCCCCGCGCTTGGGAGGCGGAGACAGGAGGATCGCAGGGGTTCAAAGCCAGCCTCAGCTACTGAGTAAGGCTCTCAGCAACTTAGTGAGACCCTGTTTCCATAAAGTATAAAATAGGTCTGGGAGTATAGCCCAGAGGTAGAAAAGCCCCTGGGTTCCACCCCAGCACCACACACACACACACACACACACACACACACACACACACACAGTAGTTAAATACACTGCTAACATACTGCTTTTTATATTCCTAGACTTTTTCCCGTGTGTGTTTACATATACATAAATCTGCCAAGTAGAACTATATCCTGTCACTGTGTTGGTTTAACCATACTGAAAACATCTTTCCACACAGCAAATATAATTATAAAATACCACTTTTAAAGCAGATGTGGTGACGCACACCTGTTATCCCGGTACTTAGGTGGCTAAGACAGAAAGATCACGGGTTTGAAGCCAGCCTTAGAAACTTAGTGAGAGGAGCCTCAGCAATTTAGTGAAACTGTTTCAAAATAAAAAATAAATAAACAAAGTTGGGGGTGTAGCGTGGATATAGAACTGGGTTCAATCCCCAACTCAATACCAAACAAACCCTTTTAATGATTGAATGGTAGTTCTTTCCTTTTTCTTTTTGTTCTGTTTGGAGGGAGCAGAGAAGCCAGAATGTCATTAACACCAGGATGCCACCAGTTTTTTCTTACTAGAAGCAATGCTGCTGAGACCACCTGCACGCTTCAGCGATTTCCTGAAGACACCTGCCCACAGTTGAAGATGTGCGTAAGGTGCGTCAGCTCCCAACACACACCAGTGAGAGATGTTTTCACTCTTTCATCTCTGTGAGCCTGATAAACCAGAAGAGAGTATGTCATTCACTTGATTTCTATTTCCCAGATTACCGGGAGAGCTACACGCTCCCTGGCCCGCCCTTCCTTCCTTCTTCTCTAGTACGGGAATGAGCTGAGCAGCATTCTATCGCTAAGCTACACCGCCATCCCTTTTTATTTATTTGCTTGTGTATTTATTTATTTTGAGACAGGTTCTAGTTTTGTTGCCTATGTTAGCCTCCAAGATGTGATCCTCCTGTCTCAGCCTCCTGAGTAACTGAGATTGCAGGCGTGGTCAGGCCACTGTGCTGGGCTTCATTGGCTATTTCTTTTTGCTTTTTAAAAAGTGTGTGTGTGTGTGTGTGTGTGTGTATGTGTGTGCGTGTGTGTTGTACTGGGGGTGGAACCCAGAGGATTTCTACCTCCGGGCTATACTCCCAGACCTATTTTATATTTTATTTGGAAACAGGGTCTCACTAAGTTGCTGAGAGCCTCACTAAGTAGCTGAGGCTGGCTTCGAACCTGCGCGATCCTCCTGTCTCAGCCTCCCAAGCGCGGGGATGACAAGCGTGCGCCACCTCGCCCGGCTTCATTGCCATTTCGATTTGTCCTTTTCTGAACTGCCTGCCCAGGTGTGATGTGACCTCTGCTGGTCTTTCTCAACTATGAGAAGGCCTCAGCGACCAGCGGGCTGGGGAGGGAGGGAGGCTGGTCCTGAGCTCCACTCCCCGGGCACGCGCGCGCCCCCTGGAGGAAGGAGCCGGGACCACACCGTGGGCGTCCTGGCCGCGGCTCTGTGGGTCCTGGCCAAGCTCCACCTCCCAGTCACTGGCCTCTTCTCTTGCCTGCGCGAGTGGGACCCCCTTCCCCACCCCCACTGCCTTGCCTCCTGGTCTCCAACGCCAAACGCTCAGCTTCAGGGCCTCTCACAAAGTCATGGAAGGTCAGAGCTAGAGGCCCCTCTCACACCTGTCAGTCCCCCTCCCTCCTCACCTCCCTCCCTTACTTTACAGTCCAGAGAAGTCAGGGAATTTGTCAAAGGTCACCTGGAGTGTGAACTGAAGCTCAGATCTCCTGACTCCCTATTTAGTGCTCTTTCCAGGCACAAGTTTTTTTTTTTTTTTTTTTTTTTTTTTAGAGCTGGGGATCGAACCCAGGGGCATTCTACCTCCAAGCTACACCCCCAGCCCCATTTTTATTTTTTTTTAAAACAGGGTCTTGCTAAGTTGCTGAGAGCCTCACTAAGTAGTTGAGGCTGGCCACGGACCTGCGATCCTCCTGCCTCAGCCTCCCCAGTACTGGGATGACAAGCGTGCGCCACTACGCTCGGCTCCAGGGTCTTAATTCACTTTGTGCTGCGGAGGAATGCTGCAGAAGGGGGCTCCGGAGAAGCACAGAGGACCTGCCCCGCTCCTGGGGACAGGCGAGCCAGGGAAAACTGGCTCTAATTTTCTTTAGTGCTAACCTTTGTTCTCCAACTTCACTTTCATTAAACATTGACTGCTGCACAGGGGAGAGCTCCCAATTTCCCTCCTGTCTCAGCTGCAGACACTTTGTTTGATTAAGTCATAAGCTGATTTCATGAGAAGGTGGGTGTCTCTGCAGCAGCGCGTCAAGGGCTCATCCCAGCTCACCCCTGCTCTGCAGACAGTCCTGAAGAGGGCTGGTATGGTAGCTGCCCGGATGAGATTTGTGCCTGGACCCAGCTCTCCAGCCTGGCTCCCACCCGACACCCACCTCAGGACACCTACCTCAGTCGCACACCAGCAGGGAAATCCATAGACCCCTCTGTGGTTTTCCCGGTGGGTCATCTCCCTGGCAGCTGAGTATCATCTCAGAGAGCCGAAACTGTTCTTCTCCAGGAAAAAGAAGAGCATTTCTGCCAAGGGTGGTGGTGCACGCCTGTAGTCTCAGTACTTGGGAGGCTGAGATAGGAGGATCACAGTTTCGAGGCCAGCCTTAGCAATTTAGTGAGGTTCTCAGCAGCCTAGTGAGATCCTGTTTCAAAATAAAAATAAAAAGCCAGGCGTGGTGGCGCACGCTTATAATCCCCGCGCTTGGGAGGCTGAGACAGGAGGATCGCACGGGTTCGAAGCCAGCCTCAGCTACTGAGTGAGGCTCTCAGCAACTTAGTGAGACCCTGTTTCCAAATAAAATATAAAAAAGGTCTGGGAGTATAGCCCGGAGGTAGAAAGCCTCTGGGTTCCACCCCCAGTACCACCAAAAATAAAACAAAGCATAAAAAATAAAATAAATAAAATAAAATAGGGCTGAGGGTGTAGTTCAGAGGTAGAATGCCCCTGGGTTCCATCCCCAGTACAACACACACAAGAATAAAGGAGGAGGAGGAGGAAGAAGAGGAAAAGAAGGAGGAGGAGGAAGAAGAGGAGGAGGAGGAGGAAGAGGAAGCAGAGGCAATGAAGATGGAGACAGAGGAAGAGAGGAGGAAGAGGAAGAGGAAGAGGAAGAAGAAGAAGAAGAAGAAGAGGAGGAAGAAGAAGAAGAAGAAGAAGAAGAAGAAGAAGAAGAAGAAGACCACCACCAGCAGCAGCAGCAACAAAAACATTTTCATCATCACCCCCACCAACACCATCATGGCCACCATCTTGACTCTCACCATCTTGGCGACTTCTACCACCACCATGATGTCCCCAGTCTGATGTCTACAACCACCAGCAGGTTTACCTCCACCAATTCTACCGCCACAACCAAAAACACCACTGTGGGCCTCTTCCATGCTTACCACCACCTCGTCCACCGCAGCTGAGCCCACATCTACCTCTGCCATTTCAACCACAGCCCAGACCTCGATCATTAGTAACGGCTACTGTCTTAGCTGGACCCTGGGCCGAGCACCAGGGCCACTAACCTGCGTCTAGCTATCCCTGGTTAGAGGGAGGCCTCTGGTGAGGCCACAGTGAGGGGCTGCGAGACCAGCCCGTGGGGCGGGCACCTCCCATGGCTCGTGGTGGTGACCAGAACTCTGAGAGTCTTCTGGAAGCTCACAGAGTGCAGTGTCACCCTCCCTGGGCCTCTCTGGACCTCCCTACATCTCAAGTTTGTCTCTCAAGGCAGGCTAACTGGCCAGGTGTAAGAGTGGGGTGTTGCGTGTCTGGGGGTGCAGGGCATGTGTATGTTCCTTAGCGAGCGCTCTCTCCCACGACAACCTCAAGATGACATCCTGACGCTCCTGTTTATCAGGAAATATGATAAAGACTTCACCCTCCTGTCATCTCAGTTAAACCTCTTTCTCAACAACACTTTAGAGCAGTGGCCGTCGCCTGGGGGTAATTCTGTCCCTTAGAAAGCAGCTGAAGAGCAGGGCCTGGTGGCGCACGCTTGTAATCCCAGTACTTGGGAAGCTGAGCCAGGAGGATCCGGGTTCGTGGCCAACCTCAGCTACTTAGTGAGGTCATGCAAAATTTAGCGAGACCCTGTTTCAGAAGAAAGAATAGGAAATCAGGCTGGGGTGTAGCTCAGAAGTAGAATGCCCCTGGGTTCAATTCCCAGCACAGAAGGAAGGAAGGAAGGAAAGAAAGAAAGAAAGAAAGAAAGAAAGAAAGAAAGAAGAGATAATGTCTAGAGATACTTTGGGTTGTCACGCCGAGTGGGGTGCTACTAGAATCTTGGAGGAAGAAGGCAAAGATGCTGGCTAGGCAAGGTGGCTCACACCTATAATCCCGGTACTTGGGAGGCTGATGCGGGAGGATCACAGGTTTGAGACCAGCCTCAGCAATTTAGGGAGGCCCTCAGCAACTTGAGACCCTGTTTCAAAGAAAAAAAAAAAAAAATGTTGGGAGCTCCATCTCCAGCACCAAAAAAATAAATAAATAAAATAAGGAAGACAGGGCTACTGTTACACATCCTACAAGTCTCGGGAAAGGAGACCAGATGAGGAAAGCCAGGTAGAGAGAGGCGGTCGTGGCCGGGGGAACACAGGCAGCCTCCAGATGCTGGGAAGGAGAGAAAGTATGGTTCGAGCTTCTCACACTTGTTTGGATGCCTGACCTCTAGAGGTCAAGAGGATAACTTCGTGTCATTTTATTTATTTATTTATTTATTTATTTATTGTCGGACTTGGGGTGGAACCCAGAGGCTTTCTCCCTCCGGGCTATACTCCCAGACCCATTTTATATTTTATTTGGAAACAGGGTCTCACTAAGTTGCCGAGAGCCTCACCAAGTAGCCGAGGCTGGCTTCGAACCTGCGCGATCCTCCTGTCTCAGCCTCCCAAGCGCGGGGATGACAAGCGTGCGCCACCACGCCCGGCTTACTTCGTGTCGTTCTTAAGCCCTAAGTTGCGGTGATCTGTTTCCACAGCAGAAGGAAGCCCGCGCGTCCCAGGGGTCACGGGCGAGCGGCGGCAGGTGGAGCCCAGGAGCCTGTGTCCCGTCCACCTTCGGCGAGGGCAGACGCGGGCTCAGCGCGGCCTCTGGAAGGCGTCCTCCGCCTGGCGGCGCAGGTGTGGACCGACTGATGATACGGCGGCATCTAGCACACACTCGCCGTGAGCCAGGCGCATTCCAGGGCTTACCTCTCTGACCCTCACAGCGGACATATTATTGCCCATGTTTTATGCATGAGAAAGCAGAATCACAGAGAGGTTAAGCCACCTACCCGGGCGCACACAGCCGGTGACGAAAGGGGGGGTCCATCTGAATGGACTCAGCGCCAAAGCCCGTGCCCTCTGTCACAGCGCCAACCCGCCTTCAGCGACCACCATGCTGTACCGGGGTGGGGGGCAGTGCTGGCCCTGGAACCAGGGGGCTTTTCCTAGTGTACTTGGCGTTTCACCAGTTGTCTTTGGATAACCATGGTTTTCTCTCTGAACATGAAGGAGGATGGATTAGCCTACAGTCTCAGACTTTCTGGGTCTTCCAGAATATTCGCCCCAAGAGGGCAGAGCTCTTGGCAGCTCGGCCGCTAGGTCCTGCGCACCTGGAGATGGAATTGCTTTCAGTGGGAGTCCGGTGTGCCCTGGTGTCTGTTAATATATATGTCCAAGTCACCTCTCTTTTGCTACTTGCAGAGACCAGATCGAGGGCAGAGAGGAGCTCGGGCCAAGCCAGAGCCTACAGTGGGCACCCACAGTCCGTACTGAGGACCCCGGAGGTGGGGCTGGTGGCCAAGGGACTCTAGCTTTATTTATTTATTTATTTATTTATTTATTTATTTATTTACAGTACTGGGGATGGAACCCGGGGGGCATTCTACCCCCGAGCTGCACCCCCAGTCCTATTTTTTATTCTTTATTTTGAAATCAGGGTCTCACTGAGTTGCAGAGGGCCTCACTAAGTAGCTGAAGTTGTCTGCGACCCGTGACCCTCCTGTCTCAGCCTCCCGAATGCTGGGATGACAAGCGTGCCCCAGGGTACCTGGCTTACAAGGGACTCTCTTTCTTTCTTTCTTCCTTTCTTTTTTGTAGTACTGGGTATGGAACCCAAGGGCATTCTACCTCCAAACTTCATCCCCAGCCCTATTTTTTTTTTTTATCCTTTATTTTGAAACAGGGTCTCACTGTGTTGCAAGGGACCTCGCTCCCCCTGTCTCAGCCTCCAGAATGCTGGGATGACAAGCGTGCGCCACCATGCCCGGCTCCCAGGGGACTCCAGTTTCTGAAGGGAAACTTGCAAAGGCTGCAGAATGGTCAGTAACAAAGACCCTGGAGGTCCCCGTCTCTCTGGATCACGGAGCATAAGCACGACGAATACTGAGGGATGAAGAAGCCCCGGTGTGTCCGGAAGCCCAGGCTACATGGGCTTTCAGAGACGGCCACAGAGGGTCAGTGTCCTGGCCCAAGGAGAGCCGGACGTGAACTGGATGTACACGGTGCATATTTAGAAACGGATTCCGGCCACTGGCAGAGGGTCCTGTTTCCAACAGGGAGACCCGAGAAGTACGAAGGCAGCGGCTTCGCGTTTCTTTCTAGGCTGCGAGGCTTAAGAGCTTCATCTATTCAGGGGAAAGAAGCCTGGGGGGAGGGGAGGGCATCGGGCAGGCGCAGCCCCGGACTGCGTGCACACCGGGCGCTCCTCAGGACCTGCTCCTTCTGCCAGCAGAAACAAGACAGAAGAATAAAAGAAAACAACCCTCAGCAGGTCCGAATCAGAGGACTCAAGCCCCCCTGGGAGAAATCTCACCGCTCCTGGATGCGCTCTGTGGCGGCACTGAAATGCAGTCGCTTGGCTTCTGCCCGGATGCCCCCAGTGACGGTCACCTCACCACCTCCCTTGGCAGCCCCGTTCCAGAGCCCCAATGGCTAGACGGTCCTGCTCATGGCACATCAAGGCCGGCTTCCCCGTGGTCCCCACGCACAGCTCCACCTTCTGAGGCCGGAACGAGTCTACAATCAGTGACTGCCCCGCAGATGTCTGGAGACAAGGGCCACGTGCTCCCAAGTCTCTACTTTTATTTTGGCAATGATCAGGCTAAGCCCAGGACCGGCCCCGTGCCCCACTCTCCACAGTCGAACATCCACTCCCAGAAAGACCTGTATCAAGGCGTTACTCTCCAAACGCGGAGTCCCTGCCATTTCCCAAAAGACAGGAGCGTCAGACAACAGACAGCTGAGAGTCAGAGGGGTCTGAGGCCATTTCCAACCACACACATGCGGTCCAATTCTCTATCGCTGACCTGGCTGTGTAAAGCAGAGAAACTAAAAGGGAAAAGTGACCGTTGTACACACTGGATTGCCTTGATTGTTCTCCCAGTGCTCGGGAGGCTGAGTCAGGAGGAACGCAGGTTCGTGGCCAGCCTCGGCTACTTAGTGCGGCCCTCTGCGACTCAGTGAAATCCTGTTTCAAAATAAAGAATAAAAAATAAAAAGACAGGTCTCGCTTAAAACAATTGGTGCAAGAATCTTGACCTTTTTTTAACCTTTGGAAGCATCAAATAAAATAGGAAACATTGCCGGGCGTGGTGGCCACGCTTGTCATCCCCGTGCTTGGGAGGTGGAGACAGGAGGATCGCGCAGGTTCGAAGCCAGCCGCGCTGGCTTAAGAGACCCTGTTTCCAAATAAAATATAAAAATAGGTCTAAGAGTGTGGCCTGGAGGTAGAAGGGTTCCATCCCCAGTACCACACACACACACAAAAAGCTGAAACATGAAAAAGGGGGAGGATCTGGGGTTCTCGACTTTCTTTCTTCCTTGCTTTCCTTTCCCTTCCTTTCTTTCTTTTCTTTCTTTCTTTCTTTCTTTCTTTCTTTCTTTCTTTCTTTCTTTCTTTCTTTCTTTCTTTGGTACTGGGGATGAAACCCAGGGTCATTCTACCTTCGAGCTATGCCCCTGGCCCTATTTTTTTTGGGGGGGGGTGGTACTGGGGGTGGAACCCAGGGGCTTTCTACCTCCAGGCTATACTCCCAGACCTATTTTATATTTTATTTGGAAACAGGGTCTCACTAAGTTGCTGAGAGCCTCACTAAGTAGCTGAGGCTGGCTTCGAACCTGTGCGATCCTCCTGTCTCAGCTTCCCAAGCGCGGGGATGACAAGCGTGCACCACCACGCCCGGCTTATTCTTTATTTTGAAACAGAGTCTCACTGAGTTGCAGAGGGCCTAAGTAGCTGAGACTGTCTGCGAACTATGATCCTCCTGTGGGGACAGCATTTTATCAGAAACGGGCTCAGAGGCCCTGGGTGGACACCGGTGCGTGGCTTGTTCCAGGGACAGAGGACGGCTTGGCGTGGCCGGCTGGGGGGAAGGGCAGGAAGGGAGGAGAAATGGGGGGCACTGGGCTTATTCTAAAGGGCAATGGCTGCCCTAGCAAGGCTTCCAAGCCTGCATCTACTGTACCAGCCACTGGGGATGTGAGGAGGAGCAAGACATGTTTGCACCCTCAAAATGGGCCAGAGACACGGTCTGCCACATCAAGCTGTAGCCTTAGGACCAAAGCAGATTCAAGATCACACCAGACAGGGCGGCCCCATCTCAGAGCCCCACGCAGGAGCCCAGAAGCTGAGCAGAACCAGGAAGGTAGAGACATCAAGGGAGAAATGGGAGGAGGAGACCCCAGGAATGGGACCAGCCGGGGCCCCAGAGATCATGATGAGCTGCGCACAGAACGCCCGGGACACCATGTTGGCCGTGTCCAAGACAGAGTGCAACTCACGGGACCCGAACACTCCAGCGCAGGGACGCACCACGGCCTGCGTGACGTGGAGATCTGAAACAACTTGACAGCCACCACCTGAGCAAAAGATGACATCCCCCTCAGCACCTCATCACCCTCAGGCGACCCCGGAGACCAAGGCCAAGGGGCAGCTTGGCCATGCGGCCACTGGCCTGGAGGACTCACCCCTGTGGGTCCTGAGTCCGCTGGCAACTCGTCAGCTGTGGCCAGAGGAGACCCCGGCCGTGTCCACTGTCCCACACGGCCCAGCGGCAGGACTGTGGGGCGCTGTCCGGGGGTAAAGCAGGCGGGCTCACCTCAGGCGAGGTCGCCTGAGGTCCTGTTTACAGGTGGCTCTCCTCCCAAGCGGCAGACCCTGCTGTCTGTTAAAGCTGACACCCGCCCCCGACACCAAGAATGACCAGAAAGGTGACACCCGGTGACTCAACCCTCAGGGACAAGCAGAAAAGGCGGCAGCCTGTGATACACGACATGTACAGACACGTCAAGGGCCTGGGAGAGGCCACCGCAACAACCCAGACCTCCACCAGCCTCTGCCCCGGAGCTCAGTTCTCTCAGGGGTGTGGACACCCCATGTCCACACCACTGAGCAAACAATAGGGTTTAAAGCAAGAAGGGGCTGCCATGTGCCGCCTATCAAATGGGAAGCCATTTTAGCTCATTTCCAAGGTCGGCGTGGTGGCGCACACCTGTAATCCCAGTACTTGGAAAGCTGAGGCCAGAGGGGCACAGGTTCAAGGCCAGCCTCAGCAACCTGGTGAGGTCCTCGGCAACTCAGTGAGACCCTGTTTCAAAAAGAAAAAACTCGCCAGGCGTGGTGGCGCACGCTTGTAATCCCAGTACTTGGGAGGCTGAGAAGTGAGGATCTGGGTTCACGGCCAACCTCAGCTGCTTAGTGGGGCCCTCTGCAACTTAGCGAGACCCTGTTTCAAGATAAAGAATGAAAAATAGGGCTGGGGGTATAGCTGGGAACGACAAAAGAAAGAAAGAAAGAAAGAAAGAAAGAAAGAAAGAAAGAAAGAAAGAAAGAAAGAAAGAAAGAAAGGAAAAGAAAAGAGGGAGGGAGGGAGGGAGGGAGGGTATAACCCCTAAAGAGGGTGTGGTGGCCTGCCTCTGTAATCCTAGTACTTGAGAAGGCAGAGGCAGGAGAATAGTAGGTTCAAGGTCAACTTCAGCAACTTAGTGAGGAAGACCCTGTTTTTCAGTTTAAAAAAAAGTAAGGTCTGGAGTGGAGCTCGAGGTCGGTAGAATTTTTCATCTGAGGAAGAGGGACTGAAACTCGGGAGACTGAGGGGGGGAGAGGGGTAGGGGGAGAGGGGGAGAGAGAGAAGAGAAGAGAAGAGAAGAGGAGAGGAGAGGAGAGGAGAGGAGAGGAGAGGAGAGGAGAGGAGAGGAGAGGAGAGGAGAGGAGAAGAGAAGGGAGAACTGAAGCTTTGACTCCCAAGACCTGCGACTGGAGGTGGCACAGGGCTCTGCTGGGATCTGAGACCCTGGGATACAGGGGGACCAGTCAGCAGCAGGACCACCCCGGAGGACTCCCGACCAGAACAGTGAACAAGAGATAACCTCGTCCTCCCTCAGGTTCCTTCGCTGTCCCCTTGAACACACAGTATCTGGTGCAGCAACTGTCGGCAGGTGGAACACAGCTGAGGTCTGCAGCCCTGAAAGCTTTATGTATTGTTGTTGTTATTGTACTAGTTATTAAATCCAGGCGTGTTCTACCTCCAAGCTACTTTCCCGGCCCTTTTCATTTTGAAATGGTCTCACTAAGTTACCAAAGGTCCTTGCTTAAGTGTTGAGATTAGCCTCAAATCTGCCATCCTCCTGTCTCCGCCTCCCAAGTACTGGGATTACAGGCAAGTGCTACCATGCCTATATTTTTGTTTTGTTTTTGTTTTTGTTTTGTTGTTGTTTTCTTGATACTGGGGGATTGAACTCAGGGACATTCTACCTCTGAGCTACACCCTCAGCCCTAGTTTTGATACTTTATTTTGAAACAGGGCCTCACTAAGCAGCTGAGGTTTGCTGAGAACCCGCGGTCCTCCTGTCTCAGCCTCCCAAGTACTGGCATACTGAAATTACAAGTGTGTGCTACCATGCCCAGCTTGGTTTTTTATTTTGTTTTGTTTGTTTTTAGAAGAAATAGAGTCACCTTGAAATTCAGTAGGAAAGAGTACCATGTGACCTTCAGGCAAGCCCCAGCTTTTGTCCCTTTAACTGAAAGACCATTTGTCTTGTCAGTTTGACAAGCAATCCCCTCTCATCTGAGCAGCCAGGACCTCAGAGCATCTGACACGGTAAGTCCTTACTGGGAGAGTGGACGAGCTCCTGGCCAGCCCCGCTAAACGGCTAAACGGCTGGGATCAGAGGCAGCCAGACTGGAAGGACCTGCCCGCCATGACGCTCCCTAGGGGGACCCTGCCAGCCCATGACCAGGGGCTCCAGGCAAATGAGCAGCCCCTGCTTGGTTCTGGCCCGGTCCATCCTCCCCCTGCCCGACCCCACAGCTCCCTGCCAAGGTCGCAGTTCTAGACACTCAGCCCACTTCTCTTCCCTGGTGCTGCAGGCTGTGACCAGGGGCCACAGGGCCTCAGGGAGAATTCGGCCCCCACCTCACCCCTGCCTGTGCCTTTCCTGAGATCCGCTCAGGCTGGCGAGCTTAGAGTTCCAATTTGTCTAGACACTGTCACCCTGCACAGAGACTATAATCATCAAATTCTAGCAGAGGAGTCTTTGGAGGGCCCTAACCTTTCCAGGCCATTTTTTTGTATGAATACACCCTCAACATTAAATGGGACATATATACTTACATTTAAATATTTGTTGTAAGTCGGGCGTGGTGGCGCACGCTTATAATCCCCGCACTTGGGAGGCGGAGACAGGAGGATGGCGCAGGTTCGAAGCCAGCCTCGCTGGCTTAAGAGACCCCATTTCCAAATAAAAATATAAAAAATAGGTCTGGGAGTGTAGCCTGGAGGTAGAAGGGCTTCCAGGAACCCCAGTACCACCAAAAAAAATTTTTTTGTTATTGTAGCAAGGCATGGTGGTGCACACCTGTGATCCCAGTACCTGGGAGGCTGAGACAAGAGGATCGCAGGTTCAAGACCAACCACAGCAACTTAGAATTGCAGTAACCTAGTTAGGCTCTGTTTCATAATAAAGAATTCAAAAAAGGTGGCTGGAGTTGGAGGTGTAACTTGGAGGTAGAATACTCCTAAATTCAATCCCTAGTACAAAAAAAAAAAAAAAATGTCTGAAATGTATCTGAAATTCAACATGCATTGGGCATCCTGGGTTGTTTGTTTCTTTACTTGTGGTTTTGGTCTTTGCTCCCTGGCAGTTGGGCATCCTGGCACCCTCCCCCTCCAGCAGGGCAGCTCCCTCCTCAGGCCTCAGACGCTTGGCCCCTGGAGGAGCCTGGGCAGGAGGGGACCACCTGGCCTCCCTGCCCCCTCCTCGGCTTGCTCTGTGGCCTGTGGCTCCCATCAGTGCTGTGGCCGCAGGGGATGGGGAGGCTCACCTGGCACAGGAACGCATTTTTGCCACTGTCAGAGCTGGTCAAGGTCACAGGGAGAAAGCTGGGATCCCTCCGGCTTCTCCAGGGGAGGAACGGAACGGGGTGGGGGGAGGGGGGAGAGGCCAACCGGGAGCTTGGGCTCTCTTTGGTCCTTTCAATCCCCTCCCCTGAAAGACGCAGAGCACCTGCCTAGGAAGCTTGCGCCCAGATGGAGCCTGGTTTTCTTTGACGGAAAGTGAGTGGTTAGCGTGGCGGGGTAAGCAGGAGGTTGCCCTGCATCCCCATCTTTTTTTCTTCTTTCTCTCTCTCCTCTCTCCTCTCTCCCCTCTCCCCTCTCCCCTCTCCCCTCTCCCCTCTCCCCTCTCCCCTCTCCCCTCTCCCCTCTCCCCTCTCCCCTCTCCCCTCTCCTCTCCTCTCCTCTCCTCTCCTCTCCTCTCCTCTCCTCCCTCTCTCTCTCTCTCTCTCTCTCTCTCTCTCTCTCTCTCTCTCTCGTACTGGGGATTGAGCCCAGGGGCCTTCTATCTCTGAGCAACACCCCCAGCCCTATTTTATTTTTTATTTTGAAGCAGGGTCTCACTAGGTTGATAAGAATCTCATTTCTTGCTGAGGCTGCCCTCGGACCTGTGACTCTCCGGTCTCAGCCTCCCAAGTACTAAAATTACCACCACGCCCGGCTCCCAGTTCTGTTTTTATTCTGCATGTTCGTGGATCTGCGAGCCATCAAGTGGCTTCTCCGGGCTTTCTGGCTACAACAGGACAGTAAGGGCCCCCACTAACCCAGGCGCAGTCCGAGCAGCTACTGTGAGAAGATCCCTATACGTAACACCCTTCCCATCCACCCCCCAGTGACTTCCAGAAGTGGGTCCCTATTTTATAGATGAGAAGACTGGGGTTTAAAAGAGCCGCACAATCAGTAAGAGGGTCTGAAGCCACACAGCTCAGTGCCTGCTGGAGGCTGGGCTCTCACACACTTGACCTTGAACTCTGTGAAGGGCACAGGCTGGGAGAAGCTGTGGGAATAGAAGGAGACTTGGCTAACAGGTACCAAAACACAGTCGGATGGAAGGAATGAGTCCTAGCACTCAAGAGCACAGTGGGGTGGCCGTCGTTTGTAACAACCTTATATATGTTATAAAGAACTACAAGAAGCCAGGCCTGGTAGCATGCACGCCCATCCTCCTAGTACTTAGGAGGCCGAAACAGGAGGATCTCAGGTTCGAGGCCAGCCTTAGCAATTTAATGAGGTCCTCAGTAACTTAGTAAGGTCTTGTTTCAAAACTATAAAATAAAATAGGGCTGGGGTTGTAGCTCAGAAGTAGAAAGTCCCTGTGTTCAATCCCCAGCACTACAAAAATAGAAAAAAGAAAGGGAAAGAAAAAGAAAGAAAAAAGTAGAATAAGATTAGAAATTAGTAAGAATAATAACTAAATAAGGGGAAAGAAACAAAAGAATAAAGAAATGAAGAAGAGGAAGAAGAGAAAAAGGAAGAGGAAGAAGAGGAAGAGGAAGTAGAAGAAGAAATAGAAATAAAGGACAGAAGAACTCAAAGGTCTCCAGAACAAAGAAACAATAAATGTTAAAGATAATGGAAATGCTAATTACCCTGATTTGATCACTACACTTTGTTTGAATGATCACATTGGAACTCACAAATATGCATAATTATTATGTGTTAGTTAAAACTTTTAAAAAAAAAGTTTAAGCTCGGTACAGTGATACATGCCTGTAAATCCGGGTACTCAGGAGGCTGAGCCCGGAGGATAGAGGCTGCAAGCCAGCAGCCTCAGCAACTCAGCGAGACCCTATTTTAATAGAAAAAGTAAAAAATAAAAAGAGCTGGGGATATAGGCCAGAGATGAGAAAGCCTCTGGGTTCAATCCCCAGTACCCTCAAAAATTAAACAATTTACGTATAAGAAGAAACCCGTGGGGGAGAGGGATGGGTGCTGAGCACGTACCGAGCGCCTACTCTGCGCTCCGCACCACAGCGTGACCTCTGCCGTGGAACCGCACGGCAGGAGGGTGGAGGGTCCTGTCACTACGCTCTGAATTCAGAGGCAGGGAAACCGAGGCTCGGGGAGGCCAGGGGCTCACCCAGGATCATCGGCCTGAGCCCGGGTCCCTCACCCCAAGGCCTGTGGGGTTCCCCACGCACCCACCCTGCCTCTGGTTCCAGTGTGGGACAGGAGCAGTGCGGGACCAGGGCTGCCCTCGCCCACCTCCTCCTCTGCCCTGAGTGAGCCAGCCCCCCCCCACGCCCCCAGTCTGCCCAGTACACAGGGCCCTGGACACTTTGGCGGCTCTGAGCCTCTCGCCCCCCCACCCCCGGCCTCCTGTGCCCCGGGGATCTGTTCTCTCCTCAACCAGACAGACAGCGGGGAGCTGCCATTCTGATGGTTCTGTGTGTCCTCACCCACGTCACCGCGTTCTCAGCCCAGCAGCACCAGATCGGATGGATTACACGGCAGTGTCCACCTCCAACTTTACCTCGAACAAGGCGGGGCTCAAAAGTTAAGCCCCCTGCCCCGGTGTAGTGGCGCAAGCTTTTAATCCTAGCATTTGAGAGGCTGAGACAGGAGGATCAGGGTTCATCGACAGCCTCAGCTACTCCTTAGTGAGGCCCTCTGCGACTCAGTGAGGCCCTATTTCAAAAATAAAGAATAAAAAATAGGGCCGAGGGGTGTAGCTCTGAGGTAGAATGCCCCTGGGTTCAATCCCCAGTAACACACACACACACACACACACACACACACACACACACACACTAATAGTAAAAAGACAAAGTAGCAAAAAATAACAAGCTAAATCTGCTTCTGTCCTTAGCCTTTGCTGAAGTACCTGGAAGATTGGCTCTAACTCCTCCAGAAGCTCGGGGGAGAGGGTGGAGTTGGGGTCTGACTCTGAGAGCTCACTGTGGGTGTGATGCCCTGGCCTGTCCTCTGGGCTGCCAAGTTGCAGGTAAGTCCATGCTGGCCCTGGAGGGGCTACCAGGGGAACAGGAAGCCACCAGCCTGCTGTGGAGTTATTTTCACATCTAGGCTTGAAAAGCCACAGAACTATACATCATTACGCATGGCTGCCTCCAGCAGCCTGCCTTTATCCCGGGCTGGCCGGCTGGTGGGAGTATTCTGCAGCCGTCTTTATGCAGGGGAGGCTGAGATCAAGGCCGCTGTTTCCTTCCTCCTAAGAGGGACCCATCAGTAACCGACACCTGCTTGTCCTAGGACCCCCAAAGCCCTGTGGAATGATCTGGACCAGGGTGCCAGAGAAGTTGGTGATCCCTGGCTTGAGAAAGTGAATTGATAAATACGGGAAGAGCCAGGCGTGGTGGTGCACACTTGTAATCAGTTACAAGTAGCAGTTGGGAGGCTGGGACAGGAGGGTCGTGGTTTGAGGACAGCCTCAGCCACTACTTAGTGAGTTTCTTTGCAACTCAGTGAGACCCTGTTTCAAAATAAAGAATAAAAAATAGGGCTGAGGGTAGAGCTCGGAGATAGAATGCCCCTGGGTTCCATTTCTAGTATGGAAGAAAGAGAGAGAGAGAGAGAGAGAGAGAGAGAGAGAGAGAGAGAGAGAGAGAATTTCTGGAAGAAAAAATGGCCTCGGGGCCAAGAAGCTCCGGAGACCTCCCACCTGTCCCTCCCCGCCCTTTCCTGGTACAGATCCTGGGCAAGTTCCAGCGGGGAGCCTTCCAAAGCTACACCCCGAGTGAGCCCCCGCCCCCTCTCCCAGGCTCACCCAGGGGCCGGTCTGGGCCGCCGGCCCCGCGGGGCAGCCCACCCGCTCACCTTTGGGCAGCTTGGACGCGTTCTCCTGGATCCAGGAGAAGAGGTGGGCGAAGTCGCAGTCGCAGAGCCAGGGGTTCCCGTCCAGGCGCACGGTGCGCAGCGCGGGCAGCGCGTCCAGGGCGGCCACGTCGAGGCGGCGCAGGTCGTTGTGGTTGAGCTCCAGCACCTGCAGCGACTCCAGGGTCTCGAAGGCCGCCTCGTGCACGCCGGCCAGGCGGTTGTTGGCCAGGCTCAGCTTGACCAGCCGGCCGGCCGAGCGGAAGGCGCCGGCGCCCAGCTGGGTCAGGTGGTTGTAGCTGAGGTCCAGGAAGGCCAGCTTGGCCGAGCCGCTGAACGTGCCCTCCTCCAGCGAGCGCAGCGAGTTGTTCCTCAGATCCAGGTAGACCAGGTCGCCGTAGAAGATGAAGAAGTCCTCGGGGATCTGCTGGATGCGGTTGCCGGCCGCCAGCAGCTTGCGCACGTCCAGCGGGAAGGGGTCGGGCACGCTGGGCAGCCCGCGGTCGCGGCAGTCCACGGTGTGCGGGTCGGTGCAGGCGCAGCCCGCGGGGCACGCGCGCCCGGGGGGGGCCAGCAGCGGCGGCAGCAGCAGCAGGAGGCTGCGGAGCCCGGCGGGGCGCATGGCGGGGGGCCCCGCGGGACGGGGGTGTCCCGGCGGCGGGACGGAGGGGGCAGCCGCGGGCAGGGGCGGAGAGGCAAGGGTTTGCCCGCACGGGAAATTAACCCGCTGGGAGGTCCCGGGGCGAGCTCCGAGGGTGCCCCGGCGGCTGCCCCCCAGGGCCGGGCTGGGGCGGCCAGGGCAGCCCTGCGGCGCGCAGACGTGGCCAGCGGCACTCCCAGGCTGAGTTGGGTCGCCGAGCCCCGAGCGGTGCTCAGCGGGCGTGTTTGGGGCATGCGCCCCGCATCCCGGGAGCGGCGGGACCTGGGTCACTCCCGCTCCGCGCCCCGCGGGCTATGGGGCCTCCAGAGGCTGCGGGTCTGGCCTTCCCTCCTCCCGCCTCCCGCCTTCCCCCTCCCTCCTGCCTTGACCCAGCTCAGCGCGGGGAGAACTCCAGGGGGGTGGCTGCCAGATCTCCTCGGGGTGGCCCGAAGGAAGGCCAGGGCCCGTCAGCACTTTCCATCCTGAGCCCCATAGAACTGGCCCCACCTGGCAGGGATCTGCCAGCTTCTAACAGAAGCCCAAGCGAGAGCTGCTGTGGTCCAGGGCCCAAGCTGCCTGGCCTGGGACCAGGGCCTCCCTGGCATCTCTGAGCCAGGTCACCCCAGCTGCCTCTCTCCAGCTGTGTGTGGGGATCCCAGCTTTGTTTGTTTGTTTGTTTGTCTGTTTGTTTTTTACTGGAGAGTGAACCCAGGGATATTCTACCCATGAGCTACAAGCCAGCCCCCTTTTTATTTTATTTAATTAATTAATTACTTGTTTGTTTGTTTATTTATTTTGCGGTACTAGGGATGGAACCCAGGGGCATTCTACCTCTGAGCTGCACTCCCATTTTTATTCCTTTTTTTTTTTTTTTTTTTTTGGTGGTGGTGCTGGGGATAGAACCCAGGGGCCTTCGACCTCTGGGCTACACTCCCTGACCTATTTTATATATTTTTAAAATTTGGAAACAGGGTCTCTTAAGCCAGCAGAGGCTGGCTTCGAACCTGCGCGATCCTCCTGTCTCTGCCTCCCAAGAGCAGGGATTACAAGTGTGCGCCACCGTGCCCGGGCTTTTATTCCTTATTTTGAAACAGGGTATTACTGAGTTGCAAAGGGCCCCACTAAGTAGCTGAGGCTGTCTGAGAACGGTGATCCTCCTGTCTAAGCCTCCTGAACGCTGGGATTACAAGCCTGCGCCAGCTCGCCCAGCTTGCTTATTTATTTATGTGTGGCTCTGGGAATTTAACTCAAGGGCATTCTTCCTTTGAGCTACACCCTCTGCCCTATTTTACTTTTATTTTGAAACAGGGTCTCACTGGGTTGCTAAGAGCCTCATTAAATTGCTGAGACTGTCCTTGAACCTGAAGATCCTCCTCTCTCAGCCTCCCAGGTACTGGAATTATAAGCATGTGCCACCACACCCGGCTCCAAACCCTTTTTAAATTTTTATTTGGAAACAGAGACTTGCCAAGTTGCTAAGCCCAGCCTCCAACCTGTGATCCTCCCGTCTCAAACTCCCAAGTACTGGGATTACAGGATGCGACACTGGCCAACCCCAGCTTAGACGGCCCAGGTGCTGAGGGAGGTGCCCGGGCTGACAAGCCGGCCGGGAGCTGGTGCTGGGGTGCTTTGGCCTCAGAGGCAGCTAAGACAATTCCCTCCTGTCCCCACGCCATGCCAAGCCCCTTTCTACCCACCCACTCCATGGGGAGGTCCCCACAGAACCACTGCTGGCTATTTTGGTTCAAATACCCCAGAATGGAAAATCTCCCCCCGGACTAAAATAACCCAGGGAACAGGTGTGGGGGCAGCAGGCTCCCAGAGACCCTGCCCTGGCCCCCGGCCCAGCTGGGGATTGGCGGAGCCTGAGATTCCGAAGCCGTAGAGCTAAGCTCCCAGCTTTTTTCGAAAAGTACAAGCAGTTGATGTCCCTGAGCCCTGGGATCAACAACTGAGCCTCTGGGCCGCAGCCAAGGGCTCTTAGAGGAGAGCGTGCCGAGCTGGGGGCGGGGGTCTGACAGGCTCCGAGTCCAGCCACTCTTCCCCTGCGTACACCTCGGCCAGCAAGCCAGACCGCCAGGTGCCTGTGTTCCTAGGGTACCCTGCCCAGTCGGCTTTGATCCTCCCCAGCTTTGGGGGCTCAGCCCCCCATTCTGGTTACCCTCTTGAAGAGGCAGTGTGGGAGGGACTTGTCTAAACCCTCCTGAGGGGGCAAAATGGCCTTAGTCTGAATCAAGGATGTGTTTTTCTTCCTTCCTTCCTTCCTTCCTTCCTTCTTTCTTTCTCTCTCTCTCTCTCCCTTTTATTTCTTTTCTTTTCTTTTTGCAGTACCAGGGATGGAAACCAGGAACATTCTACTCCAGGCTATAGCCCCAGCCATTTTTTTTTTCTGTACTTGGGTTGGAACCCAGGGGCATTCTACTTCCAAGCTACACCCCCAGTCCTATTTTTTATTCTTTATTTTGAAACAGCATCTCACTGAGTTGCAAAGGACCTCACTAAGCAGCTGAGACTGGCCGCAAACCACCACCCTCCTGTCTCAGCCTCCCAAATACTGGGATTACAAGCGTGTGCCGCCATGCTCGGCTCCCCTATTTTTTAATTTGTTTTTGAAACGGGGTCTCACCAAGTTGTGGAGGGCCTCACTAAGTAGCTGAGGCTGATCTCAAACCTGTGAGCCTCCTGTCTCAGCCTCCCAAGTACAGGGATTAAAAGCATGTGACCACCAGGACTGGCCAAGGATGCATTTTGCAAGAGTAACACACCCAAAGTGCAAACAGATGGCCAGAGAAGCCCTGCCCCTCCTCACCACACAACCCCCCCTGCATAACTCTACAGATGCCCCACCATGCAGGCTTGGTGCTCACTGCCCAGTCCAAACCCAAGGGGCCCCCATTCCCATTCCAAGCCCCGAGCATCACTGCTTCACGACACCTTCTTATGGTGGAGCTACTGGACAGATTGCACACATGTGCCCAAGAGCCTGTGTGTGGGTGTGTGCGCAAGGCCTCCCTGCCGAGGGGTCTGATTGGCTGGAGTCAGGACCCTGGGTCTTCCTGGCCTCAGTACTGGCCACAGCACCTTTCACAGGCCACTTAATCTTTCTGGGGACTTGCTGGTTTTGTTCTCTAGAAGGTAAATTCTTTCCTAAATCCAAGAAGTCTGGTGAGAATTGCGTCTTTATCAGCCGGAGTCAGTGCTTGCCAGTGGATTCTGTGGTAGCGCTGATGCTTTGGGGCAGACACTTAAACTAGCACTCGTTGGTGAGTTCGCTTCATAAAAACGGTGTGAGTCCGGCATGGCGGAGCACAGCTGTCATCCCGGTGCTTGGGAGGCTGAGACAGAAGGATCACAAGTTCTTGGCCAGACTCTGCAACTTAGGCCCTGCGCAGTTTAGTGAGACCTTGTTTCAAAATAAAGAATAAAATAGGCCTGGGGGGTGTAGCTCAGAGGTAGGATACCCCTGGGTTCAATTCCCAGCAGCCCCCCACCCACAAATTAAAACCGTGAATTTCTACCCAATCAATGCAGCGTACTTAGCCAATGAGGACCTGCAGAAGAGGAGGGCTCCCAGTAGCAAACTATTAAAGGGCTCTTGGTAATGAAACTGCTGAGAAATACCACTCTTAGCCCTGGTCCTCTCCTTTTGCAGTAAGAGAGAAACTGCCTCCCCTTCTCCTTGCAATGGGAGGGCCCTGTGGGGAATTATCTATACAGGATCGGGATTTGAAAAAATGTTAGAGAAACACTGCAAATGTTAGAGAAACGCTGCCTAGAAAAGTGGCCGTAAGCTTTGCCGTGGCAGCAACTACTTGCTTCTTGTGTGCATGGAGCGTCTCCCCAAATCCCCCGGCTCCCACTTTAACCTCTTTTTCTCATTAATTCCAGTAGGACCAGATGCCGCTCCGGGGGGGGGGGGGCGGGTGTCCAGGGACAGCAGGAGGTCCCCTTTATTCCAGGACTCCCGTCCCCTGGGAAAGGCAAGCTTTGCCACTTCTGATTACCCCCACACACACACAGAAACAGAGCCGTGACCTTAGCAAGGTCACACGGTGAGTCAGGAAGGAGCTGGAAATAGAAGGCGGGCATGGAGCCCCCACCTGCACCGTTCCTCCACCCTCCCCCTGGGTGCCTCCCAGGACTGGAGGACAAACACTACCCTCTGCCCGCAGACTCCGGAGAGACGCTCAGAGATTCCCCTCTGATAGCTGTTTATTCTCAGAGGCTACACACTTTGGGATTCCTGGTGGAGGCCCGGAACAGGGGTGAGGCAGAGGTCCAAGGTACCTTAATGACTCCCCCATCCCAGAACCCCATCCCCACTCTGTGCCCCAGAACTGCAGCCCACTTTCTGTCTTGCCCTAACTCCCCGCCTTTCTCCATCCTCATGGGTTGTGGCTTGGGGGACCCATGTGCATGGAGCTCCCCGGGAAACCCCTCATGCGGGGGTCTGGACCCCTGAAGCAAAAACAGCGAGGCCTCCCCTAGGCTGACACCTCAGTTAGCCAACGTCCATCCGAGGCTCTGAAATGTAATCAAGATGTTCCAGACCCAAAATGCAGGCGTGAGAATTTCGGGGCGAAGGCTGGGTTTGAATAAGAATGTGCCCGTGATGTCATTTGGGTACTGGTGTGACTCACTTCTGGTGGGTGCCTGGCTGCCTGGGCAGGAGGCGCCAGGACCTCCCCTGGGCCCCAGGAAAGGAGACTCTCTCCAGCCCTCTGCCTGAGCCAGTCTGACTCCTTGGACGCCCCTCAGCCCCAGGACATCCTCTGCCTTCCACTAAAGGGCCAAACCCAGGTTCCTACCCCGCTGCCCTCCCTTGACACCGCCACCAGGGGGCACCACCTGCTCCCTGCACCTGCCAAAGCTGAACAGACTGGACCTTGGCTGGCGGGCACCCACCTCCTTCTCCTCTGGAAACAGGACACGAATCTCCCCCCAGACTTAGAGGCAGTGGCTGTTGGGAACCTGGGTTTGGAGTCAGACAGGAGGGTCACCTTGAGCTCAGTTTTTCTATCGGTGACATGGGATCATTTTGAGTGTGTACATCACTGAGATTAAATAAGGTATCTAAACAGGCACAGTGGCGCATCCTTGTGATCCCAGTACTCGGGAGGCTGAGGTAGGAGGACCATAGGTTCAAAGCCTAGCCTCAGCAATTAGTGAGGCCCTCAGTAAGTTAGCAAGATTTTGTTAAAACAAAAACAACAAAAACAAACAAACAAACAAGCTGGGCATAGTGGTGCACACTTGTAATCCCAGTACTTGGGAGGCTAAGAAAGGAGGATTGTTCAAAGCCAGCCTCAGTAACTTAGTGAGACTCTTAGCAACCCAGCAAGGCTTTCAGCAACCTAATGAGATCCTGTTTTCAAATAAGATATAAAATCAGGCTGGGGGTATAATTTGAAGGTAGAATGCCTTTGGGTTCAATCCCCAGTACCAGAATCAAACAAAAAATGAAATAAACCATGCATGGTGGCACAGGCCTGTAATCCCAGTACTTGGGAGGCTGAGGCAGGAGGATCTCCGATTCGAAGCCAGCCTCTGCATCTTGGTGATGCCCTCTGCAACTTAGTGAGACCCTGTTTCAAAATAAAAAATAAGAGGCTGAGACAGGAGGATCGCAGTTCATGGACAGCCTCAGCTACTTAGTGAGGCCCTTTGCAACTCAGTGAGGCCCTGTTTTAAAATACAGAATAAAAAATAGGGCTGGAAGTGCAGCTCAGAGGTAGAATGCCCCTGGGTTCCATCCCCAGTACTGCAATAAATAAATAAATAAATAAATAAATATAGGGCTTGGAGTATAGCTCAGAGATAAAATACCCCTGGGTTCCATTACAGATACCAAAAAAAAAAAAATGTAATAGAAACCTAACATAGTGGCACATACCTATAATTTCAGTAATTGAGAGGCTGAGTCAGGAGGATCGCAGGCTCAAAGCCAGCCTCAGCAATTCAGCTGGACCCTGTTTCAAAATAAATAAAAAGAGTATAGTGCAGGAATAGAATGCTCCTGAGTTCAATTCCCGGTGCCAAAAACAAAATAAAATAAGAAAGCTGAGCATATAGCTCAGAGGCAGAATGCCCATGAGTTCACAACACCACAGAAAAGCAATCTCTATCGAGTGCTTAGCAATGACACTGCTATTACACAGTCATGTAACAAATGGAACCAAGTGATGCTTTCTTTATGTTAGATACCTAGCCAATAAAGACTGCACGCAAATCCTTCCCCGAAAACTCTCATCTCTGGAATGTCCTCTTTGGTGAGGCCATAACATTCTAGGGTCACTTTTTTTTTTTTTTTTGTGGTCCTGGGGGTGGAACCCAGAGGCTTTCTACCTCCGGGCTATACTCCTAGACCCTTTTTTATATTTTATTTGAAAACAGGATCTCACTAAATTGCTGAGAGCCTCACTAAGTAGGCGAGGCTGGCTTCGAACCTGTGCGATCCTCCTGCCTCAGCCTCCCAAGCGCGGGGATTACAAGCGTGCGCCACCACGCCTGGCATTAGGGTCACTTTTAAGAACTCCCTGCCCTGACCCATGCCCCTCTCCAGCTCTAGGCCGCGGAGACAGACAGACACATTTGTACATACACACGCACAGCCCTCGGCCCTGGGCTCCTGGCCGGCTTTGAGCACGGGTGCAGGTGCGTGGCCTCCCGCCCGGCTCGCTTGGCCTGAGCCCAGCAGCCCAATGACAAGAAGGACACGGCCCATGGCTCGTCCCGGCACGGGAGACGTCTGTGCTCCCGCTCCCCGCCGGTCCTCCCAGTGCTGGCCAGCTGCCCAGCAAGCGTGTGGCCTGGGGCAGGGCTGGAGGAGAGTGGGACAGTGCTGTCTGTCTGTCGCAGGAGGAAAACCAGGAGTCCAAGCTGGCTGGTGCCATCCGACTCCTCTTCACTCCCCCTCCCCGCCCTACTTCCTCACCTCCTTGGTGAAGACTAGCGTCTCTCATGGTACCCCCTAACTGGCTTTCGCTCGGTCCCCAATACTCAAGGAAGCCAAGGGGGCCCGTTGAAGTTACAGGCCAGATCCTGTCACCTCGGGGCTGACACCTTGAGTGGCTTCCTGTGTGTGGCAGTGGCCACACCTCCAGGTGTCCCTTGGGTTGGTGGGTGGGACCTGTCGACTTCTAATCAGCAGATGGTAGTGGATGTCATTTCTGCGATCACTTTATGAAAGATGGTGATGTGTTTTTTTGGGGTTTTTTTTGTTTTTTTTTGCCAGCAGACTCTGCCACCCTCTGGGCTTGCGCAGTTTAATGAAGCAAGCTCTGTGTTGGCATGGCCAGGAACCGAGGGCGGCCCCAGGTCAGGAGCCCACCAGGAACTGAATCTTGCCAACACCCGCAGGAGCTTGAAGTGGCGCCTTCTCAAGTAGAACCCGGAGACGCTTGCAGGCCCACCAATACCGTGGCTGTGCCCTCTGAGACACTAAGGTAGAGGACCCAGAAGTTTTCATTAATGTGTTTGTTTTAAACTGTTAAAGTGGGGACATTTGTTACACGGTGATAGCTAACTAATACGCTAGAGTACTTGGAATGAATCCCACCATATCCTGCACTGTCTGGCCTGCCATGCCTTTCTCACCCCAATTTGAACCCTTTTCTCTGTGGTTCACCACCCTCCTGCCACTTTGTATTTCTGTAATCACATTTGGAGTTTCTTAGCTACTCCAACTGGCCTTTGCTGATTCCAGCCACCCTCTGCGTCCTTTCTTCCTTTTCTTTCTTTCTTTCTTTCTTTCTCTTATTTCTTTCCTTTTTTTTTTTTTTTTTTTTTTTTACAGTACTGGGGATAGAACCCAGGGGCATTCTACCTTTGACTACACCCCCAGCCTTATAGAGTTGCAGAGGGCCTAAGTAGCTGAGGCTGGCCACGAACCGCGATCCTCCTGTCTCAGCCTCCCAAATGCTGGGATTACAAGCGTGCGCCACCACACCCGGCTCCTTGTTTTCTTTTTCTCAAAACACTTCTGCATCAGTACCCGACACAACCCAGCTTGCCCGTTTCCTTGCTCATTCACTCTACCTACCCCCAGTATAACGGAACCTCTACCAGGGCCAATAGCTCATCCTAGTTCCTTGAGTCGGCTCCGGAACATAACAGGCGTTCAAGAAATGTTTAATGTGTCAACTAATTGCCACCTGCAAAGGAGGTTTCTCCACTCAGCTCCCAGCGTGCCAGCTTCTGGTGTCATCTCACCTGGAGATGTTCATTTACCTCTTCTGGGGAAACCAGGGCCTTTGTTCTAAAGATGGCCTCGGCTGTGGTCCCAGAGCAATCCAGTTACATACTACAGCAGCCAGGAATTCTTCTGTTGTGGTGGTGTTGGTGGTGCTGGAGATTGAACCCAGGAGCCTTCTACCTCCAAGCTACATCTAGCTCTCTTTTATTAATTAATTATTAATTAACTTACTTATTTTGGTGGTACTGGGGGTAGAACCCAGGGGTGTTCTACCTCCGAGCTATACCCCCAGCCCTCTTTTTTTTAATTCTTTAGTTTGAATCAGGGTCTCACTGAGTTGCAAAGGGCCTCACTATATAGCTGAGGCTGTCTGCGAGCCGTGATCCTCCTGTCTCAGCCTCCCAAATGGGATTAAAAGTGTGTGCCACCACGCCTAGCTTTTATTTATTATTTTGAACAGGGTCTCACTAAGTTGCTGAGGCTGGCTTTGAACCTGTGATCCTCCTGTCTCAGCTTCCCAAGTACTGGGATTACAGGTATGCACCACCATAACCTGAGTTATTTTTAAGATGGTATCAGGGTCTCACTAAGTTACCGAGGGCCTCGCTAAGTTACTGAGGCTGGCTGCAAACCCGTGCTCCTCCTGTCTCAGTCTCCCAAGTACAGATGTGTACCACCGCAACTTTCTCCCTCTCTCTCTCTGGTGGTGGTACGAACCCAGGGCCTCGCACATGCTGGACAAGCACTCTGCCACCAAGCCACACCCCCAGCCCCAGGCTGGAGCTTAGAGAGCCTCCAAACACATTTCTGAGTCCTTTGCACGTCATCAAAGCATGCAGCACCCCACACATGACCATCCTGTCTCCCTTTGCGTTTCATCAGACCCCTCTTCCTGGCTCCCCTCTTAACTTGACTTAAGGAGGAACTTGGATTCCCCCAGGGAGTCCTTTCCAAATTCCCCTAAACGATCCCCTGGTGGCTTGATTCTTCATTCTGGGCAAATAAGCCCTATGCTGGGTCCGGTACCAAGATGGAGCCACACACCCAAGGCCCAGCAAGCCCACGGCTGCAGCAGGAGCAGAAGAAGAAGTCGCCAAAGTTGGCGTAGAGCTAAGGAGGTATGCGTCGGCTCGCCAAACTTCTATGCATCCCATTTCACCAAGTGGACCACGGTAGGAGCAGTCCCTGAGGAAGGAGGCAGAGCCCCAAGCACTGGCCCTCAGTCCCGGAGCTTCTAGGCTGTTCCTTCTTCTGCAAGTGGGACCTTCTCTCTGGGCCTCCGCTGCCTCTGTAAAATAAGGACTCATCACATGTACTTTGTAGGAGACCATGGGGCTTAAATGAGATAATACTATACACATTCACACGTGGCAGGTCACCAGAGCGGGCGCTCAGTACACGGGAGCACCCCGAAGGTGGAGACATTTTCACCCCTTTGGCTGCCTCCGGCAAACAACGTCTCTTGCCTGTTTAATATTCCAGAGGAAGGCACGGAGCTGCATCCCTAGGGAGAAGAATGCAGAGGCGGCCTAGGTTCTCAGGTGACTCACGATCTCCTTGAAGTAGCGCCGGGCAAACGCAGCGGCAGAGAACAAACGGTTCAAGGACTTGCTGTATATGATAACTGCCCCCAGGCTTCTTTGGGTTCAGGGGTGCCTGCATGGGGTGACCCGGACAAGGTACATTTTAATTTAAAAAATTACTGTTTTTTGACTGGCAGTTGAATCCAAGGGCATTCTACCTCCAAGCTACACCCTCGGCCCTTTTTATTCTTTTATTTGAAACAGGGTCTCGCTAAGTTACTAAGGGCCTCACTAAGTTGCCAAGGCTGGCCCCAAATTTGTGATCCTCCTGTCTCAGCCTCTCAACTACTGGAATTATAGGTATGCGCCACCACACCTGGCGGAAAGGTACATCTTGACACCGTTGACTATATTTGTCAAGACACACCTTGCAGCTTGTGGCCGTGTGGCTTCAAGCTACTGGACCCTGGCACGCGGTGCCCCTTCTGCTTGTCCACCTGGCGGCTATCTGCCCATCCTTGGAGACACCGGGCACCCTGCCCTGTGGCCTTGGCCTTTCCAGGTACAGCCAACCCTTCCTCCTTTGTGACTCCCTGCCTAGCCTTCTCTGACTGCCCCTGGTCTGTGCTTTGAGGCTGACTGATCACACCTTTGTCTCCACTGCCGGACTATTACTGAGCTCTGAGGAGAGACGCGAGAAAAGCTAGAGGGCCTCCTGTGAACGAGGACAGCAAGAAGAGGTCCTGTGAGCAAAGATTGTGTCTTCTCCATCTTTGCATCCCAAAACCCTGCAGAGGGCTTCCCGGACCTTTAGCGAATCAATGAAGGATGAACTAATGATTCTAATCACTGAACAAAGTACTTGAAGACGGGCTCATTTGGAAAGCTCATAGGGTTCTGGAATGATGCTGGTAAACCACCCGATAGCCCCCAGCACTACAGAGCCCCTGCTGGCCTCACTCACAGCCCGCCCTCGTCTCTGATTTCTCTCCTTAACTTTACAAAGCCCCAGAGCCACGGCCAGGCAGGAGGCCACACGTCACTGTGCCCGTTTTATTGAAGCTGAGTCCCAGCCTTGCCCAGCTGATGAGCCCCAAGCATGTGTGACATTTCCAACTCAGGAACAAGTTTCCAGAGCTCCCTCTGCAGCCCCCATGGGCTCACCTGCAGGGTTATGGGGCAGAGCAGGTAATCAGGTGCCTAGGGATTAGACAAAGGGCTGACCACAGGTAAGGTGTGGAGCTTGGAGTATAGAATTTTATTTTGAACTAGGCATGGTAGCACAAGCCGGTAACCCCAGTACTTGGGATTACGGGTTCACAGCCAGTCTCAGCAACTTAGCAAGATCCTTGGCAACTTAGAAAAGACTCAATTTCAAAAGAAAAATTAAAAAGGGCCAGAGGTAGCTGGGCGTGGTGGCGCATGCTTGTAATCCCGGCGTTAGGGAGGGCTGGAACCGGAGGAGGAGGAGGATTACAGTCCGAGGTCAGCCTCAGCTACTTAATGGGCCCTTTGTAACTCAGTGAGACCCTGTTTCAAAATAAAGAATAAAAAGCAGGGCTGGGTTGTAGCTCGGAGGTAGAACGCCTCTGGGTTCCATCTCCAGTACCGCGCACACACACACACGCGCGCGTGCACACACACACGCGCATACATGCACACACCCGCGCGTGCACACATATGCGCGCGCGCACACACACACACACACACACACACACACACACACACGGCTAGAGGTGTTGCGCAGAGATATGATCCCTCTGGGTCCAAGCCTCAGGTTTTTTTCCAATTATTTTGGATCAGTCATCCCTATCTGATGGCTGAGCAATATTTATGGGTCCCCCTTGGTCTCCTCCGCCCACCACACCCCATTCACAGATGGGCACACACCCACCTGCTCACCTCTCCCTCGCCAGGTGTGTCCTTCCCAGAGAGCAACTTGAAAACCCCACAGAAGCGGAGGCGCAGAAGAGCATAAAGCACCAGAATTCTTTCTAGTAAATGCGGAGGCACATCGGAGGCTATTTTTATGCGAATTTGTGCTCAATTTGCATAAATTTGCATGCATTTCCCAAAGCCATCACACTGGGTTCGCGAAGCGCAGGGTTCCCGGGTGAATCCACTTCATCCTCTGTTTACCAGTGGCATCCAGAACCTTGACCGGAATTGCTTCCAATTGAATTAGAAATCATTCCAGTATGACCCAAGACCCCAGAAGCTACAGAAAACATGACTTTCAGGCAATAATAATAAAGAAAATAATAATGGTGTCTAAGACTTACAGGCCATTTACCATGGGTCAGGCGCTGCTCTACGAGCTTCTAGTGCCTTCATCTCTGCAGTCCAAGAGGTAGGTCTAATTGCTCTTGCCATTTTACGGGTGAGAAGACAGGTCCACAGGGTTAAGGCGATACAAATACAGGTGTTCCGGCTTCGTCCATTTGCACAGTAAGTGTTAGTTTGAGCACCTGCTATGGGCACAGAGCAGTGAATTAAAAAGACAAAGTTCTAACTCTCATAAAGCCCTCCTGGATGTTAGTTAGGGTAAGGTTGAGCTGCTATAACAAAGAGACCCCCCCCAAAATTTTTTGGTGCTGAGGATTGAACTCAGGGGTGCTCTACCTCTGAGATATGCCCCCAGCCCTATTTTTTTCTTTTAATTTTGAAACAGATTCTCCACTAAGTTGCTGAGGCTGGACTTAAACCTGCGATCTTCCCAAGTACTAGGTGTGTGCCAGAATACCTGGTGAGACCTCGAAATTTGTTAAAGGACATAGAAGCACATTTCTCTTGAGAGGAAACTGAAGGTGTGTGTCCCAAGCTTGGGCCGCCCAGCTCCCTCCACACAGTCACAGAGAGAACCCAGGTTCCTGCCACCTCATTGCTCTGCGCAGCACCCGGGACACTCTTCACCTGCCTTGGCAGGAAGGCATGAGGGAGGCTGGAGGAACCACACCAACCTGCTAGAGCCAGGGCATAGAGGGGCAGCTGCCAGCTCTGCTTCCTCCTGTGCCTGCCCATGGCGGCTGGCAGCCATGTCTAACTTCCAGGGGGAACCAGGCAGGCCAAGGGCTGCAGAAGACCGGAGGGTGGATTTGGGTGCCAGCCAGCGGCTTTCGCCACAGAATGACATGCACCAGGCAAGTGAGTACTGTTTATTGGATGATGTCAGAGAGAGTGAGAAGTTCGTAGAAGAGGCAGGAGCAGCAGAAGGGCTGCGGAGTGGCGGCCGCCTCCCTCACCAGGTCCCTGCTCCTGGTCATCGTCCTGAGCCGACCCCGTCACACCGATGTGCAGCGACCACGCCAAAGGCCCGGGGGAGCCTCGAGCGCTTCTTGAACCAAACAAGGCCACTCACGTCCAGCTGAGCGGCCAGGTTTTCGGGACAGGCCAGCCTCTGCTCACCTTGACCTTCACGGAGCCTCTCTGGCCTTTGATGGGGGTGTTTTAATTTACTAGGCATTTTATTCTCGTTTTTTAAAAAAGTCCTTTAAAGTAGCCAGAACAGGCATTCGACCTTGGAGCCACACCCTCTACCCTATTTTTTATTCTTTATTTTGAAACCGGGTCTCACTGAGTTGCAGAGGGCCTCACTAAGTAGCTGAGGCTGTCTTCGAACCACGATCCTCTGGTTTCAGCCTCCCGAATGCTGGGATTACAAGCGTGCACCACCACACCCGGCTCTCTCTCTTTTATGGTTCTGGGGATTGAACCCAGGGGCATTTTACCCTTGAGCTACACCCCTAGCCCTATTTCTATTTATTATTATTTTGAAACAGGGCCTAAGTTTCTGAACCTGGCCACGTACCTGCAATACTCCTGTCTCAGCTTCTCAAGTACTGGGATTACAGGTGTGCACCATCTATAATCCCAGTAAATATAATTATAATTATATAATTTATAATGTAAATAAAATGTAAAAAATATAATGTAAATATATTTATAATGTAAAAATAGGTGCTAAATTATATTTCAATTATTTTGTTATAGAGTAAAGATGGGTCTTGAGCAATGTTCTTGGCCCTGTAAGGACTGGAAACTTCCCAGGGGGCAGATCCGAGGAGGGGACAGAGTCCAGGCCCTCCTGGCTTGCCTCCTGCACCCCGGAACACCTGCAGCCCCTGCCCTATGTACTCACACTCACAACTTGGAGCCCTGGGCAGAGGGCGGGAGTAGCACCTGGTGAGGTTGAAGTTCAGAGGACAACCAGGGAGGTCACAGGGCACCGGGGTCGGAGAGAGGTGGGTCTGCATCCTGATCCTGTTTCCTAGCGTATGATTTGTTGCTTCTGAGCCTCGGTCTCATCTCCAAATGGGATCAACTCCTGCCTTTATGCAACAGCTGTGCAAAACCCATCAGCAGCGCGGCACGGGGGCAGCCTCAGGATGTGTCCATTTTTACTTTCTATTTCCTGCTGCGGATGTTTGGATGCAGTTTGGTCCCAGAGTTCACTAGCTGGAGGTGTGGTGTCCTTTTGGGGGGGGGGGGGGTATGGAGCCTTGAAGAGGTGGGGCCTGGTGGAAAGGGAACTAGACCTGGGGAGACGCGGCCTCCGGAAGGGATCACAAGAGCTAGTTGTTAGGAAATAAAAATCTTTCTGAGCCGGGCATGGTGGCGCACGCTTGTGATCCCCGCACTTGGGCGGCTGAGACAGGAGGATCGCGCGGGTTCGAAGCCAGCCTCAGCTACTTAGTGAGGCTCTCAGCAACTTAGTGAGACCCTGTTTCCAAATAAAATAGAAAAAAGGTCTGGGAGCATAGTCTGGAGGTAGAAAGCCTCTGGGTTCCACCCCCAGTACCACCAAAAAAAAAAAAAAAAAAAAAATCTTTCTGGAGACACCAATAAACTATCTCCTCAGCACCAGTACCCGCACCTACACCCTCTAAAATAGACCTCTTTTGTGTTCAGGGTGGGGCAGTTCATGGAATTTATGGCTTACCGCCAGGCAGAAGGCAAGAATCACGTTTAAAAGGGCAAATTTAGCTGGACACAGTGGCATACATCTGCAACCCCAGGACTTGGGACAGAAGGATTGCAGGCTTGAGGCCAGCCGTGGCAATGTGTCAAGATTTTCAGCAGCTTACGGGACCCTGTTTCAAAATTCAAAACTAAAGCCGGGCGTGGTGGCGCACGCTTGTAATCCCCACGCTTGGGAGGATCGCGCAGGTTGGATGCCAGCCTCAGCTACTTAGTGAGGCTCTCAGCAACTTAGTGAGACCCTGTTTCCAAATAAAATATAAAATAGGGCTGGGAGTATAGCGCGGAGGTAGAAAGCGCCTGGGTTCTACCCTCAGTACCACCAAAAAAAGAAAAAGAAAAATACATAAATAAAAGGATTATTGGTATAGCTCAGAAGTGGAATGCCCCTAGATTCCATCCCCAGAACCAATAAAATAAAATAGCTAGTTTATTTAAAGAAACAACTGTGTACATATAGGGATTAGGCAAACGTTGACAGTGGTGAAAGGACTGTGTGAGGGTTGGGGTGTCACCCTTGTGGCGCAGTGGGAGGGAATTATGGTGGAAGATGAAGAAGACAGAGGCCAGGATTTGGGGCCGGATGCTTCCGGTGCCCCTCAGGGTCAAGGCATTTAGTATACGCTTCGCTTCTCCTGTACTTGAGCTGACCCTGCCCCAGCAGGAGGATACAGAGGTGTAGGAGGATGCGAATGCCTTGGCTAGACTCGGTTTTCAAAGGCTGTTGTCTGAGGGCCTTTTCTCTCCGCAGCATCTCACCCATGCCGTCACAGTGGGAGGCACAGCCCTGGCCAGCTGGGCGCCACCTGCCCGCCACTGGGTCCCGGGCTCTCCAGTCCAAGGTGCAGAGCTGGCAGGCAGCCAGGCTGGTGCAAGTCACAGTCCCCTGCCATCAGCCCCCCTTCTAGACAGGGTCCCTTATTAGTCCCTGTGGCCACTCAATCATTGGCCAAGCTTTTACCTAACACCTGCTATGCAGAATGTCCTGCCCAGCTGGGCGTGGTGGTGCATACGCTTGTAATTTCAGCATTTGGGAGGCTGAGACAGGAGGATCAGGTTTGTGGACAGCCTCAGCTACTTAGTTTGCAACTCAGTGAGACTCTGTTTCAAAACAAAGAATATAAAATAGGGCTGGGGAGCCCGGCTGGGGATTATGCATGTAATCCCTGCGCTTGGGAGGCGGAGACTGGAGGATCGCGCAGGTTCGAAGCCAGCCGAGTGCGCTGGCTTAGGAGACCCTGTTTCCACATAAAAATGTAAAAATAGGTCAGGGAGTGTAGCCCAGAGGTAGAAGGGCTTCCAGGAACCCCAGTACCACCAAAAAAAAAAAAAAAAATAGGGCTGGGGATGTAGCTTGGAGGTAGAATGCCCCTGGGTTCCATCCCTAGTACCGCAAAAATACATACATAAATAAATAAATAAATAAATACATTTTTAAAAAAATAAAAAAGAAAAGAAAAAGAATATGCTGCCCAGCTCATCAGCAAGCCCGGACCACAAACAGGGATCCTGCAAGGCGGTTCGGGGACACCTGGAATTCGTGTTCCATTTGGGGGGTAAGGTGGCTATAAACTTGCTCTTCCCTGGGCTGACCCCAGTGTCCAGGACCTCAGCCGTGGACCTATGGTCCCACCTGGTGTCACAGGGACCGGAGCGAGCGCTGAGCTGAGCATCACACCTGACCCCAGCGCGCCAAGTCCAGCTTCGACAACCACTTTACGATCTTGCCACAAGCTGTTTAAGTGTCCTGCGCCCCGTCTAAAAGATGGAAATGAAAGGACCCAGATTTCAGATGGGAATTACCCCTTTTCTAAAAGATGGAATTCTGCCAGGCGTGGTGGCGCACGCCTGTAATCCCCACGCTTGGGAGGCTGAGACAGGAGGACCGCGCAGGTTCGAAGCCAGCCTCAGCTACTTAGTGAGGCTCTCAGCAACTTAGTGAGACCCTGTTTCCAAATAAAATATAAAATAAGTCTGGGAGTATAGCCCGGAGGTAAAAAGCCCCTGGGTTCCATCCCCAGTAACACACACACACACACACACACACACACACACACACACACACTGCCCTGTGTTCATCCCCAGGACGAGGAGGAGGAGCGGTACAAGCTTAGAACTGTGCTTTATCAACTGAATACAACTAATGTTGCGTGTGACCATCTTCGCCATTATTGTTATGACCACCCTGGATGTGGCCGCTCCTCCCTCATCCTTCTAATTTGTATTTTTCTTGTGACTGCGTCCTCTTTCTCAGCTGACTACAGTCATAGTCTGGGACAGTTGCCTCTTAATTACTGGTGGCTGCCAAACATTTCTTCTCACTGGGTTCTGGTGCCCAGTTTCTGCCACAACCTAAACACCGTTCTCTTTTTCTTTCTTTCTTTCTTTCTTTCTTTCTTTCTTCCTTCCTTCCTTCCTTCCTTCCTTCCTTCCTTTCTTTCTTTCTTTCTTTCTTTCTTTCTTTCTTTCTTTCTTTCTTTCTTTCTGTGGGTCTGGAGATGGAACTCAGGGGTATTCGACCTCCAAGCGGCTCTTGGAAATCTTATATCAAAAGACTTTCATGTGACATGAAGAATCGTGTGATTACATAAAAAGAAGCTGTTTATAAAAATCTTAGACGTAGCATAGTCCCAACTTTTTATTTATATGTTTGTTTGTTTATTTATTTATTTTGTGGGGGGGGGTCTGGGGATGGAACCCAGGGGCTCTCTACCTCCGAGCTACACCCCCTGCCCCATTTTTTATTCTTTATTTTGAAACAGGATCTCTCTAAGTTACAGAGGGCCTCACTGAATAGCTGAGGCTGGCCATGAACTGTGATCCTCTGGTCTCGGCCTCCCAAATGCTGGGATTACAAGCATGCGCCATCATGCCTGGCATTTATTTATTTATTTATTTATTTATTTATTTATTTATTTATTTGAAACAAGGTCGCTCTAGGTTGATGAGAGTCTCACTATTTGCTGAAGCTGCCCTCGAACCTGCGATCCTCCTGTCTCAGCCTCCCAACTACTGGCATTACAGGTGTGCACCGCTGTGCCCAGGCCCAATTTTGTTTTACAGACACACATACATTAAAAAAAAATAATAAAAGAAAAGAAGAAATGCTAACAGAGTTTATCCAAGATTTGGAATTCCCAAATTCTAAATTATGGAATTTGATAGTAATCCAGGGGAAAAAAAAAAGATATTGAAATCAAAGCAAAACCCTCCAGTGACTCATCTTTGCCATCCGGGTAAGTCTGAGCAGGGGCCACAGCTGTCAGGGTCCAGATGTGACTCTCCTCCTTCCCCAGCCAACCTCTCTCTGGGGCTCCTCAAAATGTAGCTCCTGAGCCCCTCTGCCTTCGCCCTGCAGGGGTTTCCAGACGGGATGCTCTTCCCTGCTCTGTCTCACCCCTCCCAGGACACCTGCCCCATGGACTCCTGGGATCCTGCTCCCAGGATGCATCATTTCCTCTCCGTGTACCCAGGGGTCTGGGCCTCACCTCCAGCACATCCCTAGGCTTGCTGGGCTACACGTGTGCTCTTGGGTTCATCTCCAACACAAAACCACAGCCCTGTGGGGAGAGAAGCAGACCCTCTGCATCTGCCCCTGGCAAGCTCCAGAACGTCCCAGGTACACAGGGAAGTTTGGGTGTCTTAGTATCATGGGGACCCTGATTACAACCCTGGGATACAGGCAGAGTCTCCGCGGTGTCCAGTTCAATGAAATGCCATCTTGTAATCTCAGGCCCCTAAAAAATAATTCCATCTCTGCTGTCACTTCTCAACAGTAAAGAGAATCCGAGCCATGAGCCACAGAAGCTCTGTACATCCATCTCCCGCGCCTTGTTTTTCTCTTGTCTTTTCCAGGCCCTTCAATCTCAGAACCGCTGTTTGGGAATCCAAATCCCTCCTCTCGATGCTCCCAAAGCCGCCGGCCACTCACCTTCTGTCGTCCTTCCCTGTCTTGTGTCCTGTTATTCTTGGCTCATTGTTCCAATTTGGTATCTCAGACGCCCGGAATCCAGGCTAGAAAAGACAGCGCCGTCTGTCCCGCGAAGGTGAGGAGGCGGTGGCGCTGGGCCGGGGACCACACGGCCCTCTCCGCCCCGGAGGCGGAGGGGCATGGGTTCCCTCTCCTCCACCCGTTCTGCGAGGTGCTCCTTAGAGCAGGACTCCAACAGCAGCCAGGCCAGGGTGGCGGGCACGGAGCTGATTCTCTGCCAGTGCTGATGCTTCCGCCCCTCGGAGGGGCGCCTGGCCTTTTCACCAGCCCCTCCAGGGGAGATGCCGAGCCTGCCCATCGCTGTCGCTGGGGGCCGGGCAGCTCTGCTGAGGAGCGGGGAGGCCCGCGCTGGCCCCGCTCTGCCCAGGCACCTGGGCAGGTACCGCTTCCCTTTGTGCTTACAGCTTTTAAAATTATTTATTTATTTATTTATTTGTACTGGGGCTTGACCCCAGGGACATTGTACCTCCCCTAGGAGGTACACACCCAGCCTGTCTTTCTTTCTTTCTTTCTTTCTTTCTTTCTTTCTTTCTTTCTTTCTTTCTTTCTCTCAAAACAGGATCTCACTAAGTTGCTGAGGGCCTTGCTAGATTGCTGAGGCCAGTTTTGAAGCTGTGATCTCCTGCCTCAGCCTCCCAAGTACTGAGATTACAAGCCTGCAGCACTCTGCCTGGCTCCCAGTGTCAGCTTTCTTAGTGATAAAGAGAAGGTCCTAGTCGACTGGTCATTCATGGCTTTCTTGTTTCCTGTGGTTCCAGCACCCAGCTGATGGGAGATGGTGCTCACACCTGGGCCCCCTGCTCTAGTATCAGCAGCCCCTGTCCAGTAGACCATCTTTTTTACTTTTTTTTTCCAAGACACAACAGTACCCCTTCATCCACAGTTTCATTTTCTATGTTTTAATTAGTTTAGATCAAGAGTTAAATCACTGTAGTCTGAAAGTATTACATGGATAATTCCAGAAATAAACAACCCACATGTTTTCCTTTTCTTTTTTTTTTAACTTCATATTTTGATATTGGGGGTTGAATCGGGGCCTTCTACTTCCAAGCTACCCCTCCAACCCTTTTTAGTTTTTATTTTTTTTGAAACAGGGGCTCACTAAGCTGCTGGGGTTTTTGCTAAATCTCTGAGGCTGGCCTTGAACCTGCGATCCTCCTATCTCAGCCTCCCAAGTACTGGGGGATTGCAAAAGCAGGCCACCACTAATTCCTGAGTCTTCAATTACACACCTTCCAGCTCCATCCTGCCCTGGATGGGAACCGTCCCTTTGTCCAGGGTACCCACACCGTTCGCAGCACCCAGCCACCATAGTAGCTTAGTAGCTGTCCAGGTTACCTGATCAACTGTCCGGTATCGTGGTGGCCATTAGGGACCCTGCGCAGCAGCCTAACACGGCGTCACCATGCAACACCATTCCCGTCTCTTTACCTCATCACGTAGGCATCGAGCCTTCTCACGTCGTAAGAGGCTGAGCCCAGCACAACACAGCAACAACAGAGTATGCTGAGAGAGAGCTTGTTAGAGTACATTACTATTTTATTATTAGTTATTGGGGTCAATCTCTTACTGTTCCTAATTTATAAATTAAACTTCATCATAGGTGTGCATGTATGTATGTATGTATGTACGTATGTATGTATGTATAGGAAAACACATGCATATAGGGCTCGGTACTACCCAAGGTCTCGGGATCCATAGCGGGCTCCCAGCATGCTTCTCCCTAGAATAAGGACTGCTGTGTGCAGCCCTTAGTCACAGCATCTATCCCAGAGGCAGAGCAACTCTCCATCTCCGGGCCTTGAAATCATTACAAAATCAGTAGCTCTACTTCCCTTGCCTCCGATCAGTTAGCTGGCCCTTGCTTATTTTCTGGCTGGAATTCAAGTTTAATTTTTTCTAAAGTTTTATGAGGCTAGACCAGTCTGCCTTCCCCTCTGAGCCCCAATTTCCTCATCTCCTAAGAGAGTTCTTTCCCCCTCCTCCTCCTCCCCCTCCTCTCCCTCCTCCCCCTCCCTCCTCCTCCTCACCCCCCTCCTCCTCCTCTTCCTTCTCCTTCTTGTGATAGTGGAGATTGAACCCAGGGGCATTCTACCTCTGAGCTACACACCCAGCCCTGTTTTATCTCTTTTTCTGTTGTTGTTTTTCAAAACAGGGTCTAGCTAGTCAGGCGTGGTGGCACACGCCTGTAATCCCAGCATCCAGGAGGCTGAGACAGGAGGATCACGGTTCCTGGACAGCCTCAGCTATTTAGCAAGGCTCTTCGCAACTCAGTGAGACCCTGTTTCAAAAATAAAAAGAGACTAGCCGGGCGTGGTGGCGCACGCTTGTAATCCCTACGCTTGGGAGGCTGAGACAGGAGGATCGCATAGGTTCAAAGCCAGCCTCAGCTGCATAGTGAGGCTCTCAGCAACTTAGTGAGACCCTGTTTCCAAATAAAATATTTAAAAAATAGGTCTGGGAATATAGCCCAGAGGTAGAAAGCCCCTGGGTTCTACCCCCAGTACCACCAAAAAATAAAATAAAATAAAGAATAAAGAGCCGGGCATGGTGGCGCACGCTTGTAATCCCAGGGTTTGGGAGGCTGAGACAGGAGGATCGCACAGGTTCAAAGCCAGCCTCAGCTACTTAGTGAGACCCTGTTTCCAAATAAAGTATTAAAAAAAAATAGGTCTGGGAATATAGCCTGGAGGTAGAAAAGCCCCTGGGTTCCACCCCCAGTACCACACACACAAAAAAAGGTCAAATAAATCTTAGAGCACTTTAAGTCTAGCTAATTGGGGCCTATGTAGTTTGTTCAGAACGTATTTTAGACTGATCACAAGTCAAAGCCCAGTGATAAGCTGTGGGTAAGCACACTTCTAAGTTTGTAATCGCAGTACTAGGGAGGCTCAGACAGGAGGATCGCAGGTTCACTGGCAGCCTCGGCTACTTAGGCCTTTCACAACTTAGTTGACCCTGTTTCAAAAAAATAAATAAATATGTAAAAAATAGGAATAGGGCTGGGAGTGTAGCTTGGAGGTAGAATATCCCTGAGTTCCATACTGAGTATCACACACACACACACACACACACACACACACACACACACACACACAAAAGGGTCTACTTAAATTGCAAAGGGCCCCACTAAGTTGCTGAGGCTGGCCTCCTAAGTACTGGGATTGTAGGTATGCGCCACCACACCCGGCCTGCCCTCCCTCCCTCCCACCTTCCTTCCTTCCTTCTGTGTGGTACTGATGATTGAACTCAGGGCTACATCCCCAGCCCTTTTAATTTTGAAGCAAGTTCTTGTTAAATTGCTGGGGCTGGCCTTGAGTCTGCGACCTTCCTATCTCAGCCTCCAAAGTACCAGAATTACAGATGGGCGCCACTGGGCCCAGCCATGGAGGATAATTCAATTAACAGTCTCCTCTCAGATTTGCCGTGAGGATGAGACTGGGTCATCTTGAAAGCTCTGGGAAATGCTAAAATGCTGTGCCGGCCCCAGGTGCCCTTCCCCTTGTCCTGTGACGACTACACACGTCCATCTTTCACTCGAGTATGCAAGGACAGAAGCACGAGACACGCCTGTTTTCTACTGTGAATGTCCTCTACCTGGGGAGCATAATAAGTAGGACAAGCTCTTTGGAGATTGGCTGGGAAAAGAATAGTTCACACCGGCGCCTTTGTGAAAATCCTACCAAATTACTTACGCAGAAGATTCCACGCTTTTCTGATAAGCGGCGAGGAACCTTCGGGTGGCGTGGGCACCCAGCTGTTTCACCATGAATCTTCAACAACAAACCCTAAACAAGAGGCAGGGGGGTCTTTGGTTCATTCGTCCCAACATCAAACATCTCGGGCCCCGCGTCGCTCTCAGAGCCGCAAGGAGGTTGGTTTGCAGACAGTACCGCAGGCTGGTCCTCGGGGCGGAAATGAATCCCTTTCTGGCAGAAGAAAATGAATAAAACCTACTTCTCCATGAAGTGCCAGCCCCACTTCCCTCACAAGGCCGCCCGCGTCCCGAGTCTAGCCAGTGATTGATGGCAGCGCTGGTGGGAACTTCACACTCAGGAGAAGCTTTGATAAATTTTTTTACCTGCGTGGACGCTGAGCCCCACTGCGCCTAGAAATGTGCGGTAACCAGCGCTGGGCTGATACATATTTTCTGGGTCATTTATGTGTGCATCGTTTATGCATATTACCCACGCGTTAGTAAATATTGGTTTAGCTCCCCGATAATGGCTTCCACCTAAATTCTTGCTCCCCCAGAGAATGATTTTAAACAGAAAGCGTAAGTGGGGACTCTAAGAGATTTGTTTGTTTGTTTGTTTAGTGTGATACTGGAGATTCTACCTCTGAGTTACACCCTCAGCCCTATTTTATTCTTTTATTTTTGGAAACAAGGTTTCACTAAGTTGCAGAGGGTTTCACTAAGTTGCTGGAGTGGCCTCGAACCTGTGATCCTCCTGTCTCAGCCTCCCAAGTACTAGATTATAAGTGTGTGCCACCAACACCCGGCTCCCCCATGCATATTTTATATGCAGTGTTCATTAGACTTTTCCACACCACACCCTAGCAAGTCTATAGTACCCCTCTCACCTCTTCCCATAGGAGGGGGGCTAAGTGGCCCTGCAGGGGTTCTGGCACCCTGCAGTTTTCTAACCAGCGATCTTTTTTCAAGAGCCTCTCCCGCCTCTTCCCTCAGGTGCTTTGTGTCCAGTCCCATTCTAGCTTGTCCACGCATCTCTAACTACCTAACAGTTGTGCTGATACAGAGGTTATGTAGCACTCTTGTAATACCAGTACTTGGGAGGCTGAGGCAGGAGGATCGCACAGATTCAAAGCCAGCCTCAGCAACTTAGTGAGACCCTGTTTCCAAATAAAATAGAAAATAGGTCTGGGAGTATAGCCCAAAGGTTTAAACCTCTGGGTTCCACTCCCAGTACATAAATAAATAAATAAATAAATAAATAAATAAATAAGCAAGCCAAGCGTGATGGTACACACTTGTAATCCCAGCATTTGGGAGGCTGAGACAGGATTGCAGGCTTGCAGCCAGCCTCAGCTCCTTAGTGAGGCCCTCTGCAACTTAGTGAAACCCTGTTTCAAATCAAAGAATAATCAGGCTGGGGGTATAGGTCAGAGGTAGAATGTCCCTGGGTTCAATCCCCAGTACCACTAAGTAAATAAATAGAGCTGGGTGTTTAACTTGGAGGTAGAATGCCCCTGGATTCAAAGCCCAGTACCACGCGCGCGCGCGCGCGCGCGCGCGCACGCACACACACACACACACACACACACACACGATATATAGCATACGCTTTTTAAATGATTTTGCGTTATGTGATACTCTTTATTATAAATGCCCTCTAGCCAACTGATTTTCACAGAGTGTTTTTGCTGACTATTTGCTGAATCGTGGTCTATGGTCAACCTGTGGCCGCCCTTCAACCATATCTTGGCAAAACTGGACTACTGATAGCCGCTTGATCACTATCTGACCCAGCAATGACGGCTTGTGTCACTGACTCTTGAGTATAATTTCGAAATGAATGTTGACTGAGCCCCTTATCTTCATGAGTAAACCCAAAGCGGTCTAGGCCTCAGTCTCCCCCTCACCTGTCATCCCAGTGCTGGGAGGCTGAGACAGGAGCATCCGGGTTCCAGGCCAGCATCGGCAACTCAGTGAGCGTTACAAACCCTGAAAAGAAAAAGGGGCTGGGAGCGCAGCAGGGTCTGATCCCCCCGGGCTAAATCTTCAGTGCGGCCGCGCTTGGGAGGCGGAGACAGGAGGATCGCGCAGGTTCGAAGCCAGCCGCGCGCTAGTTTAGGAGACCCTGTTTCCAAATAAAAATGTAAAAATAGGTCTGGGAGTGTAGCCCGGAGGTAGAAGGGCTTCCGGGAACCCCAGTACCACCAAAAAAAAAAAAGAAAAGAAAAGAAACTTCATTAATGATGCAAGCTTCGCTGAGTGAGATACTGCTATTTAAATACTAGAATATTCTCAATATTCTCTTCATTTATTGTGTTAATCATAATCTAATAGCTACAGGAACAATATGCTTTTCAGTTTGACCTGCATTAACGTTTCCTTAAATCTATACAATTAAATACACATATACACGCACACATATATATTTTAATAGAGACCTTGTTAAATAAATGTGTGTGTGTGTGTGTGTGTGTATGTGTGTGTGTGTGTGTGTGTGTGTGTTGGTAAAGACTGAACTCAGGGCTTCCTGCATGCTAGGAAAGCAATTTTCCACTGAGCCATACCTTTAATCCCCATATTCTTTTGTATAGTCTATATTCTTAAATTTATAAAATTAAATCTATATTCTATATATATTCTGTGTGTGTGTGTGTGTGTGTGCGCGCGCGCGTGTGGTACTGGCAATGGAACCCAGGGGCCTTCTACCTCTGGCCTACACCCCCCAGACCTATTTTTTTATATTTTATTTGGAAACAGGATCTCACTAAGTTTCTGAAAGCCTCACTAAGCTGCCGAGGCTGGCTTCAAATCTGCGAGCCTCCTGTCTCAGCCTCTCAAGTACATGCGTGCGCCACCATGCCAGGCTATTCTTTAGTGTTCGAAACAGGGTCTCACTAAGTTGCTGAGGCTGGCCTTGAATCTGCGATCCTCCTGTCTCAGCCTCCCAAGTATTGGGATTACAGGCGTGTGCCACCACACACACACACACACACACACACACACACACACACACACACACACAGATACAAACGTGCCCGGCCCTGGTTTACAGTGCTTTCTAGTATCATGGTATAAACATTTCCATCTTGGCTGATATTCAGAGCTCTTGATGTGTGTGGCTGAACGTGGACCTGGGGAGCGAGGCGCAGGAGCTCACCGTGTTTATATAATTTCTCCCATAAAGACAAAACAAACATAAATGACCTCAAGAACATAGACAATACTAAAAGCAATAAAATGAGCAAGAAATGAAGAAATGATGGTTTTGAGTATTAATTACCTTTTCCTCCCATTTTAACTCTTAATGTTTGCAATTCCATAGCAAGTTTGTTCACAGTGCTGTGTGACTACCACCGGGAACTTTGCAGGGCCCCGGTGGACATCCCTCCCCGTTCAGCGGTCACGCCCCGTCTACCTTCCCCCTTGGCGATCACTAGTCTGCTCTCTGTCTCTGTGGATTTTCCCATCCTGGAGATCTCAGAAGTGAAATCGTACAATATGTGGCCTTTCAAGTCTGTCTTCCTTCACGGGGGATAACGTCTTCAGGGTTCATCCACACTGAAGCGTGGACCAGCACTTTATTTCTCGTTATGGCTGAGTAATATTTTATTGTGTGGAAAGGCCACGTTTGTTCTCTCTCTTCATCTGTTGACAGACAATTCTGGTTGTTTCAGTTATTGGGCTCTTGTAAATAATGTTTCTATGAATACCTTCATCTTTAAACATTACTTAGTTATATGATTTAATGTTCTTTAAGCAGGGTCTCACTCTGTTGTTGAGGCTGTACTCGAACCTGTGATCCTCCTGTCTCAGCCTCCCTCCCAAGCACTGGGATTACAGGTGTGCACCATGGCACCCTGATTTAATTTCTAATAATGACTGTATTTACCAACAAATGTGCAGGATTCCTGGATGTTTCGGGGTTGACTCTTAGAGGTGTCAGCTCCAGAGCTCGACTGATTGTCACCCTCCATCTACCTCCAGGCAGATGACTAAGCCCAGAACTATGAGTCAGCAGATCTGTGTCCCTGGGGCCAGCGCAGCCTCTAACTCGATTTGTCGTTCTGAGCAAATCGCTAACCTCTCTTGCCTCCAGTTTCATCTCTAAATGAGGCTCTTGAGGCAAATAATGCCTCAGGTCCCTTCCTCGGAACCTTCTAATAAGAAGCCGCGCTGGATCAGGGAAAGAAGCAAACTCACATTAACTTCCACCTAGCAGTTCCCGGGGCTGAGCTCTGTCTTAGTCTGTTTTGTGCTGCTGTGACACAACACCTGAGAACGGGTAACATATAAAGCACGGAGGTCTGTTTCTTAGAGTCATCCTGACACCTCTATATGCATAACTTCGGTGTTTTGTTTTGTTGTTTCGGGTACTGGTATTGAACCCAGGAGTGCTATATCTCCAGGCAACTCCCCCAGCCCTTTCTATGTTTTATTTTTATTTTTATTGATTGATTGATTGTATGTAGTCCTGGGGCTGGAACCCAGAGTCATTCTACCTCTAAGCTACACCCCAGCCCTATTTTTTTTTTTTTTTTTTAAATTTTGAAACAGGGTCTTGCTAGGTGGATGAGTCTCACTGACTTGCTAAGACCGTCCTTGAACTTGCAATCCTCCAGTCTCAGCCTCCCAAGTGCTGGGATTGCAGGCTGCATCACCACACACTTTTTCTGTCATCGTCCCACCTCATCTCCATGTGCTCAGGCCTGAACACATGGCGCCGGCTGCGCTAAGACGCAAGGAACTGCTTCATGGGGCCTCGGGGAATGAGAAGCATCCTTTCCTCCACCGAGAGGCTGTGGTGTGGGGCATGAGGCTTGCAGCCGCTAAGGCCATTCAGTGACCATGGCAAGCATTTATTAGGCCCCACCTGTGTGCACGCAGGGCCCTGAACCCGTGCGGAGCCTGTGAACAAGAGCAAGAAGGGTCGGAAGGGGGCAGCCTCTCTAGGTGTCAATCGAGTTGTGCTGTCACTGAAGCCAGCTGGAAGCTTGAGTTGTGCCTCTTGGAACTGGAAAAAAGCAGGGCAGATTTATCATTGCTTCACTCTCGGGATTATCGCAGTCCCTGTGCCGATATTGGACAACTGCTCGGGTATTAATTTCCAACACGTAAAAAGCAGGGGGAGCCTGGGTGCTGCGCGGGCGCTCAGGCGGGGAGGGGCGGCGGCTGTTCCGCCGCAGAGCTCCCCTCCCTCCCGCTGCCCTCTGTCCTCATGCCCAACCTGGAGTAAGGATGCAAAATAGACTAAGCCTTTAGCCTTAAATCTTTAGCGACAATGGAAGCTTTTAGCCCTAAAAATACTCAGAGGCAATCAGTGTCTGTTTACCGCCCCTCCTCTGTGACCCAGCCTGGGTATATATGGGAAAGGTAAACTCCGTGTGCAGCTTCTAAGCACCCACAGCTGATGAGCAACCAATGCAGCCTGATACATTCAAGGCAGAAACAGGGTACATTGTTGACCTCTGCACTTAGTAGGTGCACTGTTCAGAGGCAAAGAGGCACCACCTGGCTAAGAAATAAGTTTCTAGCCCACTGCCTTGGTAACGCTGATAAGAGCATACCAATGCAAAATCTATTTAAAGGCTGGGGATGGAGAGGGATTGGAGCTGCGCTCTCAGGCGTTCCTGACGCTGCTTTTAATTCTCTTCTCTTTCTATTTCCTCCTGATTTGTAACAAATGACCTCTTTGGCACTTTGGAGTCTGGTGTGCATCTCTGTGGTGCCTCGCACCACCACCATAACTAAGTGGCTTTGATCAGAAGCAGGGGAAAGACATGGGCAACTTGAACCAGGCAAGCTGGGTTCAGTGGTTTGCGAATCCCTGTCCTTGGGAGGCTGAGACAGGAGGGTCGCAGGTGCAAGGCCAGCCTCAATAACTCAGCAATACCTTCAGCCACTTAGTGAAATCCCGTTTCAAAATCAAAAGTAAGCCGGGCATGGTGGCGCACGACTGTCATCCCAGTATTTGAGAGGCTGAGACGGGAGGATCACAGGTTTGAGGCCAGCTTCAGCCACTTAGTGAGACCCTTAGTGGGGGGTTTGTGGCTCAGAGGTAGAATGCCCCTGGTTTTGATCCCCAGTACCAAATAAAAAAAAAAAAAAAAGAAAGAAAGGAAGAGAAGAAAGAAAAGAGGGAGGGAGGAAGGTAGAGAGGTAATTGAAAGCCGACTCTGCCATTCGAGGCCTGAAATGGTTGCCCTGGAGACTGTGAAGTAATAAAACCTATGTTTTCTCTGGCCCCTGGAAAGAGTTCTGAGAACCTTTGGAAGCCCTGAGTGGCAGTGTGTCTTTTGTTTTTCATGGTGAGCACCTTTGGATCGCACCTGAGTTGGGCTGATCAGGTGGCTTCGGGCGGGGCTGCTGGCAGGCCTGGGTGGGCAGGTGGAGGGACCAGGCAAGGAGGCCCCCCAGTCCCCCCCCCCCACACTCCTCCACACCCCAAGGACCTCCAGGGAAAAGAGGAGGCTGGAGATTGGGTCAGTACCAACTGAATAATGAGGTTCAGAGTTCCAGATTTCACTGGGAGGCGCAGAGTCTCCGAGGCTCCCCACCTCTCTGCACCTCCACCCTGCCTGGATTGTGTCCTTCACAACAAACCTGCAAACACAAATCAAGCCGCCATCTAAGTTCTGTGAGTCATTGTAGCAAGTTACCGGCCCTGAGGAAGGAGTCACGGGAACCCCGCTCTACAGCCGGGGAGGCAAGTGCGGGTCATCCTAGGAGACGCAGCCTTAGCTTGTGAGTTCTGACTCTGTCTCCGGGTCACAATGTGGACACCCCATAACGGTGGGAAAACACCAGAGCTGTAGAAAAGGGTTCACGAGAGTCTTTCCTCTCATTTACTTCTAACCCAGAGCAAAACTAAGCAGATAAAAGACATGAGATGAATACGTAGGCCTTTAGTACTGTGCTCGTGGTGCTGAAAATTTCATCCATGATGTTGCAGGAAGCGTGCCCGCCTCTTGTTTCTTTTTTCCAGGGACCACCAAGGGGAACATGCCCAGAATTCCTGAAGGGGCTGATCCCTTGGGCCTGGGGGGTGTCAGGCAGGCCTAGTCCTCATTCCTGATACTTGGTAGTTGTGTGACTTGGGCCAACCAACCTCCCTATGTTTCTAATCCCTTTTCCGTACAAAGAGGATAATAACGTCTTCAAAAAAGCATTGTTGGGGGGTGTATCAGTCTGTTTGGTGTTGCTATGACAGGACACCGGAGGCCGCGTGCCTTATAAAGTAAAGAGGTTCGCCTGGCTCGCGATTCTGTAAGAGTCTAAACAGCATGGTGCTGGCATCCTGACAAAAGTTAGAAAACCACAAAGGGAACTCACTTGTTCCAGAAGGGTCAAAGAAGCAAGCGCCCTAACCCATTCCCAGGTGAAACAGGTGTTGCTAAGTGGCTGAGGCTTGCTAAGTTGCCTAGGCTGGCCTCAAACCTGCAACCCTTCTGTCTCCACCCCCCAAGTTACTGAGATTACAGGAGCGTGCCTCCACACCAGGGCCCCTAAATTCTACCCTTGGAGAGACCGGCTCATTGTGAAATGCAGTCGCTCCCCACGTGGCTAAAGGGGAAGCACTCGGGCCCACTTGGGTCAGACTGGAGCATCTGAATTTGGAATTTCTCCAGTGTCTAAGAGGATGCCAGTTGTCTGGTTCCTTAGGGAGCAAATGACCTCAGCCAAGGGCGGGTCTCATCACCTGAGAGCGTGGGAAGAGGCCGGGGGGGAATGCCTCGCTGGAAGGGACAACTAATGGCCAGTGTCCCACACCCTGTCCAGGTCCTACGGGCACAGTCCTTCTGGACATCTGGTCTACCCTCCATCTCCCAGGGCAGGATACACAGAAGGTGAAGCCGGCCTTCCCTCCGCAGTCACCTGCCTTGTTGAAGGAGAAATGAGTTCTGCACTGTGATGCTCCATTTCCCTCTCCTGATTACTTATTCTCAGGAGCTGTCGGTGGGGGACGCCTGCCTGGAAGTTGCAGCGATTTCAATATCCTGACTTGTAGAGCTCAGGGCGAGAGTCCTCGGCCTTGAGTGACAGGGCACGTTGGACGGGGAGGGAAAAGAAGCAAAACGGCTGCCTTGAAAACAAGAACGCATCTTAGACGAGCAGCACTTGCAGGCAAGAGCCTCGGAAAAGAGCCGGGCGTGGTGGTGCACACCTGGAATCCCAGTACTGGGGAGGCTGAGGCAGGGCGATCGCGGGTCTGAGGCCAGCCTCAGCAGCTCGGCAAGGGCCCTGTTTCAAAACACAACATAAAATAGGGCGGGAGGTAGAATATCCCTGAGTCCAATCCCCGGTACCCCAAACAAACAAAACAACAACAACACATCTTAGTTGGGTTATCGTCCCCTAAGACTCCGACCCGCAGGGGCTTAGAGAACGACACAGACACCTCTTCAGCTGAAATATGAATTCTTCTTTAATGGATCATTAATATGTCTCTTCTTCTATTCCTGACAATGCGTACAACAAGCACAATATATATCAGCATCAAAATCCCTCCCTCTATTCCCTACCAACCCCAAGCTTCCCACGGCTAGGGCATGCACATTTCTGACTCTCTCATAGGCAGGCTGGTGGTAGCACGAGGTGCTGCGTCACTGATCATTCTGCAGGCACGTAGCATGGCACACTGCGCATGCTCAAGGAGACGTCCATCTTGTGAGTCTCATGACTTGGCTGCAAGCCTAGGCGCCATCTTGAATCCACGCTGGCAACAAGCCTGGGTGCCATCTCGGTCCAGCCAAGTGGGCCCCGACTTTGGGTGAGCACCTTGTGTCTGAGGACTCTGGACAAGAGAGTTCAAGGCCTTGCTTATAAGAGATCAGCGCTGTGGATGGATGGGCTGTTGTTTTGCTTGACTATGAAGGGATCCATGAGCAGAAAGGAGAGAGGAGACGTTTTACCTCCTCCAGGCTGCACCTGCCCCTCACTTTAGGGACCAGAGATGTTCCCGAAAAGTAAATTGCAAATTGGGATGGTTAGAGCCCAAGTCATTATTTTTCCCCCATCACTTTTCCTTGCAAAAATGGGTCCTCGGGATAATCTCAGGTTCTAGGATCTAATAAAACCCCAGTTCAGGCTGCAGCAAAAATAATTTTTTTCTCGATGGTACTGGGCATGGAACCCTTCTACCTCCGGGCTACACTCCCAGACCTACTTTATATTTTATTTGGTAACAGGCTCTCTTAAACCAGCAAGGCTGGCTTTGAAACTGTGCGATCCTCCTGTCTCTACCTCCCAGGTACAGGGATTACAAGCATGCGCCACCACGCCTGGTGGCTATAGCAAAATTTTAAACATTATTACTTTTATAGCTGAAACTGACCGTTTTCTTTTCTATTCTTTTTTTTTTGTGTGTGTGGTACTGGGGGTAGAACCCAGGGGCTTTTCTACCTCTGGGCTATCCTCCCAGATCTATTTTATACTTTATTTGGAATCAGGGTCTCACTAAGTAGCTGAGGCTGGCTTCCAACCTGTGCGATCCTCCTGTCTCAGCCTCCCAAGTGCTGGGATTAAAAGCGTGTGCCACTATGTCCAGCCTCGTTTTCTTAAATTTAATAAAAAAAACCCAAAAACATATTCTGGGCTGAGGATAGAGCTCAGTGGTGGAATGCTGGCCTAGTACATGAGACGCCCTGAGTTCAATTCCTAGTACCACAAATAAAAATAAATAAATAAATAAATATATAGGAAAAATGACATTTTGAAAAAAAAAACAGAATAAAATAGTGTGAACTATTTCTCTATATGACACAATAGTTTCAGTGTTAATAACTATTGATTGGGCTGCTTCTAAATATGGGGCACTGGGCTTAGCCATGTTTACGTAACATCTAATTTAATCCTTACCCCAATCCTATTAGCTAGACGTGATGTGTGTGTGTGTTTATGCATGTATATATACACACGCACACATGCTTTTATTTGTGCATTGACACTATACCTCATACCCATGTGTAGAACGATAGGAATGTTTGTGCGCACGACTCTGAGAGGATTTTCCTCCAGGCCCCACCCCTCTGCCTCCCCAACTCCACACAAGTTTCTGAGATGGGAACTGGTCATGCGCCCACGTAGGTAGCATTATGTCAACTGTTACATTCTTAACTTCTGCCCCCACTCCTCCCTCCCCCAACCCACCACCATCCTCCATCAGGGGCCCCACTATTCCTTCGTATGTTATCCTTGTTTCTTTTTCTTTTCTTTTCTTTTCTTTTCTTTTCTTTTCTTTTCTTTTCTCTTCTTTTCTTTGGCAATACTGGGGATGGAACCCAGAGGCATTCTACCTCCGAGCTGCACCTCCAGCCCTATTTTTTATTCTTTATTTTGAAACAGGGTCTCACTGAGTTGCAGAGGGCCTCGCTAAGTACCGAGGCTGTCCGCGAACCGCGATCCTCCGGTCTCAGCCTCCCGAATGCTGGGATTGCAAGCGTGCCCACCACGGCCGGTTTACCCTTGTTTCTTAATGTCTACCTGGCTTCTGCCTCTAAGAGAGAACATACAATTATTTGTTTTTGGAGACTGGCTCATCTTACTCAGATAGTATCTCAATTTCCGTTCATATTTTTTCCTGCAAATGACACAATTTTTGTTCTTCTTTACGACTGAGTCAAATTCCACTGTGTGTATGTGTCACCATCTATGAGCCGTTCATCTGCTGACAGACACCTAGGCTGGTTCCCTAATCGAGCTATTGTAAATTGTGCTGTATTTTTTTTTTAATTTGTTTTTGCAGTACTGGGGATGGAGCCCAGGGGCATTCTACCTCTGAGCTACACCCCCAGCCCTATTTTTATTCCTTATTTTGAAACAGGGTCTCACTAAGTTGCAGAGGGCCTCGCTAAGTAGCTGAGGCTGGCCCCAAATCTGTGATCCTCCTGCCGGTTCAAGGTCAGCCTCAGCAACTTAGCAAGACGTTGTTTCAGAATCAAAAGTGAAAAAGCTCCAGGATATAGTTTGGAGATAGCAAAAACAAACAAACACAAATAAACAAACAAACAAAGGAAGCAAGAGAACTCAATTGCTGAACTCCTAGAGGTCCGCAGAGTCTGGGAAGCGGAGCCAGTGGACCGGGCTCTGATTTTGAGGTTTGATTTTCCAAGGATGTCCCTGTTCCTGTTGGGCATTGTGTGCTATGCAACCCCAGGACGGCCCCAGAGCCTCTGTCCTGGTATTCACGCCCTCGTGTGATCCATTCCAGGCTGTGCTGGGTGGCTCTGGGACCAATAGCACAAGCTTGTCAGTACTGACGCTGGATTAGAGAAAGACTACAACTTCCAGCCAGGCATGGTGATTCAGGCCTGTAATCCCAGTACTCGGGAGGCTGAGACAGGAAGAGCACAGGTTTGAGGCCAGCCTCAGCCACTTAGCAAGACCCCAGTACCTCCCCCCATACACTCACACACACAAAAGAAATGATCATAATTTCCATCTTGGGCATGAAGTCTTACTTTCTTCTATCTCTTAAATCACTCCCTGTGGCGAAGATAGTAATTCCAGAGAAAGCCAAGCATAAACACTTGAGGTCCCCTACTCATTATGTAGGACCAAAGCGGGGCCATGACAGGCTTCATTCATACAGCAAACACGCGAGGCCCGAGTTTCAGTTTCCCAGGAATACAACTAACAGTTAAGTGCCAGTCTTGGCACCTGGGTCAGGATGAAAAACTCCCAACCAACCCCAGGAGGCACGAACCAAATGGGAGGCACCAAGTATCCTGTCCTTTGCTTGTGATAACAGCAGTAGAAATTACTTTTGGTCTAAAGATAACTTTGTAAATCACAGCCCAAGTGACTGAAATGTATAAAACTGCCTTGGAACAAAGGCTCGGGGTCCTTGTCAAGACTCCACTGCGTTGGAGGGGCTTGGACCCCAGCTTGAGCTAGTGCCCCAATAAACCCCTTCCTGTTGTATGCATTATTGTGTGTGGTGGTGGTCCCTGTCACCCCGGGGTCCTGGATTTTGAGGATAACAATGAATCATCAACAGGAAACCGAGCGCTCCTTCCTTCAACAGCCACACGAGTGTGCCTGATGTGGATTCTCCAGCCCCAGTCACTACAGCCCCAGGTCACAACCGACATCTTGACATCTTGACTGTTTAAGAGAACTCTTGAGCTAGAACCACTTTAAGCTGTTCAATTTGGGGATCATTTGTTATGCAGCAATAGCTAACCAGTACATCTTTTTTCCTTCCTTCCTTCCTTCCTTCCTTCCTTCCTTCCTTCCTTCCTTCCTATTGTCTGCATGAAAGTTACATTCAGCCAGGTTGTACTTCTTGCTAATCTTTCTCCTCCTTCCTCCACCTCATTTCACTCTCTCTGTCCCTCTACGTTGCACCACTCCACAAAGGTAATAGATCTCGACTAAGGGCCGCAGCATGCAAGAGAGCAGTTAAGCTTTGCACAACCACAGGAGACAGCAGCTTAGTGAATGGAGTGCCCTTTGGTTTGCATGTGTTCCCCAAAAGCTCACCTGCCGACACCCTAATTCCCAAGGCAGTAGTGTTGGGAGATGTTTAGGATGGATTAATGCCATTCTCAAAGAGGTGGAGGTGGATACGGTGAGTTCACACACATATTGCTAAGCGGCTAAGCGGCTCCAGTGAGCCCCATGCTGTGCTTGGTAAGGACTGCATGGTCAATAAGGATGGCTTTCTTTCTTTCTTTATTTCTTTCTTTCTTTCTTTCTTTCTTTTTCTTTTTCTTTTTTTTTTTTTTTTTTTTTTGTGGGTCTGGGGATGGAACCCAGAGGCATTTGACCTCCAAGCTACACCCCCTGCCCAGTTTTTATTCTTTATTTTGAAACAGGGTCTCACTGAGTTGCAGAGGGCCTCACTAAGTAGCTGAGGATGTCCGTGAACCACAATCCTCTGGTCTCAGCCTCCCGAATGCTGGGATGACAAGCGTGCACCACCATGCCCGGCTTTTATTTCTTTTTATTTTCTTTAACTTATTTTTTGATACTGGGGATTGACTCAGGGGTATTCTACATCTGAGCCATACACCCCAAGCCCATTTTTTATGTTTTTATTTCGAAACAGGGTCTCACTAAGTTGCCAAGGGTCTCACTGAATTATCCAGGGTTTCGCTAAATTGCTGGGATTACAAACCTGCGCCACCCAACCTGGCTCAGCACGGTGCCCTGCTAAGCTCAGGGCCCATGGGACTCTGTGGCTTCTATGCTGCAGAAACAGCCTCCCCAGCCCGGCCAATGAAGAATAATTTAAAAGCCCAGAGCCCGAGGTTTGGGTGGCTTGAAAAGTTTCAAAATTAGAAAGAAAGCTGGGCGTGGTGGCACACTCTTGTAATCCCAGCATCTGGGAGGCTGAGACAAGAGGATTCATGGTTTGTGGACAGCCTCAGCTACTTAGTAGGACCCTTTGCAACTCAGTGAGACCCTGACTCAAAATAAAGAATAATAATTAAAAACAGAAAGTTGATGTCCCCGGAAGGCAGATCACATAAAAGGCTTCAAGAACCTTGTTTGTGTAGGAGAGAGACAGGAGGTGGAGTTTAGAAGCCCAGGGCCTGGGTGTAATAGGAACCACAGAGGGGGCTTTGCTCAAGGAACGGACTTGATCTGGTAAATGTTTTTAAGGATTCAGCCGGCGTGCTGGTGCACACCTGTACTCCCAGGACTCGGAAGGCTGAGACAGGAGGATCACAGTTTGAGGACAATCTCTGCAACTCAGCCAAACCCTCAGAGACTTAGCAAGACCTTGTTTCAAAATAAAAAATAGAAAATAGGGCTAGGGGAAATGTAGCTCAGAGACAGAATGACCCTGGGTTCCATCCCCAATCCAATAAAAAAAAATAATAATAAAAAAAAACATTCCAGAGAAGCTAGACGAGGATCCCCCAGGGAAGATGGCCTGGGTCCCAGGGATGGGGGCGGAGGTGGTCAGGACCTGAGGTGACCCCTTACGGATGTAGACAGTTTCTACGAGTAAATAAATATATTAATTTATGTTAGGGGAAAAAAAAAAAAAAACAGAGCCCTGCTCCCACTGGGCAAATCCGAGTCTAGACCTTGACCTGAAAAAGGAGATTTCTATTTCCTAACACCGGCTCAGCCTTTCCCTCTCATTAGATGTTTAAAAAAAAAAAAAAAAGGGAGAGGAGAAGTCACAAAAGGGAAAAGAAGCTGACATCTGAGGCCGCGGCACCCAAATTGCACGCTCTCGGCTATTGTTTACGCTATATTTATCCTGTCTCCGGGCGACCTGACGGGGGACAGGAAGGAACCTGCCAACCCTCCCGCGGCCCCAGCGCCCCGGCGGGACGGCCGCCTGCCGCCCCCTGGTGGCCGGAATGGGAACTGCGCTATCCCGCCACGATTATTTCCAAAGCACAGGCTGGTTTTGAAGGTGTCAGATTTAGCCACAGGTGGGGCCCCTGGGCCTGGCGGCCTCCGTTAACCTGGGCTGGTATTTATCCCGGGCCATCTCATAACACCAGGACTGCCAGCTTGCACAGTAGCCGGATGACAGCTTCCCAAGATGGGTGAATTGCTGCCCGGCCACAGGGGAACAAACACCCTGGGCCTTTACAAAGCTATTTTATGGTCCCTTCAGGGATGCTATTTACCTGCTGCATGGAGGAGGCCTAAGAAAAGCCCAGATGCAACATGTAATTTGGAGGTAAGTACATGATGACCGCCCAGAGGTTTAAAATTAGCCACGGAAACTTGATACGGGGCGTTGCACTTGTTTCCAAGTTCCCGAATGTCTCCCAGGGAGAAGTCGCTTAAGGGGCCTCTTGATAAAACAACCAGGCTCTCTCCTTCCTGGGAAGAAGAAAAGGGACCAGTTATCCCCAGTGCCTATCAAATTGGTGAGCAGACCTGGAATTTTGTGTGCCTTTGTGTCTCAGTGGGATTATCATGTGGTTCCCATAAATTAAAGTGAGATTTAAAGCCGGGCGTGGTGGTGCACGCTTGTGATCCCCGCGCTTGGGAGGCTGAGACAGGAGGATCGCGCAGGTTCGAAGCCAGCCTCAGCTACTTAGTGAGGCTCTCAGCAACTTAGTGAGACCCTGTTTCCAAATAAAGTATAAAATGGGTCTGAGAGTATAGTCGGGAAATAGAAAGCCCCTGGGTTCCACCCCCAGTACCACCAAAAAATAAATAAATAAATAAAAAATAAAAAAATTAAAGTGAGATTTAGGGTGACTTCAAAAAGGTAAGTGTGTGTGTGTGTGTGTGTGTGTGTGTGTGTGTGTGTGTGTGTGTGTTTGGGGGGAGTGCTGGGGATTTAGCCCCCAGGGACATTCTCCCTCCAAGCAACACTCCCAACCCTATTTTATTTTTTCTTTCAAAATAGGGCCTCAGCTGCGGAAGTCCTCGCTAAGTTGCTGAGGCTTGGCCTCAAACCGGCATCCTCCTGTCTCAGCCTCCCAGGTATTGGGATTACAGGTGTGCACCATCATGCTCGGTTGTACTTGCCATTTTCTGAACAGGTCCACTTAGCTTTCGAGACCAGGGTCCTCCTGCGGCCCTCGCTGTGGTGAGGTGGATTCGGTGGGGTGGGGCAAGGAGAAGAGGCGGCCCTCTGCCCCCTTGCAAGTTCACGGTAAGATTGTGTGTGTATAAATTCATGTTAACCGCTGACGCATGACCGAGCTGCTCCTCCTGCTCTTTACAGATCTCACTTGTCTCAGCTTCATGACAGCTTTGCAAGGTAGACATTATTTTTGCCCCTGAGGCCTAGATGGTCTGAAGGCCAACCCACAATCCTGCTGGAGGAAGGGGCGGGGCGGGGCACCCCCCCAGGAACCTGCTTTCTCCAAAGAGGCCCCGATCTAATTTCTACCACCTCCCAGTCGTCCACTCAGGTATGAACCCCTGGATGACTTATTTATTTATTTATTTATTTATCTATTTATTTATTTTGGTGGTACTGGGGTTCCTGGAAGCCCTTCTACCTCCGGGCTACACTCCCAGACCTATTTTATATTTCTTTATTTGGAAACAGGGTCTCCTGTTTGGAAGGCTGGCTTCGAACCTGTGCGATCCTCCTGTCTCCGCCTCCCAAGCGCGGGGATTACAAGCGTGCCCACCACGCCCGGCCCCCTGGATGTTTTAGCCTCTGAGGAGGGGAGTTTTCATCAGCCAATCACCTCCCCCAAAGCCCACCTCTAGAGAGCAGGCTGTCCACACTCAAGCCTCCGGAGGACATTCCAGAATCAAACTCCAACAGAGGCCGGGGCGGCGGTGGGGGGTGGGGGGCACACTGAAGGCCAGGCGCTCTGCCCAGAGGACGGCTGAGCTGGGCGGCCCCGCAGGGTCAGGAAGGCCCGCCACCCCCGGCCTGGCCTTTCCTGGCTCCGCACTTCCTGCTCATCTGATCAATCAAGAGTCGTTTCTCTTCGACACTGATGTCTCTCGCGGTGCATGTGATGCTCCATCACTGACATCGTGCGCGTGCGCGTGTGTGTATGTGTGTGTGTGTGTGTGTGTGTGTGTGTGTGTGTGAACCCCAGTACCCACACCCAAAAACAAAAAAAGTCAAGTGCTGGAAGCCTGGGTACAGGGGCACTTGCCTACAATCCCAGTATTTGGGAGGCTGAGACAGGAGAATCATAAGTTCAAGGCCAGCCTCAGCAACTTACTGAGAACCTGCTTCAAAATAAAAAAATAAACAGGGTCTCTTAAGCCAGCATGACTGGCTTCGAACCTGCGCGATCCTCCTGTCTCCGCCTCCCAAGCGTGGGGATTACAAGCGTGCGCCACTAGGCCTGGCGCCCTTTACATTTTTGAGACAGGGTTTTGTTAAGTTGACCAGGCTAACTTTAACTTCTTATCATCCCACCGCAGAAGTTCATTTCTCTCTCTCTCTCTTTTTTTTTTTTTTTTTTTTTTTGCGGGTCTGGGAATGGAACTCAGGGGAATTTGTCCTCCAAGCTAGACCCCCTGTCCTGTTTTTTATTCTTTATTTTGAAACCGGGTCTCCCTGAGTTGCGGAGGGCCTAGGTAGCTGAGGCTGTCCGCGAACCACGATCCTCCTGTCTCAGCCTCCCGAATGCTGGGGTTAAAAGCGTGCGCCACCATACCTGGCTCCTCTTTTAAAAAAAAAAAAAACACTTTATATAACTATGGTAAATGGAAAACCAGTGATTCTTGCCATAGTAGAATATAACCATAAGATGAAATAAATGGTGTTAAGTTCTAGGGGCTGGCCGGGCGTGGTGGCGCACGCTTGTAATCCCAGCACTTGGGAGGCTGAGACCAGAGGATCACGGTTTGCGGACAGCCTCAGCTACTTAGTGAGGCCCTCTGCAATTTAGTGAGACCCTGTTTCAAAATAAAGAACAAAAAATAGAGCAGGGGGTGTAGCTCAGTGGTCAAATGCCCCTGGTTTCCATCCCCAGACCCGCAATAAATAAATAAATAAATAAATAAATAAATAAATAAATAAATTCTAGGGTCTGCCAAGCTGGTGGTGTTACTCAGTGGTATAGTGCTTGCCCAGCATACTTGGGGACCTAGGTTCCTTCCCCAGCATGGAAATAAAAAGAAACCAGAGATATAAGAACACTTAATTTAGATTTACTCTTTGATATAATCTAAAAATTTTAAATACACCAAGTTCCTCTTTCAGAAGTATGGCAAACCAGTTTGTCTGAAAAACCCTCCCGCTATGATATAACCAGGTCTTGGGAAAATTACAATAAACACTCTTCTATGCATTGCTGGGCTTGCAGGAAAATAAGGGCAGTACCCAAGGTCAGCGAGGGATGGGAAGAGACTATTGAACTGACAGAGACTGGGAACGGCCAGAGAACAGGGCGGCAGGAGATGGTGTGAGGAGCGGCCTGGACCAGCGCTGAGCCCGGAGCTCTCTGTGCAAAAGGAGAGGTAAATCTGAGACTGTGCCTTAAGCCCGGTTCTCTGCAGGGAGCTCAAGTGTGCCTGGTGTGGCAACAGACTCTGGCCCTTGAGAAAAGAGGCAGAAATCCTCCCGGGAAGAAAGCATTGTGGAGATAGGCTCCCAGGAACCCTGCAGATTGTATCCAACGGACAGAAGCTCACCACAACACTTCCCAAACACTGGAGCAAACAGGTGTCAGAACAAGAGAAAGAAAATGGAGAGAAACCAGAGCTAGAATGATACGAATTTTCAATAGTGGAATTGTAAGATATATCTACACAACATGTTTTGACATATGTATACATTGTGGAATGGCTTTGTTTCAGCCAGTATTCTCATCGCTGTGATAAAAAACAACTGACTACACAACTTAAAGGAAGGAAGACGGATTGCTCACAGTTCTGAAGATTTCAGAGGTTCAGTCCATGTGACGCTGGGTCTGCAGAGTTCAAGGCACGTGGTCGGAAGCAGAGGGAGAAAGCAAGTTTCTGCTCTCACATCATCGAGGCTAGAAGCAATCCCCAAGGCCACATCCCAGGGATGCCTCTTCCACCAAGCCCCACTCCAACATGGATGCCTACTCTCCCTGAGGTCCCAAGAGACATTGTAAATATAAGCCATTACGGGCTAAATCAAGCTAACTAATATATGCAGTACTGAAAGGTTGGGGGTGTTGGGGCTTGGGGAGACTGCAAAGGAGGAAAAGCACCCACCAAGGTAACAAAAATCTGCTTTGATCTGAAAGAACTCGGCACCTTTGGGGTTTGGGGGTTCAGGGCGAGGTCAGCGGGTCAAGGAAGGGACCCACGAGCCATCTGCATGGATTGTTGGGAGTGGTCCAGATCGGCCGGCTGGGTCGCCCACGTGGCGAGATGGAAATGATCTTGCTTTTAAGCCGGTATTTTGGGGGGTGGGAACAAACGCCGGTTCTCTCGCGACATCTGTAGTCTCACGATCTCTGGAATCTCGAGACGCCTGGGGTCTGGAGGCACCTGGACGTGTGATATCTCCACCCCCGCTGCGAGGTCACGTGGGGGAGGGGAGGGACCCAACTTATCAAGTATCTTTCGTGCTCTTGCTTTGTGTATGTATTTGCACAGTAGCATAGTAAGAATGCTTAGAATCCGCTCTTCACTATTTCCTCCTCCTCCTCCTCCTCCTCCTCCTCCTCCTCCTCCTCCTCCTCCTCCTTCTTCTTCTCCTCCTTTGGAACTGAGGACTGAACCCAGGGGCATTCTACCTCCATGTTACACCCTTTTATTTTTCATTTTGAATCAGGGTCTCACTAAATTATTGAGGCCAGTCTTGAGCCTGTGTTCCTCCTGTCTCAGCCTCCCCAGTACTGGGATTACAGGGGTATGCCACAGCCCCCGTGTCTGTCTCTTTCTGTACATCTTTACTTTTCCTATCCACTTCAGGAAACGCTGTGGATTCTGGGACAAGAGCAAATGATGTTGAACTCACTGCCTCCATCCTGGGAGAAAGCAGCTGTATCCAGATGTCACATCCTAATTCTTTCTAGCCACAGTTATGATAAAACTCTGGTTCCAGGTGGCCAGGCATGGAAGGGTATCCTCAGCCTGTTAGCTCTTCTCAAAACAGCCTATTTTTCAAGCTTCTTTTTAAGGACCAAAGTTGTACACTGCCCCCTTTCTCTGTGTAACCCTGCATTCCCTGGGTCAATCCTCCCAAGGCAAATGGACACGAGAGCGAGCACCTTGCCCTTAGGGACCTTTGGCAAGGTTGTCACAGAGGATGGATGGGTGTGTGCCTCTGGCTTCTGCTTGAGGCCAGGACATGATGTGTCTAAAGATTCTATAAGGCATAGGGCAGCCCCCCCCAAAAAAATTATCCAGCTCCAAATATCAATTGTATCAATCAGAAACCAGCTGCAGTTGGTAGGGGAAAGGTCACATGTAACTCAGATTATTTCTGTCCTGGTGACAGTCCTGACAAATGCCTGCTGTCCCAGCATCCATGCCTGTGGATGCCTTCACCCCTGTCCTCCTCCCAGAGTCTGCCTCATCTTCCCCTCCAGCACACCACCCATCTCTCCAGCAATCTTTGCTCAGGGCCTGCCTGGACCACCCTTCTCCTTCATCTCTGCATCCAACACTCACCCGGGCATCTCCCCCTCCCCACACCTCTTCAGACAGCCCCAGCTCCAGCTCCCCCCACCCCAGGGTCTTCCCACTTTCACTTGGTTTAGATACATTTTTAAATAATTTCTAAAAAGTAGGCATCCTCCAGGCACACTTTAAAATTTATGTTCAAAGTCCTTCATCACAAGTTTAAGTCATTACAAAACTATAGCTCCCAGTAGAAGGTAACCGTTGACATTTTAAAATAAATAGTTACAATACTCTTTAAAATGTATCCAAGAAGCCTGGCACCCCACACATCTGCAATCCCAGTCTTTGAGAGGCTGAGAAAAGAGGATAGAGGGTTTGAGGCCAGCTTCAGTAGTTTATCAAGACCTCTGGCAACTTAGTAAGACGTTGTTTCAAAATAAAAAATAAAAATAAGCAGAGGGGAATAGCTCAGAGGTCAAATGCCCCTGGGTTCTGTCTCCGGTACATAAAAGGAAGAAGGAAGGAAGGAAGGAGGGAAGAAGGGAAATAAAGAGAAAGGGAAAAAGAAAGAAAGAAATCCAAGAAAATCTGAAAATAATAGCAGCTTGATGCCTTCCCTCCTCCATTTAAAAATTATATAGTTTTATGATGAAAAATCTTATATTGATGGTACTATCATATGTCTCAAAATTATGTATAAAATAAAAATGTATAGTTTTTAAATTATCTAAGTTTTCTGGATTGGTTTATTATTATATTCATTATTATTATACAACTAATACAAATATTGTCAATTTTAATAAATAATTAAAATATGCTATTAATTAAAATAATAAAAAGTTAGGAAGCTGGGCATGGTGGCGCATGCTTGTAATCCCTGCACTTGGGGGGCGGAGACAGGAGGATCGCGCAGGTTCCAAGCCAGCTGTGCTGGCTTAAGAGACCCTGTTTCCAAATAAAAAAAGTATAAAAATAAGTACTGGGAGTGTAGCCCAGAGGTAGAAGGGTTTTCAGGAACCCAGTACCAATAATAATTAATAATAATAATAATAAAGAATAAGTTAAATCCTATTGGTAATGTAGCAATTAATGAGTATCATCTATAATTGACTCATATATCCATAAATAAATATTGCTCATTACTAGAAAAAATAGGAGTCATTATTAATTTATTCTAATTTTTTTTGTAGTACTGCAGATTGAACCCAAGGGCATTCTACCTGTGAGCTATACTCCCAGCCTAATTTTATTTTTACTTTAAAACAGAGTCTCACTAAGTTGCTGAGGATGGCCACAAACTTGTGATCCTCCTGTTTCCGTCTCCTAAGTACTGGGGTTACAAGCGTGTGCCACCATGCCTGGCTCCAATTTTTAATACATAGCTGTAAATGTGGAAAACTACGTTGACATAAATAATACTGGAGTCTGAGTTGTAGCTCAGTGGGAGAGTACTTGCCTAGAATATACAGGATTCAAACCCCAGTACCCGACACACACAAAATGAATACTGAAATAAAAGAAATTTCATCTCACTTCTTTCAGCTGAATTTATCAAAGGCTATATGGTAATAAATCATAAAATAACAATGTAAATATGACAACAGATAAGGTTTTTTTGGTGGTACTTTTTTTAAGGTATTTTTTTCTATTTTGTCAAAAGGGAAAAAAATAGATTCGATACCATTTGGTCCGTAATACAGAAAATTCCATCTATTTCCAGTTTCTAGAAAGCAGATCCAAAAGGTACTTAAAAATTACAATGTGACTATTTATTACGTGTTATTTTTTTTTTCCCCTTGGAGACATTCTGTTTAAGTGGATACATTCAGAAAATGGGTAAAAAATAAAAACATTTCTCATTTCTTCTTTTCTTTTTTTTTTTTTTTTCCTGTTTTTGCAGTACTGGGGATTTAACCCAGAGGCATTCTATCTCCAAGCCACACATGCAACCTTATTTTTTATTCTTTATTTTGAAACAGGGTCTCACTAAGTTGCTGAGAGCCTCAATAAGCAGCTGAGGCTGGCCGCGAACCTGCGATCCTCCTGTCTCAGCCTCCCAAGTACTGGGATTACAAGTGCGCACCACCTGGCTGATGCCTTTCAATACACTGATTTTATCTTATCTCTTGCTCTATGTCTATTCTCACGAACCTCAAAAAACTGTATATCTTGCTCATTGAGTTAATGGGGAGTCTCTCCCCAGACGCCTAATTGGCAAAGCCAGTCCTCCTGATGAAAACCATCAATGAATCAGGCGTCCTTCTTGTCCAGAGTCCACTTCCTACTGAATAAACTGTGTTATTACACCTCCTTGATCATTCTAACCCGAGAGACAGATGCGGCAGGAGTTGGGTTTGTTTGCTGTAACATTTATTTATTTATTTACTAATTTATTTATTTATTTATTTATGTGTGGTACTGGGGATGGAACTCAGGGGCTTTCTTCCTCCGAGCTACACCTCCAGTTCTATTTTTTTTTTAAACTCTTTTATTTAGACACAGAGTCTCACTAAGTTGTGAAAAGCTCACTAAGTTGCTTGAGGCTGGCCACAGACTGTGATCCTCCTGTGTCGGCCTCCCAAGTACCAGGATTTTAGGTGTGCGCCGGCACACCCGGTTGTGCTTTTTAAAATTTAAAGCAGATTGTACAGCGTTCCCATAGACTCCCTCATTCCAAACGGCTTTGTGTCCCGTCAGAAGCAAAGTGCTGCGGCCTCCGGGGCACCTCGCTGTCCTTTGTGTACCCACGGCTCTCCTCTCTCCATAGCTGTGCAGCTGAGTGGAACCAGGGCACAGGAGAGGCTGTCATAAGAGTCATGCTGCCACTATTCTCGTTTTCTGAATTTAGAATAACCCAACCAGGGCCAAAATACCCCAGTTCAAAGCTGGACTCCACGCTGGGCCTGGTGGTGCATACCTGTAATCCCAGTACTTGGGAGGCTGAGGCAGGAGGATCTGGGTTCAAGGCCAGCCTCAGCAGCATACTGAGACCCACAGCAACTTAGAGAGACACTGTTTCAAAATAAAAAACCAAGTAGGGATTAGGGTGTAGATTGAGGGTAGAATGTCCCCAGGTTTGATTCCCAGTGGGAGGGAGGAAAGGAAGGAAGGAAGGAAGGAAAGAAGGAAGGAAGGAAGGAAGGAAGGAAGGAAGGAAGGAAGGATGAGCTTCACACTCAACAGAAACATTTCCTATACCAGGACAAGACTTCTGAGGGGTGTATTGTTTCAGAGAAGCTGCACATGTACTTGCTGGTCCCCTCTGTTGCCAACAACTCGATACCGCAGACACGGCGAGTGCTAACAAGAAGAGGTTTTGTTTAGCTCAGGGTCCTGAGGTCTAAGGTCGAGGGCCGCATCCGGCGGTGGCTTTCTTACTGGCAGAGGTGGCAAGAGACAGAGGTGTCCCCCTTCCTGCACATACCGGTGTGTGTGCACGTGAGTGTGCCTGCGTGCGTGTACATCTGTGTTTGTGCGTATGTGTCTTCTGGCCCCTCCCTCTTCCGTGAAAGCCACTCAGCTTCGATCATGGGGATTCCACCCCGTGGCCTTATCTCATGCTAATTACCATCCAAAGACCTCACCTCTGAATAACGCAGTTGGACGAAGCGTCCATCCTCTTACTGCGAACAAATTCCAACCCTTGGGAACCATCTTCAAACCACAGCGCACACCCGCGTCTCGCACGGGCCCCTCTTCGCCCGTGGAGGGCCTTTACACTCCACACGCAATGCACGTGGTCGGGTCACACGCGGTCGACAGGTTTGTCCTTTGGTAGCAGAGTGAAGGAAGACAGGGAAGAAGGAGGTAAGCGGAAGCAAGAGGCTGGCATGGCGATGGGCGTCTGCCGTCCCAGGACTGGGGAGGCTGAGACGGGAGGATGGCGGGCTCGCGGCCAGCCTCAGCAAGCAGTGAGGCTCTCACCAACCTGGAGAGAGCCTGTTTCATTCATTCACAAATAAGTAAATAAATAATAAATAAATGGGCTGGGAGTATAGCTCAAAGGTAGTCCTGGATTCAAACCCCAGTACTCCCGACACACACACACGTGTTGAGAATCTGAAGTTGGATGGTCTAGGTCTTCTGCCTGCCTGTGCGTCCCTTTGGAGAGGCAACACCACCCAGCTGGAGATTGGCTGCTCTGCCCCATGGACTACCCCCAGCACATCAGTACCACCTCTACTGACTTTATTTATTTATTTATTTATTTTTGTGGTACTGGGGGTCCAGGCTATACTCTCAGACCTCTTTTATACTTTATTTGGGAACAGGGTCTCACTAAGTTGCTGAGAGCCTCACTAAGTAGCTGAGGCTGGCTTCGAACCTGTGCGATCCTCCTGTCTCAGCCTCCCAAGCTCGGGGATTACAAGCGTGCGCCACCACGCCTGGATCTTTTTTTTTTTTTTTTTTCCATTTCTGCACATATCATCCGCCTCCCCCTCAGGAAGGGAGGGGCTCAGGAGCGGGGACCTGGGTGTCTTCCACCTGGGGGCCTTCCTTCCTTCCACATCCCTGGCACCCAGGACACTGCCCGGCACTCACTCTCTGTTCCAAGGACGGTTGTCCAGTGGACAAAGGCAGGCTCCCTGCCTTCCGCGCCAGTCACAGACATGTGACCAGGCTCCCCGGGGCTGCTAAGAAAAACAATTAACTTGCTCCAGTAACATCGCCTGAAACTCCTCGGTGCCTCCTGCCTGTCTCCAGAACACACGTAATCAGGCTGTTGGGACGCAGGGAGAGCCCGGCCCCCTCTGCGAGTAAACTCCCCTGACGCAGAGGCAGCCGGAGCGGGGGCTTTAGAAAATGGACCGCGAACATAAACGCTGTTTTCTTCCCGCTTTATTAACTTTTAAGCCTTTTCCTGTTTTCCTGTCATGGCCAAACCCACCTCTTGGCAGACACCAAAGTCCGAATATTTGAATTAGATTCCTGAGTGGTGATTAAAACAACCCTGAGACCATAACAAGAGAGGCTCTGAAATACCCACAGCATCCGAGCAATTCCATAGAGCCTGTGTCCCTCGGGGGCAGGAGGTCGGGCCTGGGCCTGTGTCACCTCTCCCCGGGGCGGGCGCTGTCCGGGCTGGGGTGGCAGGAGGTCCGTGACAGAGGTGGTTTGCCGTCCTGGGGCCTGGCACGCGGGCAGGCGCTGGTGGACCGCGGGGCGGAGGTCTTGTGGTCAGGCCTCAGGACAGTGGTGCCTGCCGGGCAGGACTTCTCAGAAACCCACAAAGCCCTTCAGCACGGCTGTTTCCACCCAGGGAACCTGGGCATGAGAAAGCTTAGGATAAGTCTGTCATCCTCGTACTTAGGAAGCCCAGACAGGAGGATCACAGGTTCAAGGCCGGCCTCAGCCACTTAGCAAGACCCTTAGTGAGATCCTGTTTCAAAAAGTAAAAAGGGCTAGGGGAGATAGCTCAAAGGTAGAATGCCCCTGAGTTCCATCCCCAGTGCCAATAAAATACATAAAAATGAAAATAAAATAGAAGCCTGGCATGGTGGTGCACACTTGTAATCTTAGTATGTGGGAAGCAGAGACAGGAGGATCGCAGGTTCAAGGACAGCCTCAGCTACTTAGTAAGGCCCTCCAAAACTTAGGGAGACCTTGTTTCAGAAAAAATAATAAAAGAGCTGAAGGTATAACTCAGAGGTAGAATGCCCCTGGGTTCCATTCCCAGTACCGCAAAATAATAATAATAATAATAATAATAATAACAATAATAATAATAATAAAGAGGAGGAGGAAGAAGAAAGCCAGCAGGCCCTGGGATTGATGTTGTTATTAAGGTTCTCCCCTTCTAGAGAGCAGCAAGGTGACCCCCAGCCCCTCCTGCCCTCCAGCCTGGCCCCGGGTGACACCCCAGCACCCCCACCCCACAGAAGCACTTCCACCCAGCGGAGCCCGAGCGGCAGAACCCAGGCTCTCTGGACCCACCATGAAAGGAGCCCTGTGTTTGCTGATCTAAGCAGTAAAACACATCGACCGACCTCCCAGTGCTTGGCTGGGCATTAAAACTTAGTGTTCATCTTAAAAAACAACAACACACAGATCAGCCTGACTCTATGTTCCCAGCTCACTGAAGTAATCGCTGACCCTTTTCAAATAAACCATCAGGGACACCTGGATTCCCATGATGGGTGGATGAAGCCAAATTTCCTTTGGGCTGAGGGAGGGTGGTGTGTAAACAAGCAAAGGGTCACTGTGAAAGCACTCACTCTTGGTTGGTCACAGGGGTGCCCGCATCTCTTTGGGGTACCCGCATCTCTTTGGGGTGCCCGCATCTATCTGGGGTATGTGGTGCCAAAGTCAGATCGGGAAGTCTAAGATGGGTGTCTCACCTTTCCTGTAGAGCTGCCATTCACCCGGCTGTCTCCAGCAGCGCTCTCCGTTCTGGGGAGTGTGCCATCCAGGCTGGGCACCCAGCAGTAAGGGCCAAGGGCTTCCCAGGACCAGGAAGAGCACAGAAGCCTGTTGATCTGCCGAACTGAATGACTTCCTTATGGCTTCAGCAAAAGCCTGGTGCTTTTAATAGACCAGTGAAAACCTGAACGTTATACCTCGTTCCTTGTCCTCGGATGGCCACAGGGCTCCACTCTGGCCACCAAAGTCCCAGTCCAAGAAGATGCAACCTCTCTTACCCAGAGGAATAGGTAAGAGTTAGGGGTGAGTGCACCCCGTGTCTGGCAGATGGAGGGCAGCCGGCTCATGCCCAAGCCTGCAGGTGTCATAGTCAGCTGGTCCTGCTTGACCAAAACGATGACACTTAGCCAGGATTGGAAACCGGTGTTGCGTGCTCCCCAGGTAACTCCTAGAGAGGGACACAACCTCGCTTTGGTGTGGTCCAGCCAGGAGTGCACACCTGAGTCTAATCGAGGGAGGACCTCAGAGGATCCCCAACTGAAAGGCACGCTGCAAAGAACCATCCTCGCCTCTTCAAAATGCATCCAACTCGCCTGGAGTGGCAGCGCATGCTTGTAATCCCCGCGCTTGGGAGGCTGAGACAGGAGGATCACGCAGGTTCAAAGCCAGCCTCAGCTACTTAGTGAGGCTCTCAGCAACTTAGTGAGACCCTGTTTCCAAATAAAATATAAAATGCAACCAACTCACGGAAGACAAAGAAAGGCTCCATGTTCTGGCACCTCCTGGAGATGTGGCAGCCACCTATGATGTGTGTCTTGGATTGAATTGAGAAAAAAGTAATCTATAATGAAAGTTATTTCAATCGTTGTCAACATTTGAATAGGGGCCAGGGACTAGGCAACCAACCTTTCTTTCTTTCTTTCTTTCTTTCTTTCTTTCTTTCTTTCTTTCTTTCTTTCTTTCTTTCTTGGTACTGGGGATGGAACCCAGGGGCATTCTACCTCCAAGCTGCAACCCCAGTTCTATTTTTTATTCTTTATTTTGAAACACTGAGTTGCAGAAGGCCTTACTGTGTAGTAGCTGAGGCTGTCTGCGAATTGCAATCCTCCTGTCTCAGCCTCCCAAATGCTGGGATTACAAATGTGTGTCACCATGCCTGGCTCTCATTTTTTATTTTAACTTTTATTTATTTTATGTGGGCTTTCACTGTGGTGCCTGGCTAGTCTCCTGGGCTCAAACTTGTGATCCTCCTGCCTCTGCTTCTTAAGTAGCTGGGATGGCAGGCACCATCAGCTTACATAATAGTGATTTTTTAAAAATTTGTTTTGCTGTGTGCAAACTCAGCCCAGAAACTCCTGAATGCTAGGCAAGAACTCTAATGCTGAGCTACGTCCCCAGCCCATAATAATGCTTTAATCCTAAAGCTCCTGACTGTGTGTGTGGGGGGGGGGTTGGGGATGGAACCCAGGGGCATTCGATCTCCAAGCTACACCCCCTACCCTATTTTTTATTCTTTATTTTGATACCGGGTCTCACTGAGTTGCAGAGGGCCTCACTAAGTAGCTGAGGCTGTCCGCGAACCGCAATCCTCCTGTCTCAGCTTCCCGAATGCTGGGATTATAAGCATGGGCCACCACGCCCGGCTTAAGCTCCTGACTTTGCTAACCCCGCTGTGCCTATGAGAGAGAATGTCTTTTACCTTAGGAAATTCACACCGAGTATTTGGGACTAGAGGGCACAGTATCTCCATGACTCTCCCAGAGAGTCAGAACAAAAATCAAAGAACATATGTGTATAAACACAGAGATAATGATAAGGCAGCTATAAACAAATTGAAGAATCTGGGCAAAGGGTATATGGGCGTTCTTGAACTATTCTTTCAACTTTCCTGTGCATTTTCCCTCCATCTTTCCCTCCTTCCCTCCCTCCTTTCATCTCTTTCTTTGTTATTACTCCATAAGCAACACTGTGTGACACCTATTTACAGAGCGTTTGCATTAAATCAAATATTGCAAGTAGTCTAGAGATACCTCAAGGGTATGGGAGGATGTGTGCATTCTGAAGGACGTGTGCATTCGGAAGGATGTGTACATTCAGAAGGACGTGTACATTCAGAAGGATGTGTGCATTTGGAAAGTTGTGCATTTGGAAGGATGTGTGCATTCGGAAGGACATGTGCTTTTGGAAGGATGCATACATTGGAAGGATGTGTACATTCAGAAGGACGTGTACATTCAGAAGGACGTGTACATTCAGAAGGATGTGTGCATTCGGAAGGACTTGTGTATTCAGAAGGACGTGTGCATTCGGAGGGATGCATACATTCGGAAGGATGCATACATTCGGAAGGATGTGTACATTCGGAAGGATGTGTACATTCAGAAGGATGTGTGCATTCGGAAGGATGTGTACATTCGGAAGGATGCATACATTCAGAAGGATGTGTACATTCAGAAGGATGTGTGCATTTGGAAAGTTGTGCATTTGGAAGGATGTGTGCATTCGGAAGGACATGTGCTTTTGGAAGGATGCATACATTGGAAGGATGTGTACATTCAGAAGGACGTGTACATTCAGAAGGACGTGTACATTCAGAAGGATGTGTGCATTCGGAAGGACTTGTGTATTCAGAAGGACGTGTGCATTCGGAGGGATGCATACATTCGGAAGGATGCATACATTCGGAAGGATGTGTACATTCGGAAGGATGTGTACATTCAGAAGGATGTGTGCATTCGGAAGGATGTGTACATTCGGAAGGATGCATACATTCAGAAGGATGTGTACATTCAGAAGGATGTGTGCATTTGGAAAGTTGTGCATTTGGAAGGATGTGTGCATTCGGAAGGACGTGTGCATTCAGAAGGATGTGTACATTTGGAAGGACGTGTACGTAGGGAAGGCTGTGCACAAATGCCTTGCTATTTTATATACGGGTGCTGAGCATGCACGGGGTGGACGGGTGTCCTGGAACTGACTCCACACAGGTAGCAGAGGATGGACAACTGTACTTAGTTAACTCTGTGATTAAAGATGATTCGGTACCCAGCTTCTCAGAATTCTTCTTGGAGGGGAGTGCAGCTGAGGTAAACAGGAGAGGTAGCTGGACTCCGGCAGTGGGAGGAGCGGTCAGCATTGGGGAGACCCTAGGCAAGCTATGGGGCACACTGGCCGATACTGGAGCCCCAGGGGACAGAGGTTGAGCGGGCTCTCTGCTCATGGACGGGCAGGAGCCAGCCTCCAGGTTGGGTCCCAGAGCAGAACACTAGTTCTAAGTGCGACTGGAACATAATCTATTTTCTCCAAGATGACCTTGGGCCCAAGGTCAGGCAGGACGGAGATGGGCTCTCAGAAACAAAGCTTAAGGCGAGTGTTGGGCTAGCAAGAATCTAATGGCGAGTGCCTGTGGACCAGACCAGCTAGGTTTCCCAAAGTCAGAAGAAACTGGTTCTATTGGAACACTTTTAAGAACTGCCCAGGACACTAGGGCTGGCTGAGTGTTCAGGTGGGCCCCAGAGGCCCAAAGAGGCCGAGAACCAGGCAGACCCTGGTGGAAAGCACATCCCAGTGAGCGGAGCAGCAATCCTCCTTGCAGACACTCTGGCTCCTGTCGCCGAGGCAGCTGGACTTGAATCCCATCCCTGAGGCTCATTCCAGCAAACCCGGCTGCTAGGAGCTTCCTCCAGCCCAGCGCCTCCCGCCACCGCCCACAACCCATCTGGTTCTTGCCGGACATCTCAGGGCCCGGCCGGGATCCCAGGTTATTCCCAGAGCTGCTGTGGCGCCTCTTGTAGCTCCCGGGGCAGCCGGGAGAAGCTCAGGCCTCTCTCTCTCTCTCTCTCTCTCTCTCTCTCTCTCTCTCTCTCTCTCTCTCTCTCTCCTCTCTCTCCTCTCTCTCCTCTCTCCCTCTCTCTCCCTCTCTCTCTCTCTTCTCTCTCTCTCTCTCTCTCTCCCTCCCTCCCTCCCTCCCTCTCTCCTCTCTCTCTTCTCTTCTCTTCTCTTCTCTCTCTCTCTCTCTCTCTCTCTCTCTCTCTCTGTATTCAGAATCGAACCCAGGGACATTCTACCTGTGTGCTATGCCCCCAGTCCTTTTTATTTATTTAATTTTATTTAGAAACAGAGTCTCATGCCAGGCGTGGTGGCACACCCCTGAAATCCCAATCCCTGGGAGGTGGAGACAGGAGTATCGCAGGTTCACAGCCAGCCTCAGCAACTTAGTAAAGCTCTCAGCAACTTAATGAGACCCTGTTTCAAAATAAAAAATAAAATGGGGCTGAGGGTGTAGCTTGGAGGTAGAATACTCCTGGGTTCAATACTCAGTACCACAAAAAAGAAAAGTTGCTGAAATTCTCCTAAATTGCTGAGGCTGGCCTCAAACCTACAATCATCCTATCTCAGCCTCCCAAGTACTGGCATTACAGGTGTGCGCTACCACACCCGGTCTAGACTCCTACTTTCTGGAAAACACCTCTCCCTGAAAGCAACTTCAAGGACTGTCCTACCAAATCCTTATGGGAGGTATGCCATTAGCAACAGGGTCCTGATCGCAAGACAGGGGACACACGGCTCCAATACTCATTGGCTGTAGGACTCTGGACAGTTCTCATGAATTCTCTGAACAGGGCCTCTCAAAGTGGGGCCCCAGCAGCAGCACCTGGGAATTCAGATATGCCGGGTCCCAGCCCCCCTGCCCCAGACCAAAAGAATTTGAATTGGAGGAGTGGGGCCTAGGGACCTGTATGTTTACCCGCCCTGCTGTTGAATCCTGCAGTCTCCTTGAGTTCCAAGCTCCTAGATCAAAGGTTGTTTGGAGGATTGAAGGAGCTCACACCAGCTCCGGGAGCAAAGCACAGCCAGGAAGCTGCGTGTGGGGCTGCCACTGTTATCTCAGCAACAACATCACCATCCTGACCCTGAGTCGCCCCTGTGAGCCCTGGCTTGCACCCCTCTTCTTGTGAGCCAAGGCCAGCACCCCCGCCTCATTGTTTAGAATGGGGACTCTGTCCTCTGGGCTTCCAGTGGCTTCTCCTAGGCCTAGTCATTCCCCCAGCTATTCAGACCCAAAGTTCTCAGAACCTGCCCACAGATTCCTCTGTCCTGGCCCCTCCTGGCCCCGCCCCCAGCCCCCAGCTGGACTCTTTTCTCTACTACTGCTCCCTCCTCCATCTTCTACCAGGAGATCAGGGGGGGGGCAGCCTTCTAGAATCTGGACACGTCCCTCGTCCCTCGGAGGCAGGGAGGAGGGGCAGGCCATGGGTTTCTTGGAATCAGAATCCAGCTCGAAGCCTTCCTGGATGGACATCAGCTGCCTCTCACAGTTTTACTTTCCAAGTTGGGAGCTATTTATGGTTACTCTCCATCTAACAGGCCCCACAGACAGTGGGTGCAAGCTTCAGTCTGTCCACAAATATTGGTATTGGAAAATAGTCATTAAAAGTACAAGCAAGAGCCGGGCGTGGTGGCGCACTCTTGTAATCCCCGCGCTTGGGAGGCGGAGACAGGAGGATCGCGCAGGTTCGAAGCCATCCTTGCTGGCTTAAGGGACCCTGTTTCCAAATAAAATATAAAATAGGTCTGGGAGTGTAGCCCGGAGGTAGAAGGGTTGCATCCCCAGTACCACAAAATAAATAAATAAATAAATAAATAAATAAATAAATAAATAAAGTACCAGCAAGAGGGAGAAGTCAGACCAGAAAGCGATCTTCTCTCTCCCCACTTTCTTTTTCTACTTGAGACACACACTTCCGATCTCGTAGCCCCAGGACATGATGTCTCCTGTGTAATCCTTAGAAAGGCAAAACCTTCCCTGCCTGCCCGTACCCACAGAGGCTGCACCCGCAGCACGATGACCCAGTGTCCCTGGTGATTCAGGCGGAGACGCCCTGCTTCAGGGCACGGTTTGCCAACTATCCCAGCAGAGGAGGAATTCCCCCAAAGGCCTTATTTAATAAATTTGGTGCGGAACCCAGGAATCTAAGTGCTTTTTTTTTGTACTAGGGTGTGAATTCAAGGGCATTCTCCCTCTGAGCTATACCCCCAGGTATTATTGTCTATTTATTTACTTTAATAGGGTCTCACTAAGCTGCTGAGGCTGGCCTTTGTGATCCCCCTGCCTCAGTCTCCCAAGCACCGTGACAGGCGTGCTCTGCGGCGCCTGGCTTCAGGAATCTGAGGTTTCCAATCTCTCCCATGTGATGCTTGTGATAAACCTGGAATTGGGGTCACAGAAAACGAACCCACTTTTACCCCAGTGTGGAGCTTTGGGGGCGCTAATCTGCAGGTTCTTTGGCTAAGTGGAATTTGTGGCATCTGGGAGTGGGGCTAAGATCACCTCTCGAAACCCTGTTCTGAAAAAACAAAAAGAAAAGAAAGAATGAATGAAAAAAAAGAAAGAAAAAGCCCAGCAATTCAGAAGGAAATAAAGTTTAAAAAAAAAAATAAGTTCTCTTGTTGCTAATACCCTGGACCTAAGATCAAGGGAGGGTTGCTTAAACCAATAAATAAACCAATAAAGGGATTACAGGGCCCAAAGCGGGGCTTAAAGGGGATGAGCACACAGCTGTCAGGAGACACGGGTTTCGTGACCATCGGTCTAGTGCTGATTCGACACCTCACGTCTGTCCAGGGCTCCGGCATCATCCCTGGACCTGGAGAAGGTTGTGGATCTCAGCCTCCCTGCAAAGCCTCCAAAGCCCCCGATCGGCCAAGTCCCTCCGGCCAATCTTGGGGAGCCCACCCGGGTCCCCGAGACAACGCTGCTATTGACCTGCAAGACCTGCCTCTGGCCCACCCAGAGGACGGCCAACAACCTTATTAAGCCATAAGCCATCAAACTCAATATTTACCTTAAAAAAAAAAAATCCCGTACTTGGTTCTAAAACTACGGGCCCCACAACCCAACAGTTTTCTTCTTGCTTTAGCCCAGAACAAGAAAAGTGTAGCCTTGTACTTTTCCTCTGAAAAACAGAATAACAAATATAACCCAACCAAAGGGGGGGGGGGAAACGAGATAAAAATGAAAAAGCAAAACGGTTTAATGCAAGTGGGTCCTTTTCCCCCCAGTTGTTGAGCAAAATTAAAAAAAAAAAAAATCCCATTTAGCCGGGCCGGGCCCTGCAGCAGCGGCCTTGTAACTTTAAACCTGGCCTGAGATCATCGTTTCGGCGCCGGCCAAACAGAGCCGGGGGGCGGTCCTAGCACCCCGGCCGGGACCACCTGCCGCCCACCCGCTCCCGCCCTCGCTGCCCGGACAGATAAATGCTGACTCGGCTCCCGAGTTGCCAGCTGCTAAGTTTGCCTGCCCGCCGGGACGCTGGGACACCCTCGGGCGCCCCGTCCAGCCCCCCACTCGCTCCTCCAGGCCGGGCCTGTGGCGGCCGGGTTATCCATCTTCCCCCCAGCCAGAAAAGGAGCTGCGCCACCAGCCTCAAAGAGCTCCAGCCCTGTAGAGGCATGTGGAAGGCGTCGGTGCTGCTGCTGGTTTTGGGGAGCGCGTGGCTCTGGGTCCCTGCGCGGGGAGGTAAGCGCCTGCGAGGGGTCTTCTTGTCCAGGGTCCTGCCTGGGGTCTGTGGTCGTCGGGAAGATGAGCATCCCTCGGGGTTAGCGTGCTCCGGGGGAGAGGGTGGCCCGAGCTGGGACAAGTCCCAAGAAATAGTGGGGAGGGTGTGGCTGGACGAGCCCCGGATCTGCAGGCGCCGGTCCTCCTGGGGTCAGCTCTAAAGAGATAGGGGGCAAAGATTCAAGGAACATTTTTCTCCTGATTTCCCACCCAGAGGTGTGTTGGAGGAATGTCCACTGCCCCGTGGAATCAGGGGGGACACTCTGGAGGGCTGGGTGGGCCGCGGGGTCCCCTGCTGCAGTGGCTGGGGTCTCCAGCCCTGGCACTGGCTGGAGGAGCCCCTCTCTGGGGAAGTTGGTCTGTGTGGGGAGAAGGGTAGGTCTATGGAAGACTGTGGTCCTAGTATTCTTTGTCGTTTATTTGTTTTGCGGTGCTGGGATCAACCCAGAGGCCCAGAGGTGCTAGGCAAGCTCTCTACCGCTGAGCTGCACCCCCAGGCCCTGGGGGATTGTTACCAACTTGGGGCCCTGTGTTGGATATGGTGAACTCAACAGCGTCAATGACTGAATCCATGTTGGCAACTTCTTAGATTTGTTTGTTCTGTGTGTGTGTGTGTGTGTGTGTGTGTGTGTGTGTGTGTTTGGGGATTGAACCCATGGGGCATTCTGTCTCCAAGCTACACCCCCCAGCCCTATTTTATTTTTTTAATTTGAAACAGGGTCTTGCCAATTTGCCAAGGGTCTCACTCAGTTGCTGAGGCTGGCCTCGAACCTGGGATCTCCCATCTCAGTCTCCCAAGTACTGGGATTACAGGTGTGCACCGCCACGCGCTGCTGATCTTAAGTAGACTCCTGATGGGAATGAGGAAGGATTCACACCTTCCCCTCCCGCGTCCTCTTCTCTCCCCCTGTCTCTTGCCTCTTTCGGCCCAGGGCACTTTTGTAGGTGGTCTCCATGAACATTTATTAGGATTTTAGTTTTTATCTGTTCTCCCAACAGAAGATAGGTTGGGGAGGGCATACACCTAGGCTTGACCTTCAGGGTAGAAACCATGTCTGATGGTCATAGTTGCTCAATGAATATTGGTTGAAGGAAGAATTGTTACATGAGCTAGTGATCTTTGGGGTTGGAAGTTGCTAAAATTGCCTTTTTTTTTTTTTTTTTGGTAAACTCACAGTTTCTATGTTCAGAATCCAGGGGAAACTAGGCCCGGGGAGGGGGGGATCCTTCCTGGGGAGAGGGTGTGGTTTGCAGGGGGGTGAGCCTAAGCTAGCTTCTTTAATTCCAGGGCAGACAAGAATACCCAGCCTCGAGAAATTATACCCAGTGTACCGTGCCAGGCTGTCTGCTTCAAAGAGACTGAACCACTGTTTTTACAGGGGACCCTGAGCTAGTCGCAACTGCCCTATCTTGGAACCTCTCTTTCCACTGGAATAGATACAGTTCTGTATTTCAGTTACATTTCCATCTTGAGGAGACTGTGTGCAAATGACAGCGTTTTGGGTTCCCCCATGAAAGGGGAGGGAGGTCTCTACCCGAGCTGCGTCCCAGGGACGACAGAGGCTTTGACACAAACACCCTCCCTTTCTCCCCAGGCCAGGGTTAGTTATAATTATGTTAAGTCAACTCCTGAAAGTCAAAAGTACTCCTAAAAGGTGGTGTTGGATCTTGTCTGGAAAGAAGCCACTGTTGCTACTAGAAACTACGCTGCTAAAGAGAGAAGATGGAGCTGGGGCGGAGGCTGGGGCTCAGTGGAAGAGAGGAGGAGAGAGAGGAGGAGAGAGGAGAGAAAGGAGGAGAGAGGGGAGAGAGAGGAGGAGAGAGAGGAGGAGAGAGGAGAGAAAGAGGAGGAGAGAGGAGGAGAAAGAGAGGAGAGAGAAAAAAGAGGAGAAAGAGGAGAGAGAGGAGGAGAGAAAAAAGAGGAGGAGAGAGAAAAAAAGAGGAGGAGGAGGAGAAAGGAGAGAGAGGAGGAGAGAAAGAGGGGGAGAGAGAAAAGAGAGAGAAAGAGGAGAGAGGAGGAGAGAAAGAGGGGGAGAGAGAGAAAAGAGGAGGAGAGAGAAAAAGAGGAGAGAGGAGGAGGAAGAGAGAGAGAAGAGGGGAGAGAGGAGAGGGAGGAGAAAGGACAGAAGGAAAGAAGAGAGAGGAATGGAGAGAAGGATAGAAGGAAGGGAAAGAGAGAAAGAAAGAAAGAAAGAAAGAAAGAAAGAAAGAAAGAAAGAAAGAAAGAGAGAAAGACTGGCCACTTGAGTGGGCAGCCAGTGCAGGGGCTGCGTGCAGACACTGGACTGGCCAGGAGCTGAGGCCCAGCAGGGTTTTGTCTGAGAACCCTGAGCAGGCGACTTGAATATGGATGAATGGCTTCTTTGAGCGGCCATTGTTGGCTGTGGTGGGGGGAGTTGGCTGGGGGGCAATTATGGTGATGAACGTTATTATCCTTCCCCTAGGGTCCTGCTCCCTACTGGGTCCCCCCCACCCCGCCTCCTGCTATAATCTGGTTCCGTTTTATAATGGGGGCCCATGTGTCTGTCATCTGTTTGGGCGTTAGTGGATTCAAAAGAGGGCTGTCCCCACATCTGGCCTTTTCCTCAGCGGTCCAGCCCCACCCTCACCCCCCCATTTGCATTCAAAACACGCACGTTGGAGCCGGTCCATTAGTTTATTTTGTGAATTTCTGCAGGCTGCTGCTTGCTGTGAAGCCCTGTGTGCTTTTCCCGGACCAAATCCACCCAGGATTAATCATGCAGCAAACAGATTCCCCGAAATCCTTGCCAGTTTTGGAGGGCCTGAAACCCTCAAGGAGCGGCTGGGAGTGTTTGTTGCACTGAAGACATTTAATAAAGGTCAAGTCTGCGAGGGGCTTGGTGAGGGAGACCCATCTGTTACCTGGTGTACGGGATCCCAGGTAGCGAGCAGTAAAGAAGAGCATTTTTTTTTTTTTTTTTGGTGGTACTGGGGTGGAACCCAGGGGCTTTCTACCTCCGAGCTATGGTCCCAGACCTATTTTATACTTTATTTGGAAATAGGGTCTCACTGAGTTGCTGAGAGCCTCACTCAGTAGCTGAGGCTGGCTTCGAACCTGTGCAATCCGATCCTCCTGTCTCAGCCTCCCAAGCGCTGGGATTATAAGCGTGCGCCACCACGCCTGGCTCAGGAAGAGCACATTTTAAAAATGTGTTCAGGTCACGGTTCTCGGACAGCCTCAGCTACTTAGTGAGGCCCTTTGCAACTCAGTGAGACCCTGTTTCCAAATAAAGAATAAAAAATAGGGCTGAGGGTGTAGCTCAGAGGTAGAATGCCCCCTGGGTTCCATCCCCAGTACCACACACACACACAAATAAATAAATAAAAATAAAAAGTGTTCAGACAGGGGCGGGCTCACTCTAGACATGGCCAACAGCACAGAAGTTTTCCCTCTCTGCTTCAGTGACGCTCCAGGGAATTAGAATAACCCTAAACCTCAGCTAGCTAAGGATGGCCCTGCCAAGTAGGAGGGACCCCGCCGCCCTCATGTCCCCAATCCCCACCACGTGTCACCGGCCACCTTATTTAACCTTCACAGCTCCTCCAAACTATACACCATTATCTCAGAACATGCCAGAACTGGGGATTCAAAACTGGGTGTAACTTCAAATCTCCAGCTCTTTTTACTATACTACTCTGCCCTCAAAAATGAAACAAACAGACAAACAAACAACAAAACCCAGCTGGGCGTGGTGGTGTACACCTTTCATTCAGTATTTGGGAGGCTGAGACAGGAGGATTGCAGATTCAAGGCCAGCCTCAGTGACTTAGACCGTTTGCAATTTAGTGAGACCTTGTTTTAAAATAAAATAGGCATGAGGGTGTAGCTCAGAGATAAAAATGCCCCTGGGTTCAATCCCCAGTACCACAGAAAAATAAATAAAATAAAACAAAAGTTGAACCTGAAACTAAAGATTAGCCTCAGTCAGGTGCAGTGACACACATCTGTAATCCCAGTACTTGGGAGGCTGAAACAGAACAGGGGGAATCACAGGTTCAAGACCAGTCTTGGTAATTTAGCAAGACTCCCAGCAACTTAGTGAGACTCTGTTTCAAAAAATATATAGGGCTGGGGATAGAGGTCAGAGCTACATGTCTGGGTTCAATTCCCAGGACCACCACCAAAAAAAAAAAAAAAAAATAAAAAAATAAAAAGATTAACCCCTTAAACATGAAAACAAAACTTTTCAAAAGATAGAAAAACTAACTTAAATGTGTTCCCTACAGTCCCTTTAAGAAGGAATTTGTCAGCCAGGTGCAGTGAGGTACACCTGTAATCCCGGTACCTGAGCGGGTTAGGACAGGAAGCGTCCAGCCTCAGCAATTTAGCAGGTTGGAGTCCAGCTTTGGCAATTGAAAACCTTGTCTCAGCCGGGCGTGGTGGCGCACGCTTGTAATCCCCGCACTTAGGAGGCTGAGACAGGAGGATCACACGGGTTCGAAGCCAGCCTCAGCTACTTAGTGAGGCTCTCAGCAACTTGGTGAGACCCTGTTTCCAAATAAAGTGTTAAAAAAAAAATAGGTCTGGGAGTGTAGCCCGGAGGTAGGAAAGCCCCTGGGTTCCACCCTCAGTACCACAAAAAAAAAAAAAAAAAAGAAAAGAAAACCTTGTTTCATGATACAAATTAAAAAGGGCTGGAGGTGTACCTCAGATGTAGAATGCCCTTGGATTTAATCCTCAGTACAAATAAAAAGAAAAAATTATAACCGTGCATTAAAACAGGATTGACTAATTCATTCTGCAGGTAGGTGTGAGGCCTCCGCTTCCTGCTCCGTGCAGCTGGCTGCAGGACTTGGGGTGCTCTGGAGGCAGGCACGCCCAGCAGAAAGCACGCCCTGCCGCCCAAGGAGGCGAACCTGTGTTCTGAATTCCACTGGCTTATCTGAATATTTGTCATATTTCTGGCATTTGAGAGCCGACCAGTCAAGGTTACAACTAGTAGAAATATTGTGGGGGAGGGCGAGGAGGGAGAGAGAACTCAAATATCCAGGGCTACACTGTGACGCTCCCTGGATGGGTCTGGACACAGTCCCATAGGGCTCTCTCTCTAGGGAAGCCTGGCCATTCCTGCCAGCCCGGGACCTCTCAGGGAAACACCCAGTGTGAGCCTCTCCTGGAGAGTTTCAAATGACTGGGGGTGCTGGGGGGGCACTTTGTGTGTGTTCTACCCCTAAACTAAGCCCAGCCCAATTTTATTTTTAATTTATTTATAAATTTACTTATTATTTATTATTTATTTATTTATTTATTTATTTTTGCAGTACTGGGATGGAACCCAGGGGCCCTCTGCCTCCATGCTAGGCTCCCAGCCCTATCTTATTTTATTTTTTTAAATTTGGAAACAGGATCTCACTAAGTTGCTGAGAGAATCGCTAAATTACCGAGGCCGGCTTCCAAACTGAGATCCTCTTGTCTCAGCTTCCCAAGTACTGAGATTCCAGATGTGTGCCACCATATCCAGCTTTTTTTTTTTTTTTTTTTTTTTTTTTTTTTTTTTTTTTTACGTTTGAAACAAAGTCTTGTTAAATTGCAGAGACTGGCCTCAAATCTCGGATCCTCCTGTCTCCGCCTCTTAAGTACTGGGGTTGTAGGAGTGTGCTACCATGCCCAGCTTGCTGGGGGTATTTCTAAAGCAAAGTGTACAGTTACTGAGATTTGTTTGGGGATTCTTTTTTTTCTTTGTGGCACTGGAGATTGAACCCAGGGGCATTCTACCTCCGAGCTATACCTCTGGTGCTACTTTATTTTTATTTTAAAACAGGGACTCGTTAAGTTGATGAGTCTCGCTACTTGCTGGGGCTGTTCTCGAACCTTTGATCCTCCAGTCTCAGCCTTACAAGTATCTGGATGGCAGGCGTGCGCCACCATGCCCGGCTTCCTCTTAGGATCCTTATAGAGTGTATGGTTACTGAGGATTTGTCTTAGGGTTCTTATGGTGTGGATAAGAAAATAAATTTCCTCCTGATTGGAGTCTAGAATCTTTTCTCCACTGATCATTGTGTGTGTGTGTGTGTGTGTGTGTGTGTGTGTGTGTGTGTGTGTGTTGCTGGCAATAGAACCCAGCCCCTTGTGCATGCTAGGCAATCACTCCACCGGTGAGCTCTAGCCCCAGCCCTTCTACTGACTTCTTGAAACTTTTAGGGGGAAAGAACAATAATTAGGTATTTGATGGGGGTGACTAAGATGAAGCTGAATTTGGGGACACCCGGAATCCTGCCAAGTTCATCCAAGGTAAGAAAAGGGAGGTAACTGCACCCAATGTGTAGGACCCCAGCGCTCGCCGCCCTCCCGCTCACAACCACCCAGACCCCTGAGCCTCACAGGAGGCGGCCGACAGGCTGGCCCACGTTTTTCTGGCCGTTTCTCTGTTCCAGAAGCGCTGGGAGAAGCTGAATTAATTTATCCTCGGTGGCTGAGCGCGTGGGAAGGCTCGTAACCTCGGTCAGCTTGATCACTGGGCTGTTTGAGGAGCTTTTGGGTGATGGGATATTTAATGAGGGTTGAAAACGAAACCAAAAAAAATCTATTGAAAGGATAATAATCTTTCTGGAGAAAGATACGCTCTTGCCGTCTGTCCAGAGGGGCAGAGCCGCATGATGTCCCAGGGAGGAGACAGAGAAACACGAGCCACAGTGGGGGCAAACTGCAGACGCAGGGCCTGCCGGGCACACGGAGTGCACACGGGCACCAGGAGAGGGGCAGACATTACTGATGAGAGCAGGCATTCCCCACGACCCATCAGCATCTGCATCCAGGGGAATAAAAATGGCGCGTGTAAGAACACCTGTGGTCCAAGGAACAGCGTCCCGGCCAAAGGAGAAGCAGCCTCAGTTTACCTAGAACCCAGAAGGGGAGAGGAAGGGAACGGGATTGACTGACGCTCCGCCTGTCGAGGAACTCACTGATTTAACAGATATTCATTGAGTGGCCGCTGTGTGGTCAGGCAGCGGGAGGCAGGCCACTGCAGATAGCTGCAGTGATGGCGGATGCCGTATCTGGTGGCTGTGGGTCCGACCTCAGTATCCGACCCCAATCCGGGCGTTTCCGTGAGCCCCGGGAGATCTCTTTCATCAGTCTGCAAAAGCATCCAGGGCAACAGCCCCGCCCTTTGCTTCTGGTCTGTGGAAGTGGACCAAGCGGCTTTCCTGCTCTTGAGATGGGCGTGCCTCAGATACAAATATGTGCAGAAAGCCCTGGAAATTTATTCCTCTTCCTTTCTTTTTTTTTCTTTCTTCCTTCCTTCCTTTCTTCTTTCTTTTCTCTCTTCTTCTTCTCCTCCTCCTCCTCCTCCTCCTCCTCCTTTTTTTTTTTTTGCAGTACTGGGGATGGAACCCAGGGACATTCTACCTGTGAGCTATATCCCCCAACCCTTTTTATTATTTATTTATTTATTTATTTTGTGGGTCTGGGGATGGAACCCAGAGGCAGTTGACCTCCAAGCAACACCCCCAGCCCCATTTTTTATTCTTTATTTTGAAACAGGGTCTCACTGAGTTGCAGAGGGCCTCACTAAGTAGCTGAGGCTGTCCGCGAACCCAGATCCTCCTGTCTCAGCCTCCTGAATGCTGGGATTACAAGTGTGTGCCACCACACCCAGCTTTTCTTTCTTTCTTTCTTTCTTTTCTTTCTTTCTTTTTCTTTCTTTCTTTCTGATGCTAGGAATTGAACTTGGGGGCATTCTACTTCGAGCTATACCCTTTTTAAATTATTATTACAAGATTTTGAAACAGGGTCTCATTAAGTTGCAGAGGTCCTTGCTAAAATAGTAGGACAGCTTAACCCTCAGCTTTTTTATTGTTTTAAATATTGGAAGCTGGGCATGGTGTCACATGCTTACAATCCCAGTACTTGGAGGCTGAGACAGGAGGATCACAGGTACAAAGCCAGCCTTGGCAATTTAGCGAGGCCTTCTGCAACTTAGTGAGACCCTGTTCCCAAATAAAAAATAAGATTGGTTTGGGGGTATATCCTGGAGGTAGAATGCCTCTGAGTTCCATCTCCAGTACCAAGAATAAATAAATAAATAAATATAAAAATTAAAATAAAATAAAAATTTGAAACAGAGTCTCACTAAGTTGAAGAGACCCTCAATAAAATAATGGGATGGACCACACTTGTCATCCTAGTACTTGGGAGGCTGAGACAGGAGGATCTCAGGTTCATGGCCAGCCTCAGGTATTTAGTGAGTCCCTCTGCAACTTAGTGAGATCCTGTTTCAAATATAAAGAATAAAAATAGGGCCGGGGGTATAGCTCAGAGGTAGAATGCCCCTGGTTCAATTCCCAGTACCACAAAAAAATTAATTAATATAAAATAGTGAGATGGGATGGACTTAGTAGCAGGGCAGGCTACGCAGGCAGGAGAAACCGCTGAACACAAAATGTGGGAAGAAAATCAGACCGGCCTGGGGCTCTATGTGGGAAAGGGTAAGAGGTGTGAGGATGGGGAGAGAGGGGAGGCTGGTGATGTTGGGGTGTTGAGTTGAGGCGTGGAAAGAAATCGGGGGCTGCCTGCATCTGTGTCTGAGAGAGATGGGCTCTAGTTTGTGGCACCTGTAAGTAAGAGACAGCGTGTGGGGACTGGAGAGCAGGGGCTGGATCGGATTAGGGGGAGTGAGGGCCCTAAGCCCTTAGTTAATGTCAGCTGTTCTAATATAGTTAATTCTACCAATACCTTCTATTCAGAATGGAGTTCCCTGGGCTTTACAGACTCACGTTTAATGTTATTTTGGAGTGATCCGGCTCAGATGCAACCATTTCACCTTAGCCGAACTCACAAGAGGCCGGGAAGCCAAACAGCTTAATTAAAAACGAGAAATAGCTGGGCATGGTGGTGCACACCTAGAATCCTATTCTTGGGAGGCTGAGACAGGAGGATAGCAGGTTGGACGCCAGCCTCAGCAATTTAGTGACTTACTGAGGCCTTGTTTCAAAATGAAGTACGGTTGGGGTTATAGTTTCAGAGGTGAAAAAAAACTCTGCTGGGTTCAATTCCCGGTACAATAAAATAAAAATGTTTCCTACGTTATAGATTTGTTGTGAGGGTTGAATGAAAGAAGACTTAAAGTTTGGTATTTTCTGACTCTGTGTGTGTGTGTGTGTGTGTGTGTGTGTGTGTGTGTGTGCGCGCGCGCGTGCGCGCGTGTGTGTGTGTGTACATGCATGCCACAGATAGTGATTAAAACCAGGAGTGTTGTCCCTCTGAGCTGAACCCCTGGCCTATTTTTATTTCACTTATTTATTTTTATACTGGATATCTCAATGTTAAACTCCTATGCTCAAGGGATTCTCCTGCTTCGGCCGCTGCAGTAGCTGGGACTGCAGTCTACACCCAGTCTTGATCGCTGCAGTTTTGTAGTAAGTTTTTTTTTTTTTTTGTAGTAAGTTTTGAAATCAGGAAGGATGAAACCTTTTGTTTGGTTCTCTATCAAGATTGCTTTAACTATTCTTATCATTTGTATTTTAATTATCCGTGTGTACCTCTCTTAGGAGAATGCTTAAAAGAGTCCCGGGGGCATGCGGGTGTAGCTCTGTAGCAGAGCGCTGGGCGAGCACGTGGATGCCCAGGGTGGATTCCTAGCCCCACCAAAAAAGACACAAACAACAAAACAAATCACCTGTTAGGACTATAGTAGACATTTGGCAGGAAGAAGTCGCAAACATAATAGCCGATTTTTTTTTTTTTTGGTGGTACTGGGGTTCCTGGAAGCCCTTCTACCTCCGGGCTACACTCCCAGACCTATTTTTTATACTTTTTTATTTGGAAACAGGGTCTCCTAAGCCAGCGCGCGCGGCTGGCTTTGAACCTGCGCGATCCTCCGGTCTCTGCCTCCTAAGCGCGGGGATTACAAGCGTGCGCCACCACGCCCGGCTTAGCCGATTTTAATTATGTATAAGATTATAAAAATTATGTATAAGATTCAGGTAGGGCGAGAGCTTAGAACCAACCTGGGAGACGGCAGGCACTGATGCGCTGCACATCTGGGGTCATAGGAGGATGCGCCATTGGTCCTGTCTCCTGGGGGACAGTCCCCTAGGGCATCCGGGGTGAGCCCCGGGGATGAGGTGTGATGCCTGAGTTCCCCGTGCATAGGGAGAGAGATGGCAAGGGAGGGTCAGAGGAGATCCTCCAAGCCAATAGCAGTGATATTTTAAAAAAAATCTACCAAGCACTTCAAGCTCCCAGACCTGCTCAGGATCAAGGCCCAGGACAGCTGGTGGACCGGCCACATTCTGCACATTCCTGCACACCTCGTCATCCTCTTAGACCTCCGGCCTCGGCGGCCATCAGAGTGAGCTTGGGGTGGAGAGCGAGGGGGATCCTGGAGACCTTGCTTTTCTCCTTTTTTTTTTTTTTTTTTTTTGCCACTGGGGATGGGACCCAGGGGCATTTTACCTCCAAGACACACCCCCAGCCTTTTTTATTTTATTTATTTAAAAACAGGATTTTGCTAAGTTGCTGAAGAGCTCACTAAATACCGAGGTTGATCTTGCACCTGCAACCCTCCCGTGTCCACCTCCCAAGTACTGGGATTACAGGTGGTGTGTGCACCCCACGCCCAGCTTCTCTTACACTCTTGCGAAAGCAGGGCTGCGCAGCTGACTGTCCGAGTGAATCAGAAGCTCAGATTCCCTCTCTGTTTCTGAGCAGATGGAGGTGCATCCTTCCTGGCTCACCGGACGCTCGCTGTCATCGGATGATTCAAGCACTGAGCCATCCTCCCTAGAAGCTGGTCTTGCCTTCAGGATTCCAGCCCTGCCCCCAGATGGGTTCCAGAAAAGTTATTATGGTGTAATTCCCGTCTAAAAACCTGTGGCCGGGTATGGTGGTGCACACTTACAATCCTAGCATCTGGGAGCTGAGAAAGGAGGATTGTGGTTCATGGCCTCAGCTACTTAGTGAGGCTCTTTGCAACTCAATGAGACCCTGCTTGAAAAAAATTAAAAAATAGGGCTGGGATGTTGCGCGGAGGTAGAATGCCCCTGGGTTCCACCCGTACTGGAAAGGAAGAAAGAATGAAAGAATGAATGAAAGAGAGAGAGAGAGACAGACAGACAGACAGACAGACAGACAGACAGACAGAGAGAGACAGAGAGAAAGAGAACTTGACCAGGCGTGGTGGCACACACTTGTAATCCCAAGTACTTAGGTGGCTGAAACAGGAGGATTGCAGGTTCAAGGCCCAGCCTCAGCTGCTTAGTGAGGCCCTCTGTAACTTAGTGAGACCCTGTTTCAAAAATTAAAAATAGGACTAGGGGTGTAGCTCAGAGGTACAATGCCCAGTGCCCCCCCCCAAAAAAAAAACCCCAACAACTGTGAACTCATTTCCTCTTTTACCAGAACATTCTGCTCTTGGTCAAGAGCGAATCCCGTCCCCGAGCTGAGTAATCTTGCTTGAGGTTGGAATCGGCGGCCTCCCTTAGACAGCTGAGGCCTGGGGTGCCTTGTTTGTGCTGGGGGGCAGGAGAGTGAGTAGTTACTTGACTCACTCCCTTGAGCCCTGAAAAGTATAAATATCACTCACTGGTTTATCCCACCAGCCAGCAGAGGCTTTGCAGTGGCCGGGCCCCGAACTACCAGCAGAGCAGGTGCCGGTAGAGAGAAAGCAGCCAGTGACCAAGTGTTCGGGTGCAGTGGAAGACTGGAGGACACGCCTTCCTGGCTCCGTGGGAGGCTCTGGGGAAGGGGATCAGGCCAGGAGCGTGCAGGCCGGCTGAGGTTTGCATGAACGGTGAGGATATTCAAAGATGAACCTCGGGTGCCCATCACAGCCCAGCCTTGGACTCCTGCAGAAGCCATCTCGAAGCAGCCTCCGTCTCCTCTAGCCCCTTCTTTAAGAAAGACAGCCAGGTGTGTTGATGGATATCTGTAATCCCAGTACTTGGGAGGGCGAGGCAGGAGGATCGCCGGTTGGAGGACAGCCTCGGCCACTTAGGGAGACCCTGTTTCCAGGTTAAAAAAAAAAATCTGGGGGTGTGATTTGGAGGTAGAGTGCCCCTGGGCTCAATCCCCAGTTAAAAAAAAATAATAAAATTAAATTAAAAAATAAAAACAACTTTCAAAATGCCTTCCCCAACTTTGGGAGGTGACCGAGAGGGGCCGCCCAGAGCCCAAAAGGCACCGTGGAACATTCTGCGTAGCTGTCCCCCCTCTCAAGCCAAGGCGAGGCTGCTCCAACCTTAGGGCACAGGATTTCTTCTGATTTCTTCAGAGGAGCGCGTGGAGCCTGTCCGATCTCCTTGCATCCCAAATGCCAGCCGGGCGGTCAGGTCCCATCTCGTCACTGAACTCAGCCTGCCGGGCTGACAGCGCCTGTCCTAGTGAGCCGCCGGGTTAGTGCTCACGAGAGATCACGCGTCAAGGCCAGGAAGCTCATCCTCTCTGACGAATCATTTCGCCCTCGGCCCTGCTGTCCCTTTCATTGGGGAAAGTGCCTGCCAGCTCTAGGGGACAAGCAGCGAACAGTGCCAGGAGTATTGTCATCTAAGGACTAATTCACAGAAATCTCCATTTTGGCTGATAAAATGCACTTAGTTGCTTGACAAATGTCCGCTAAATACCTACCCTGGTGCCTGCCAGACACTAGCAGTATGGGTCAGCGTGGGTTCTCGGTGGCACTATGCATTCCTGAAAGAATATTAAAAAGCTGGGTGAGGTGACGCACACCTGTAATCCCAGTACTTAGGAGGCTGAGACAGGAGGATTGTAAGTTCAAGGCCAGTCGCGGTAACTTACAAGACTCTCAGCAACATAGACCCTGTTTCAAAATAAAAAATAGAAAGGGCTGGGCTGTAGCTCAGAGGGAGAATGCCCTGGTTCAATCCTTAGTAACACACAAACACACACACACACACACACACACACACACACACACACACACACACACTATTAAGAGGGTGCCTTTCTGTGGATGCCCAGGGTTGCAGGACCAAGCCTTTCAGGTGTTATCTGAATTAATCAAGAGTTGCTTAGATTTTCCAGGGTCAGATTTTTGATCCAGGGAGCAGTTACCAGGATGGAGTTTACCTGAAAGTTGAGGTGCAGGCTCTGGGTTGGAAATGGCTTTCGTTGTGCAAAGGAACTCTGTGACTTCAAAGGTTACTGGCTGCCTCAGTGTTCCTAAGAAAGGCTTCTACACAAGGCGCAGGGCTGGGCCAGCCTGGAGGGCGCCGGGGACTCCAAAGATGTGGTCGATGGAGACAGAGTTCTAACACCCTCCTCCTGTTTGCAGAAACCCACCTCCTGGTCGCTCGGGAAAGGACCAGCCAACAGCTAGGTTTGGGGCACTTTTGAACTGAGATGAAAGCCTGCCCAGAGATTGGAGTTCTTCCATGACCACGGTGGGTGGTCAGCAGGGGTAGAAGAGGTTGCCAGCGGGTACCTCTCTCCAGTTTGGGGTGTGTTTATCTTCAGGCTCTGGCCACAGTTGAAGACATGGTGGGAAAATAAGATTCAAAAGCTCATATCTGAGCCAGTACTTGGGAGGCCGAGACAGGAGAATCACAGGTTTGAGACTTAATGAGGCCCTCGGCAACTCTGTAAGACCTTGTTGAAAATAAAAAATAAAATAGGGCTGGAGGTGTAGGTCAGAGGTAGAATGCCCCTGGGTTCAATCTCTAGTGCCAAAATATAAAAATAAAAAAGCCCGTGTCTGAGCAAAGGAACAGAAGTAGATGATTTTCTTTTCCAAAGAGACATTTTGACCATCTAAAAGCATTACTTTATCACAAAACAAAACAACCACCTTTGGGAGGCCGAGACAGGAGGATCGCGCAGGTTCGAAGCCAGCTGTGCTGGCTTAAGAGACGCTGTTTCCAAATAAAAAGTATAAAATAGGTCTGGGAGTGTAGCCTGGAGGTAGAAGGGCTTCGAGGAACCCCAATACCACCCAACAAGAAAGAAAAAAAAAAAAAAAGAAAACAAAACAAGCACCTGGCATGGTGCCGTGCACCTGTAATCCCACAACTTGGGAGGCTGAGATAGGAGGATCGCCGGTTCAAAGCCAGCCTCAGCAACTTATCAAGACCCTCGGCTACCTAGTGAGGCCCTGTTTCAGAACCATAAGAAGGGCTGGGGTACATCTTGGAGGTCGAATGCCTCTGGGATCAGACAAAACAAAGGAAAGTGAATTGGGGCGGTGGGCTATGGTACTAGTTATTCTCGTTTCTCCTGTAAGGGGAAAACCAAAGCTTTCTAGGATGTCATTCTTTTCAAGGCATTCTAGAAGGACACAGTGGTTCACACCTGTCACCCCAGTACGTGGGAGGCTGAGACAGAAAGATCACAGGTTCAAAGAGTGAGACTTGCATCAACCTGGTGAGACCTTATTTCAGAATAAAATAGCCATGAGATGTAGCTCAAAAGAAAAAAAAAAAAGGCATTCCACATTTCTCACAAATTGTTCCAAAGCCATTTAGTCACCTCTCTTCCTGGGCATATTTGTGCAATGAGACACAGGAGCAGCCGAGGATGCTAAAAGACACCCAGAAACCTGAAAGATGACCTCGCCCTGTTGACTGGCGCCGCAGGTTTTCTTCGAAGACCCCAAGGGTCTTCAAAGGCTTTGGACTTCTTTAGTTTTAAAATCAACTCTACCATCTTGAGATAAAATACACAGTGGAAACTGCTTCTCCATCTGTCAAATTCCACAGCTGCGGGTCAGCAGAGCTCAGTGGAGAGCGAGGACCCCCACCCGGGGAGGCGGAAGCCCGGGCAGGGGCTGTGGCCTTTCCAAGTCTCCTGATGGAACAAGAGGAAACCCTGGTCAGTAAGGAGCTCCGCGCCACGGAGGGGCAGGCTGCGTTGCTTGGTAGATCTGTCTACATACTTGTACCTGATGGTAAAATGAATTCTCAGCCCCAAAGGTGTGCATTTAGTTCAGATCACCGGTAGGAGCTAAATTCCAGTCCTTCCCCATTGCCACCTGCCGGTTCTTTTCCTCCCCGCAGCTTCTGTCCTGGTGGGAACACCACCCACTCTCCTCCGGGCAGCAGCAGAAGTCTAGGCAGTCTTGCAGCCTCTGTCCAATCTTGAAACCTTCCCAATATGCAATCCTCAATCAGCTTACGTGGCACCCAGAGCCCCTCACTTTCTGGCACTCAAATGACGGCAATCCCTACTGAGTAGCTCCTGGCTTCCTTCAGTCCCCAAGTCAAGTCAAAACCCCTTTCTCCAATAAAGTCAAAACTCCGTTCTAGCAAGTGGTCCTCCACACCTTCCTGAATGCCAGTCTCCTCCTGGCATCCTCCTTGCCCACTGCGCTGTGCCCCACCCAGCACCCTCTGTTTCCCCAGGGTGCAGAGCCCAGGCTCACGCTGAGCTTCAGGGTGAGTGAGCTCCAGCGCCTCACCGACCTGGACTTCCCCGGGCATTCGCCAGCCACTCACCCGGTGCCCGCCGTGTGCCAGGTGTTTTGGGTAATGGGACATGGAGATAACGTAGCCTTTATTGAGCTTCTGTTCTAGTGGATTAGGCAAGAATGGGATATCCAGTGTGGTGGGTGCTAAGCATCCAGGCGTGTGAGTGGAAGTGGGGTCCGAGTGGGGAGTCTCCCTGAGAAAGCATCCTGTGAGCAGGGATCAGAGGGGACAAATAAGCACGGTTATAGTTTGACATGAAATGCCCCCGAAAACTCATGTTTTGAAGCCATGGTCCCCAGTGCCTAGTCCCTTTCTCCATGTGTGCCCCCCCCCCCTCTCTCTCTCTCTCTCTCTCTCTCTCTCTCTTTCTCTCTCTCTCTCTCTCTCTCTCTCTCTCTCTCTCTCTCTGCTCCCCAGCTGCTGTGAGCTGAGCAGCTCTCCACACTCTTCCTGCTGCTTTCACGATGTTTATGCCTTAGAGCCGGCCAACTATGGATCGAACCTCAGAAACCAAGAGCCAAATAAACCTTTCCTCCTCTGAGCTGTTCTTTTATTTTACTCTGGACACGGCAATAGAAAAGCTGACTAAATTCCATATCTTCCTTTGCTCACTGTAAGCCCGTCTCACCCCACCCAGGAGTTCTCAAGTCCGTGAGACCAGAGACTTTGCCGTGATCACTCTGGCCCCAGACTAGCTTGTGAAATTACTTATGACTTACGTTAAAGAAAACATTATGCTGGGTGCAGCGGTACCCAGTACCTGGGAGGCTGAGGCAGGAGGATTACAGGTTTGAGGACAGCCTTGGCAATGAAGGGACCCTCTCATGAACCCAGAAGGTTCATGCCACACCCTAGCCCTATTTTATTTTTATTTTTATTTTTTGCACTTTTTTTTTTTTTGCAGTACTAGGGATGGAACCCAGGGGCATTCTACCTCCAAGCTATACTCTCAGCTCTATTTTTTATTCTTTACTTTGAAACAAGGTCTCACTAAGTTGCAGAGGGCCTGAGTAGCTGAGGCTGTCCAAGAACCTGAAGGGTCTCTCACCAGGTTGCTGCGCTGCCCGTGAACCTGCGATCCTCCTGAATCAGCCTCTCAAATACAGGGATTACGGACTTACACTACCACGCCCAGCTGTGCTATGCTTTTATCTAACTGGGCAGCACAGTGGCTTCCCATCCAGAACCCTCCAGCACAAACTCGTAAGGAAGGTGTGGCGCGGTGACACTGATAAGAAGTTTTCAGCTCCACGATAGTCTTACAGTTCCACGCTTGTCAGCGACTGCGCCGTCACTGTGAGGCACAGGAATGTGTGTTCCTCCTTGACATCGTACTTCAAAATAAGCATAAGGCATAGAAGTATTCGGTGTAAGAACACCGCCACGCCCGCCAGGCGTGGTGGCGCACGCTTGTAATCCCCGCGCTTGGGAGGCAGAGACAGGAGGATCGCGCAGGTTCGAAGCCAGCCGTGCGCGCTGGCTTAGGAGACCCTGTTTCCAAAAAAAAAAAAAAAAAAAAAAATGTAAAAATAGGTCTGGGAGTGTAGCCCCGAGGTAGAAGGGCTTCCAGGAACCCCAGTACCACCACCAAAAAAAAAAAAAAAAAAAAAAAAAGAACACCGCCACGGGAAAAACCTGGGAGAGTATTTGCGGAACCTGGAGGATGTGCGCGTGTGTTGGAGGGTGAGAAGTCGCAGGGTGAGCGTGCTGATTCACTGACTGAGCCTGCGCTTTGCAAAGAATTCTGTCCCGGTGAGAGCCGCTCTTGAGGCAAGAGGGGAAAGAAGAGACTTTATTAGGTTAACAGCAAGCGCCAACTACTGAAAAAGCAGTCTACAGCATCCAGTCCAAAGAATATATTCCTAATGTATGAAGACTCTTGGAAAACACTGGGGAAAAAAAAAACAGCATAAAAGAAAATAGGTCACAAAAGAAGACATTTCCAACAGCCATGACTGAGGTGGGACTACCCATCACCACAAACCAAAGAATGCTCAGGGCACCGACAGCGGAGGCAGCTATTCAATATTCTTGTTCAGAATTTGGGACGATTACATTGTAACTGCAATTATATCCTGGTTTAATGTTGCGCCTGAATTCCAAAATATTTTCCTTTTAGGAAATGCTATTCCAGAAGGGCATGGTGGCATTGGTTGTATCCCAATATGGGGGAGGCTGAAACAGGAGGTTCATGAGTTTGAGGACAGCCTCAGCAAATTAGTGAGACCCTCAGAAACTTAAAGAGACCCGGTTCAAAAAGAAAAAAAGAAAACTCCTATTCCGTAAATGAAATATGTGTCTACTTAAGTAATTTCTTTACCAATGTTAGGCTTTAAGGCAAAGATTAAAGTCATTTATAATGAGCTTTGATGTAAATAAGCATTGCTTATGTTCTTTGTTTTCAAAAGTAAGAGCCTTAAGGTAAGATTGATTTCTCAGGTATTTGGCAGGTTGAGACTTGGCTACTTGAAGACCCTGTTTCAAAATTAAAAAAAAAAAAAGTGGCAGTGGAGGGGGGTGGGCTAGAGGCGGCTCACTCCCCAGCATCACACAAACATACACAATTTTATTTATCAAATTATCTTCTCTTGCCGGTCGTGGTGGCGCACACTTGTAATCCCCGCGCTTGGGAGGCGGAGACAGGAGGACTGCGCAGGTTCGAAGCCAGCCTCACTGGCTTAGGAGATCCTGTTTCCAAATAAAATATAAAATAGGTTTGGGAGTGTAGCCTGGAGGTAGAAGGGTTTCACCCCCAGTACCACCACAAAAAAAAAAAAAAAATCTTCTCCTAGGTAGTATAAACTTTGACCCAGCTTTATTTATTTATTCATGGTACTAGAGGAATGAGCCCAGAAGCCCTCAACCTCCAAGCTGCACCCTAGCCTGTGTGTGTGTGTGTGTGTGTGTGTGTGTGTGTGTGTGTGTGTGTGTGTAGTACTGGGTATGGAGCCCTTCTACCTCTGAACTATACCCCAGGGTCTCACTAAGCTGTGGAGGGCCTCACTAAGTAGCTGAGGCTGGCCAGGAACCTGGAATCCTCCTGTCTCAGCCTCCCAAGTACTGGGATTACAAGCATGTGCCACCATGCCCTGCTCTGTTTTTTTGTTTTGTTTTGTTTGTTTGTTTTGGTGGTACTGAGGTTCCTGGAAACCCTTCTACCTCTGGCCTACCCTCCCAGACCCATATTATACTTTTTTTTTTTTTTAATTTGGAAACAGGGTCTCTTAAACCAGCACAGCTGGCTTCGAAACTGCGCGATTCTTCTGTCTCCGTCTCCTAAGTGCGGGGAGTACAAGCCTGCGCCACCATGCCCGGCTCTGTTTCTTATTTTGAAAGAGAGTCTCGTTAAACTGCTGAGACTGTCATCGAACCTGCAATCTTCCTGTTTCAGGACTCCCAAGTACAAGGTTTACACGCATGCATCCTTATGCCTTGCTGGGCCTAACTTTTTAAAAAATAACAACAAAAAAGTTTCAAAGTAAATGGGTGGGTCCCTGGTGTATTTGGAAACTTTCACAGATTCCTGGGGAGGGCTGGTGTGGCCAGGACTAGAATTCAGGGGACTGGGAGCGCCCCGGGCTCCAGAACACTTGAGAGGTGCCAGGCATCATAGGTTGTGACAGTGGGTTCCTCAGTTCGCACCTCCGTAAGTGGTTGTGTGTGAGCACACGTGTGTGCACTGGTGTGCATGCGTGTGCTATCTCGGGAGGACACATGAGCTAAGTGACATGGACACACGATTCGAATTTCGCGAGGAAAGGGAATAGACCGTTAGACATTGGCTGGAGATGCTGCAGCGGGCCTCTTCACAGGAAAGCGCCTTCTACCAAAATAGCCAGAGAGACAATGGAGGATCTCTTGTTAAAAAGCAGCTTTCCCAGGGAGCGAAAGGAATGCCGGGCTGTGGAGACAAAAGACACACGTCTTCGTCCTGACTGTCATTCATAAAACACCCTTTGTCCATTCAGAGAGAATTTAGTGCTCGGCTCTGGGGGCCCAGGGTAGAAAAGAACCAGAAGGAATTTTTATCAAATGACTCTCCCAGTGAACTGAGCTTTTGATGAAAGAATTCACACCAAGTTCATTCAGTACTTTTTTTTAAGCAAGGATTGTTTTGAGTTAGAGATGACATATAGTAAGTGGTTTTTTTCTGAATGGCTCCTCAAACTGGCGGTTTCTTAACCAAGTTCAAACCAGAAAGGAAGAAAAGAAAACGGGATGCTTAGAGTTTTAGAAACAACCACTTGCCTGGCAAAAGGACATTTCCATTTGAGCTCAGTAGTTCATGAAACAGTTGTTTGTTCCATAGCATCGTAAACCCTGTCTTCATCCTCATCCCAGCAAAAGGCCCGCTGGGAGGCAGACCATCTGCATGCCTGACTTACTCAGTTTTAAGTCTTGTTTTCATGAGAGAGAGAGAGGGAGAGGGAGAGGGAGGGAGGGAGGGAGGGAGAGGGAGGGAGGGAGGGAGGGAGAGAGAGAGAGAGAGTGAGAGAGAGAGAGAGAGGGAGGAGATACGCATTTGCTTTATGTAGCCCATCCAAAGCCACGATCGATGCGTGATCACATTAGCACTCAGGATGTAAAGAGGAAGCGCAGGAAGGGGGACGTTTTCTCTGGAGTCAGCAGAGAGGTTGTGATCATACATTTATTAGTCGTGCCTCTGGCTGGGCTGTCTAAACAGAAGAAAAGTAAGGCGGCTTAGCAAGCAAGGAATAGATTGCTCATTTGAGCCCTGCCTAAATACAGACGAACATCTGCTCTGTAATTACATAAAGAGGTCTCTGGGCACTTCTCCTCCTCCTCCTGGGATGCCAATGCTTGCTTATTTTGCAACTGTATCTAGTTGTGGAATTTCCACTCAAGTTTGCGGAGGAAGCGCAGGGCCAATGAGTCAGATTTCCAGCTGGTGTAAGGGGTTGTGTGGTGAGTTATGAGATGCGGCTCGGGCACCGTCACAACTAGTTCCGGAGCATTGCAACAGGGTAAAGGAGCATGCTGCCGGTCTCTGCTCTCTCCTTGTAGGAGTCTGTTTGCTGTTGCTATGACAAAACACCGGAGCCTTGCAAGTTTATTAAGAATAGACATTTAGCCGGGCGTGGTGGCGCACGCTTCTAATCCCTGCACTTGGGAGGCGGAGACAGGAGGATCGCACAGGTTCAAAGCCAGCCGTGCTGGCTTAAGAGACCCTGTTTCCAAATAAAAATATAAAATAGGTCTGGGAGTGTAGCCCGGAGGTAGAAGAGTTTCCAGGAACCCCAGTACCACCAAATAAATAAATAAATAAATAAATAAATAAATAAATAAATAAAACATTTATTTGATTTATGGTTCTGCAGGCTGGGAAGTCCCAGAGCTGGTGCTGGCATCTGGGGTGGGCCTTCTTGCTGGGTAACATGGCAGAGGGCATTCCACAGTGAGACCCAGCTAGTGCGTGCGTTCCGCTCTTTCTAGCCCTTCTTACTGAGCCACGGATCCCATCATAGGGGCCCCACCCTGATGACCAATTACCTCCCAGAGGCCCCAGCTTCGTATATCATCAACCTACGAATTTAGGAATTAGGATTCCATGACAGGAAGTCTAGGAGGGAGCAGTATGCATGCAACCCATAGCACCCGCATTGTGGAAAGCAACCTGCTACTCATCTCCACCAACCCCTTCTCCACAGGCAGCCGGTTGCACTGGAGTCTGTTTGTCCTTCCTCCAAAAGTTACTACAGAAAAGCCAGCGCCAGGGCAGTGGTGGCAGTTTACTTTTTTGGGATTAAGAGTTCTATTGCAGCCGGCCATGGTGGCTCAGGCCTGTAATCCCAGTACTGGGAAGTCGAGACAGGAGGATCGGAGGTCAAAGCCAGACTTTGCAATTTAACGAGATCCTGTTTCCAAATAAAATAGGGCTGGAGAGTGTATTTCAGAGGAAGAAGGCCCGTAGGTTCAATTTCCAACACACACACACACACACACACACACACACACACACACGCACACATCAGTTAAGGTCTGTGATGTCATTTTTAATTATTTAAGACTTTGGTGCTGGGGATAGAACTCCGAGCTTTGTGAGTGCGAGTTGTGTACTTTATCACTGAGCTACATGCCCAGCACCCCAGAGATTGATTTTAAAAAGATAGAGGTGCTGGGCGTGGTGGTGCATGCCTGAAACCCCCAGTACTTGAGAGGCTGAGATAGGAGGATCACAGGTTCAAAGCTAACCTCAGCAACTTAGCAAGACCCTATTCCAAAATTAAAAATAAAAGCCGGGCGTGGTGGCACACACTTGTAATCCCCGCGCTTGGGAGGCTGAGACAGGAGGATCGCACGGGTTCGAAGCCAGCCTCAGCTGCTTAGTGAGGCTCTCAGTGACTTAGTGAGACCCTGTTTCCAAAATAAAATATGAATGGGTCTGGGAGTGTAGCCCGGAGGTAGAAAGCCTCTGGGTTCCACCCCCAGTACCACCAAAACAAAAACAAAAATAAAAAAAGATAGGGCTGGGAGTGTAGCTTGGAGGGAGTACCAGACCAAAAAAAAAAAAAAAAAAAGACGGAGACCCTATTTCTGGACATTGTAATCCAGTAGGTTTACTTGGAGCCTAGAAATAGGAATGTTTAGAGATCTTTCTAGGTGATTCTATTAAGAATTTGTTCGGGTCTAAATGTGATTCTATTAACCTGAATGCATTAATTCATCATATAAAATAGTCCCCAAAAGAATCTGATCCCCACCACCACCACCCCTGAATGGGGGACTGAACCCAGGGACGGTCCACCACAGAGCTACCTCACCAGCCCCTTCTTTTTATTTTGAGACAGAGTCTCTCTAATTTGCCTAGGCTGGCCTTGAACCCGTGATCCTCCTGCCTCAGCTTCCGAAATCTCTGGGATTACAGTGGTGGCCCGTTTCACTTGGCCAGAATATAGTTTCTGTTTGTTCGTTTTCTGTGGTACTGAGGACTGAACACGGGGGCATCCTACCTCTGGGCGAGACCCTCGGCCCTATTTTTATTTGTTTCTTGTGGTAGTAGGAATCAAACCCAGGGGCATTCAGCCTCCAAGCTATACCCCCAGCCCTATATTTTATTCTTTATTTTAAAACAGTCTCACCAAGTTGTAGACGGTCTCACTAAATTTCTTGTGGCTGGCTGCAAACCTTTGACTGCCTGTCTCAGCCTCCCAAGTACCAGGAGTTCCTTATTGAAAGGGAAAGGTACCTGTTTGTATCTACCCCATCTCAGTGGACCTTTCTTTTTTATTCCTTTTTTTTTTTTTTTTTTTGGTGGTACTGGGGTTCCTGGAAGCCCTTCTACCTCCAGGCTACACTCCCAGACCTATTTTATATTTTTATTTGGAAACAGGGTCTCTTAAGCCAGCGCGGCTGGCTTCGAACCAGCGCGATCCTCCTGTCTCCGCCTCCCTAGCGCCGGGATTACAAGCGTGCGCCACCACGCCCGGCTTCTCAGTGGACCTTCCTATTCCATTTTTCCTTGCTTTGCTGTAGACAACCAGGTTATCAGCGCTGCAAGGAGGATGGCTTGGTTCCTGACACAGTAATAAGCCAGAAAAAGGACCAAAATTAAAGAAAATCCCCAAAAGAGATGGGAAAGAAAAGAATCTGGTGGTAGCTGCCAGCGAAGTCGGCTTCCATGCTTTCTACCTTAAGCCCTGACGTTCTCTTTATTCTTCTCCCATCACCGTCCGGCTAGACGAGGACGCTGTGACTGTAGGTACAGAAGATGTCGTGGCGACGGGGGGCTTAGAAGATGACGTCGTGACTACAGGTGCCCAGGAGTCACCTAGCTCCACAGGTCTGGTGAGTATGGATGGAAGAGAGGAATCTGCCCCCTGGGCGTGCGAGCACACTCAAGAATATGGCATATATATTGTGTATAAAACCGGCATGCGCCACCATACAAGGGGCTAGTTTGTGGCTCCCAACAAAAACTCCTTGGCAGTTTCATCTAGAGAGAGGTTGATGCTGTGCAGGGGACTTGAGAATTATGCACCAGGGGTTTTATTTATTTATTTTAATTTTATTTTTTTGGTGGTGGTACTGGGGTTTCTGGAAGCCCTTCTACCTCCGGGCTACACTCCCAGACCTATTTTTTTTATATATTTTTTATTTGGAAACAGGGTCTCTTAAGCCAGCGCGGCTGGCTTTGAACCTGCGCGATCCTCCTGTCTCCGCCTCCCAAGCGCGGGGATTACAAGCGTGCGCCACCACACCCGGCCAGCCACCAGGGGTTTTAAACTGTCTAATCTGGAGCCAGCTGTGTGGTGCGCGCCTGCAATCCCAGTACTTGAGATGCTGAGACAGGAGGGTTGTTACGTTCAAGGACAGCCTCAGCAAGTAGTGAGACCCTCATCAACCTGATGAGACTTTGTTTCCAAATAAGTTTTTAAAATAGGGCTGGGGGTGTAGCTCAGAGGTAGAATGCCCCTAGGTTCAATCCTCAGTACCACACACACACACACACACACACACACACACACACAAAGTAAATTAAAAAATTTAAAAATATCTAATCTGTCATAGCACAGATTTATAATACAATTAAAAAGTATTTATTATTATTTTTTGGGGGTGGTACTGGGGTTCCTGGAAACCCTTCTACCTCTGGGGTACACTCCCAGACCTATTTTTATACTTTTTAAAATTTGGAAACAGGGTCTGAATCTTCAGCCAGCGCGGCTGGCTTCGAACCTGCGCGATCCTCCTGTCTCCGCCTCCCAAGTGTGGGGATTACAAACTGCGCCACCACGCCCAGCCAGTACTTATTTTTTCTAAGTACTAAAGATTGGCCCAGGGGTGCTTAACCACTGAGCTACAACCACAGCCCCACTTTTTGCGGTACTGGGGATGGAACCCAGGGTTATTCTACCACTGAGCTACACTCCCACCCCTATTTTTTTTCCTTTATTTTGAAACAGGGTCTCACTGAGTTGTAGAAGACCTCACTAAGTAGCTGAGGCTGTCTGCAAACCTCTGATCTTCCTGTCCCAGCCTCCCAAGTACTGGGATTACACGTGTGGACCCCCACGCCCTGCTATCCCCAGCCCTTTTTGGTTTTTTGTTTGTTCATTTTGTTTTGTTTTATATTGTGTGGGGGGCATGGGGGATTGAACCCAGAGGCATTCTACCTCCGGGCTACACCCTCACCTTGATTTTATTTCTTATTTGGAAACAGGATCTCAATAGGTTGCTGAGAGCTGAGGCTGGCCTTGAAACCATGATCCTCCTGTCTCAGCGAGACACTGTTTCAAAACAAAAAATAAAAATAGGGTTGGGAGTGTAGCCTGAAGGTAGAATGCCCCTGGGTTCAACTCCCAGCACCACACATTAAAAAAACAGAATAATAATAGCATGTACTAAATACATGTTGTAGGGGAAAGTGCTATTCAAGTTCAGAGGAGAGAAAGAATTAAAGCCTAGCGGTGCCATGTTTGGGGAGAATCGGATGCCCAGAAGTCGGCATGCTGAGCATTTGGAATTCATTTCTGGAGTAGAGCTGGTTTTATTCCTGCCCCGCCACAGGGTTTCTTTTTTTTTTTTTTTCCACTTTGAATATGTGCCATCATGACTTGGTGTATCTAGTTAGACCACTTGAAATCCTTTCCTGTTGTGAACAGTTGCCAACATTCAGCTTTATTTTCTACTTTGCCTCATTCCCATGCCTACCAGATGTCAACAAGAGCAGAGAGGACCACGTACATTTACAGCGAGGACCAGCCGACCCCAGGCAGCTCGGACCAGGGGGAAACCCAGAGGACCACACCCGCAAACGCGCCTTCTCTAGGTAAGGACACCTGACACCCCGAGAGGGTCCATCTACTTTCACATAATCCAGGCATTCCAGAAGTCCACAGAAAAATTACAGTAAGTCAGTAGGGAACGCACTGGAATACAAGAGTGAATTCTGGACCAACTTTTTTCTTTTTAATGTGTTTCTGGGGATAGAACCCAGGAGCTCACTGCCAGAAAAGTACTTTACTACTGAGCTAAATCTCCAGCCCTCAAACCAAGCTTTATGTGGTGTGTTCAGAATTCAATTTATAAGCTGGATGTGGTGGTGCACACATATAATCCCAGTACTTGGGAGGCTGAGACAGGAGGATCACAGGTTGGCAGCCAGCCTCAGCAACTTGGGAGGCCTCTGCAACATAGATCCTGTTTCAAAATAAAGAATAAAATAGGGCTGAGGGTATAGCTTGGAGGTTAAATGCCCCTGGGTTCAATCCCAGCAACACACACACACACACACACACACACACACACACACACACGAATTCCATTTATGAGTTGCTAAATCAAGTTCAATGTGTTGGGTTGCTAGAATGATAACTAGAAGTAACTCCTGGTGTTGTGCCATTGGCTCTACATTAAGAACTCTGTAAATCTTAATATATTATTTTATCTTGTTTTCTTTCTTTCTTTCTTTCTTTCTTTCTTTCTTTCTTTCTTTCTTTCTTTCTTTCTTTTGTACTGGGAATTGCACCCAGGGGCATTCTACTTCTGACCTTCACTCCCAGCCCTTTTTATTTTTTATTTTTATTTATTTATTTATTTATTTATTTATTTATTTATTTATTTTGAGGGTTTGGGGATAGAACCCAGAGACATTTGACCTCCGAGCTACACCCCCTGCCCAATTTTTTAATTCTTTATTTTGGAATAGGGTCTCACTGAGTTGCAGAGGGCCTCACTAAGTAGCTGAGGCTGTCCATGAACCGCGATCCTCCAGTCTCAGCCTCCCGAATGCTGGGATTACAAGTGTGGGCCACCACGCCCGGCTTCCTTTTTATTTTTTTATTATGAGACAGGGTTGGCCTTGAACTTGCAACCAGATTGCCTCTGGCTCCTGAGAAACTGGGATTATAGGCATGTACCAGCATGCTGACTACATTTTAATAAATTCTAATATTTACCATCTTATATTAAGTTCATGTCTGTAAAAGCTAGGTGTGATGGCACACACCTGTAATCCTAGTACTTGGGATGTTGAAACAGAAGGATCACAGGGTGGAGGCCAGCACAGAGTAATTTAACAAGACCCCTTCTCAAAAAAATAAAATGAAAAGAGCTGTGAGTATAGCTCAGTGGTAGAGTGTCCCTGGGCTCAATCCTCAGTACTGCAATAAAAAAGAGAGGAAGGAAGGGAGGGAGGGAGGGAGGGAGGGAGGGAGGGAGAAAGGGAGAAAAAAAAAGAAAGAAGAAAAATGCAGGAAGGTTCAGGTTCAAGAACATGTTCAGCAACTTAGCGAGACCCTATTTCTCAAAATAAAAAGGGCCAGAAATGCAGCCCCAAGATAGATGTAGCTCCTGGGTTCAAGTCTCAGACCAGTGTGCCCAGGCAGCTCATATAGCGCAGGGAACCACACTCACCAGTTTATTATAAGTAATATTCCAAAGGATTCAGATGAGATGCACAGGACCAGGTGTAGGAGAAGGGGCGCAGAGCTTCCATGGTGCCGTGAACCCCCAGCCTTCGGGAACCTCCATGTGTCCAGCTCCCCAGGAGCTCTTCAAACCCTGCCCTGTGGGCTTCTATAGAGACTTGGATGCACAGGCACACGCGGGGCATGGACGACTGTGTTGGAGTGTGCTTGAACAGAAGGGTATAAAAATCTACTGCCAGCAGACTGACTGAGGAGCCTCCGCAGCCCTCCTGGATTATCTACGTAGCATTCCTCCCTCCGGGGTGTGAGGAGGGTCTTATGACCTCCCCTGGGATGCCAACAGGTCAGAGGATTTCCCTATGGCTCCGAAACACGAGAGCCAAGGCAGATTCGAGTTTTTATGACCCACTGAGGGGAGATAAGTTCTGTTTTCTGCAGCCTGCCTTGAGGGGGGCGTTACAAGCCAGGAACTGTGGCCCGACACCCAAATACAAACCTCATGAAATCACAGCTAGGAAAGCTCTTGGATTGCAGCGGATTTTGCAAGCTACCAACCGAGATTCTCAGGAAGAGACCGATTATTCTGTTTTCCGCGTTAGATCGGGTCATCTCGATTTCTCCAGCTGCAAACTAGGAATCTGGCCAGCACTTAAAAATGTGTCAAGGACTCAGAATACGAGGAGGCTAATGGAGAAGCAAGCAAAGCTCCCTAGTTTTCGGTTAGGAAATGTATGGAAGGAGCTCAAGGAAGCTCACGATGGGGGATATTCGTACTGTAACTCTTAGAGGCTTGGCTGCAGATAGATATCCTAAAGTAATTGTGGCAGAAACACCAAGGATATATTTGCAAGGTCTGAGCCCCCTGCCAGTGCAGGGGGCGGGGCCGGAAGCCCAGGAGGCAGCAAGGACCCGCCTCCTTACCTCGCGAGAGTTCCGTGTTTCCCACGGGTGGGGGGACCGACTCCTCCTAAAATGGGTCCCCCCCGCCCCGAGAGAGACACGCAGACGGCTGACCCTCTGGATGAAAAAGGCTTGTGGCATCTATATCGGAATCCCGCGTGTGTCTGTGTGCGCCCGGAAGGACCCGCCGCTCTTCTTTATCAATCAATATTCTCCCACTCAGCTTAGCTGGGCATCCTACTGCCCTGTGAAATCTGAATTTGGCTAGCAAAAAGCAGGGAATATATCACAGGAGAGGAATCCCAGCGCAGGGCACTCTTCCCAAATTTGAGTGTTACGCTTCAAACGGGGAGTGGACCTCGGCATATTCTGGAGGTTTTCTATGATCTCAGTGCTGGATGGAATGTCCACAGCTCTGAATTCTTTTGGCACTGGAATCCTTGAGACTTTTTGACCATTTATTTATTTCATATCTCTGTGGTTCAGTGTCTTTTTAAACCGAATGAGAAAAAAAAGGTCATAGCCAGGCACAGTGGTGCATGCCTGTTATCCCAGTACTTGGGAGGCTGAGACACGAGGATCACGGGTTTGAGGGCAGCCACGGCAACTCAACAAGACCCTTAGGAGACCCTATTCCAAAACGGAACTAAGCTAGCCGTGGTGGCACACACTTGCAATCCTAGTACTTGGGAGGCTGAGTCAGGAGGACTTCGGGTTTAAGGACAGCCTCAGCAATTTAGTGAGGCTCTCAGCAACCTAGTGAGACTCTTTCCAAATAAGAAATAAAATCGGTTTGAGGGTGTTGCTCAGTTGTAGAATAGCCTCTGGGTTCAATTCCCAGTACCACAAAAAACATAATAAGAAAAAAAAAATAATAAAAGGGGCTAGAGGTGTAGATCGAAGTTATAATGCCCCGAGTTTCAAGCCCTAGTTCCCCCACATACACAAAGAACAGATTTCACACTTTTTTTCTAAGAGTAAGAAAAGGGGATTTCCTAGGGAGACCCTGTTTCTAAATAAAAATAAAATTGGGCTGGGGGTGTAGCTAAGAGGTAAAATGTCCCTGGGTTCAATCCCCAGTAACACACACACACACACACACACACACACACACACACGGGATCAGAGGAGATCTGGGGTGTAGCTCAGTGGTAAAGCACCTGTGCAGTATGTGTGAGGCCCTGGGCTGGATTCCTGGCATCAGAAAAGAAAAATAGCCCCAGCATCACCACTGGCTCACCTTCCACAGCTGCTGGAGAAGCCGAGGGACGGTGGGTGGGCGCCAGCGGGTACATGTGGCACGCTGTATCACGAGTGTGTTTCTCAAGGGGTCCTCCTGCTCTCCCTCCCCCATCCAGATGGATTGGCAACAGTGACGTTGGTGGGAATCATAGTCGGAGTCTTGTTAGCCATCGGCTTCCTCGCTGGGATCATCACTGTGGTCGTGCGGAAAATGTCAGGAGGGTACGCGTAAGTACTACGGCCCCGTGAGAGGGGATGAAGACGGTCGCTTTCAGGACTCAAGCTTCCACCTGACAGAAACAGAAACAGAAGGGCCAGCCTTGGCAACTTAGCCACTTAGAGAGGCCCTGTTCCAAAACAAAAAATATAAAAAAGGGCTGTGTGGTGGTGTAGCTCGGAGGCAGAATGCCTCTGGGTTCAATCTCTAGTACCACAAGACAAACAAAAAATTCATAAAAAAAAAAAATCAGGGGAAGCCGGGTGTGGTGAAGCACGCTTGTAATCCCTGCGCTAGGGAGGCGGAGACAGGACGATCACACAGGTTCGAAGCCAGCCACGCTGGTTTAAGAGACCCTGTTTCCAGAAAAAAGAAAAAAAAAAAGTATAAAATAGGTCTGGGAGTGTAGCACTGAGGTAGAAGGGCTTCCAGGAACCCCAGTACCACCAAAAAATAAAAAAATAAAAAAAATTCAGGGGCAGGTATGGTGGCGCACGCTTGTCAATCCCAGTACTTGGGTAGCTGAGACAGGAGGATCGCAGGTTCGCAGCCAGCCTCAGCTACTTAGTGAAGCCCTCTGCAACTTAGAGCCCCTGTTCCCAAATAAAGAATAAAAAATAGGGTAGGGGGGTGGGAAAATTCAGAATATTCAAATTCATGGCCAGAGGGCAACCTTATTTTCCCCTTCTTTTTTCTTTTGTGTGTGTGTGTGGGGGGGGGTATGAAGGACTGAACCCAAGGACATTCTACCCTCTGAGTTATACTCCCAGCCCTATTTTATCTTTTATTTTGAAACAGGGTCTCGCTAGGTTGATGAGAGTCTCACTACTTGCCGAGGCTGTCCTCGAACCTGATCCTCCTGTCTCAGCCTCCCAAGTACTGGGGTTAGAAGCGTGCACCACCACGTGCGGCTGAGGACAGCCTCTTCTTATTTCTGTTGGGGAGGTGCTATAGGGCAGGGCGGGGCAGCAACCGAGGGCCCCTGTTGAACTGACAGCTGCAGTTGAGGCTAAGAAATGCCTGGGAATCCAACCGGCTAAGTGAGGCTTAGGTAGGAGGAGGAATGAGAGAGCGGAGAAGGCTTCCCAACACGGAAGACGGGGAGAAAACACCAATGCCCTTACTATTCCCACGCTGGTAAAAGAAGTCCCAATCCTCTTTCTTTGCTTTCACAGGCCCTAAAGAGCTGGAGGTTCCTGCCTTTCTGCCAGCGTGTTTCCAAAGGGTCTCTGGCTTCCCTTACGCCCTGTCCCCAAGCTCCTGGGAGATGACCCATGGAATGCTTGCCTAACTCAGGCAGAATCCTCGGCGATCCCTCCGCGTGCAGAAAGGATCCGCAAGAAAGATATTTCACACGACCTGGCTCCTCTAAGCGTTTACCTTTTGAGAAAAAGAAATGTAAATTTTATAAAAGATGGTTTAAGAGACAAAATGTATAGAAAATGAGATAAAACTGATTTGTAACCAAGTTACTATCGACGTTGAAACCTGCCGGCCGTGGTTGTGCACGCCTGTAATCCCAGTACCTGGAAGGCTGAGACAAGAGGAGGGCAGGTTTGCAGCCGCCGCAGAGACCCTGTTTCAACATATACAAAATAAAATAGGCTGGGAGCATAGCTCAGAGGCAAATTTCCCCTGGGTTCGATTCCCAGCTTAAAAAAAAAAAAAGAAAGATAAAAGAATCATGATTCATAACCAAGATATCATCAATGTATTGATGTTAGAGACTGTATGTACATCTTCATTCTGTTTATTATGTTATTGTTAAAAATGCAAAAGAAGGCTGGGCGTGGTGGCGCACGCTTGTAATCCCCGCGCTTGGGAGGCTGAGACAGGAGGATCGCGCAGGTTCGAAGCCAGCCTCAGCTACTTAGTGAGGCTCTCAGCAACTTAGTGAGACCCTGTTTCCAAATAAAACATAAAAAAGGTCTGGGAGTATAGCCCGGAGGTAGAAAGCCCCTGGGTTCCACTCCCAGTACCACACACACACACACACACACACACACACACACACACAAATGCAAAGGAATCTAAAAACGTTTATATCCGCGGAGTCCTCGGATCTAGTACTACGTCAGTCCGTATCAAAGACATTTTGCAATGTCAGATTTGTTGAAATGTACACATTCCAGTCTAGTTTGGTCTTTATTTTTTTTTAAGCCCGATTGGGTTCAAATAGTCCTGCAGGAAATCTAAACGTAGGTAAAATGTGATACAGTGGCTGCCTTTGAGGGTTCAGCTAAGTTGTGTCCAGGGCATCCATTTGCGGTCATAGACAGGCCAGCACGATGACGACCTCCAGACTTGGTCACACCTGCCCCGTCCACTTCCCTGGGGTGATAGGGGGGCAGAGCTAAGGGGCAGCCTTCTCTCATCTCTGTCCTAAACCTTCAGATTGGATGCTTTGTTCTGGGGTGCATTCCCCCAGTTTTGAGGAAGCTGCCAGTTGCCTGTGGTGCTTGGACTCGATTATCCCCCAAAACCAAGAATCGGGCTTGGTCCCCAAGCAGAAAGAAACCCAATGCAGGAAGTCAAACTTCCCTGTTTTTTTAACATTTGCTTTTCTGCCTCCGAAGAAAGACAGGGAGATCAAAAAATCTCGTACAATACTGATTAGAAAAAAAAAAAAAAGCTGAATTTAAAGATGGGACGTCCCCAGTCTTTCTTGACGTGCCATATCTTTGGGGTCCTATGGAAAGTATTAAAACAGAGATACCTGAGAGGCCGTTCTGTCCCAGCACCTCCGCTTCTCCTCCCGTGGACACAGGAGGCTCTTATTTCCTCCACAACAAGTTCTGTTACTGAGCGGACAGACGCGCTGCCGAGGATCCTGGTTGCACAATCCTGATGGGATTAGGATGTGCAATGTAAACTCAGAAGAGTTCACGAAACGGGAAAAAGTAAACGGTCCGGCGGAAGCGTGGCCCATTCTGCTTGGTTTTTGTTTTGTTTTGATTTGTTTTGTGCAGTCCTGTGTGGGTATTATTTTAAACAGTGTGTCTTGTGTGTCCTCTGTGCCCAGCTGGTCCGTCAGACTCCACACTCAGACATCAGCCAGCTGAGGGAAGGGAGCTGGAGAGGAATCGTGTGCATTTAAATTGCTTTTAAAGAGCCGGACCTGGTGGTGCACACTTGTAATCCCAGCATTTGGGAGGCTGAGACAGGAGGATCACAGGTTCGAGGACAGCCTCAGCAAGTAGTGAGATTCTCAGCAACCTAGTGAGACCCTGTTTCAGAATAAAATAGGGCTGAGGCTGTAGTTCAGAGGTAGAACACCCCTGGGCTCAATCTCCAGCTCTATTAATACATAAACAAAAAGTAAAAATAAGAAAAAAAGAAAATAAATAGCTTTTAGTGTCATCTCTTGGGTTTCTGAACAGGTATCAGGAATGCTGCCCATTTATTCTTTCCTCCCCTTTCTTCCCCCACTGTGGAAAGTGACAGCCCAGCCCGGGTCACACACTGGACCCCACGCCTGCTGGGACGGGGCTGCGGGTTTTTACATCACACCTGTGTTGTTGCTCAATGCAGTGTAGACACCTCTTCAAATACAGCATGAAGGTGTTACAAGAACAGGTCAGACCTGTGGGTGGGAATCTCGGTGGAGTCTGGGCTCGGAACATGTCTCCTGGCACTCGGGACCACCCGCTTGTTGACCTGATGGGGAAAAAACTATGAGTGGTCCCAGGAAGCCAACCTCAGGTGTGTAGGGTTCGGTCGCCCGAGGATGGGGACGGGGGGGCTCCAAGCACCCACAGCCTGTCCAAGCACCCACAGCCTGGCGAGCAGCAGCCTGGCCTGACGCCCTGTCGCTGCAATGTCTCGCCCCGCCTGGCTCCTCTTGGCCCTGCAGGAGGCGGCCACAGTCCGCTTCTCCATCCGCTGCCAGGTCCCCGGTCCCCGGGCAGAGGCAGGTGCGGGCTGACCATCCCTCAGCGGGATGCCCGAGGTGGGCAGTTCACACTGCCGCCCAGACTTTGGAACGTTTGCATAGCGTTTGCCAGCATCTCTTACCCCGGAAATCTGAATTTCAGAATACGCCCAGATCTAAAAACAGGTTGGCTCCCCCCCCCACCCAAATTGAATACTGAAGCACTGTTTGTTTGTTTTCTGGGACTGGGGATTGAGCCCAGGGGCATTCTATCTCCAAGCTACACCCCGGTCTTATTTTATTTGTTATTTGGAAACAAGGTCTTGCTAAGTTGCTGAGACTTATCAGTCTGACTCCCAGACTCCCAAGTACTAAGATTTTGGGTGTGTGACACGCGTCCCAGCACCGTAGCATTTTAGATTTCAGATTTGGGGACTAGGGATGCCCAATCTATACTCAGTTTTCGTTAAATCGGGATACCACAAATCCTGGTTGTGTTACCCTAGAAGAGACAGTGAGCCCACCAGCTCCTTCATAGCTGTGACCCTTCCCCATCAGAAAGGTCACTGAGCTTCGTGTTAAGAACTTCCATGCAATTGTTCAAAAACCTTCCTTTTTTTTTTTTTTCTTTTCTTGGTACTAGGTATTGAACTCAGGGACCTTCTACCTCCAAGCCATACCTCAGTCCTTTTTATTTGTTATTTTGAAACAGGGTCTCACTAAGATACAGAGGGTCTCGCTTGAGTCGCTGAGGCTAGCCTCAAACCTGCGATCCTCCTGTTTCAGCCTCCCAAGTAATGAGATTACAGGCTCAGAGGGCCTCTCTTTTTTTTAACAGCCAACTAAGCACAACTGCCTACTTCGGCGGATGGAAAGAAAGCAGAGAACAGGCCCTCCCGTACGCCAAGTGCAGATTTCCATTCTGTGACACACCGCCCCAGGAAACGGCTGGGAAGTGGAGCTGTCGCGGGCGCTGCGAGTTCAAGGAAACGATTCTCTCCATTCCTTTCTCCAGCACATCTGGACCGCAGGCAGGCCTGAAGCCAGGTGTTTGCCCTCTATTCAGTCCTTGTTTGCAACTCCTATTCTTTCCTTTCAACCCGAGAGAATCAATTGAAAACCAGGCTGAGTTCTGCTTCGCGGGCCACCTCTAAGGATTGGCTCCAATGGTCAGAGAAAGAGCGGGGGACCAAATCCCTGGCTGACGCCATCTTACTTTTAATCCATATTTATCTGCCGTGCAAGGCACGGGCTGCTTGTGACAAAGGCTTCAATGGGAAGTGAGGCACATCCTGATGTGAAAGGTTTTTGTTTTTTGCTCGTTAAGCACCCAGTGGATGTGTGTGTCTCGGGGGGAGAATTTTCCTGAAATGTAGCTGGACGTCCACATCTCGCTAGAAATAGAGGATGTTGAAGGATTTGTCCTCTGACACATTGCAGGTCTCTCTGTCCTTCCTGAAGCTTACATCAGGTTAGAACGTAAAATTTTTATGTTATGTGTGTGGTATTTTTGGTACCACTAGAGATTGATCTCAGGAGTAGTCTACCTCTGTGCCCTTTTATTCTTACGTTTTTAAATTTAGAAACAGAGTCTCCCTACGTTGCCGAGGGTCTCGCTACTTGCTGAGGCTGGCCTCAACCTGCCATCCTCCTGTCTCCCAAGTACTGGGATGACAGGCATGTACCACCACGCCCAGTAGATCTTCAGTTTTTAAATTCAATAAATATATATGATGTGACTCTGGTCAACAATGTGGACTGGATTTAAAATCTTGGAGAAAATTGAAGCTTGTCCCACTGGTACAAAGGATTTGAGGTTTGGGGGCCATGGCCCCATTTACGCAAGTCTACCTGGCACAGGTAAAGTGCCAGCCTGCTTTCCCCGGGCAGTTTCTCAGCACCTTTCTGCTCTCTGGGATGACGTCAGCAAAGCACCGTGTGTTCCTAAAACATCTTGCGTACACGTCACCAGTGTATTCTAAAAACCACCATGTCTCCTACCAAAGAGCATGATGGTCAGGAGCTTTTACACGTTAGCAGGGACCTGTCCCACAGGTGCACGTCGTTATTACAGAGTGGGAGGACGTTTCTAGACCAGATCGTTGTAACTTTGGTTCTCATTTCCTGTGTGGAAGAAATGACCTAATGAGTTTATGTCATCGGATTCTTTCTACTGGAAGCAGTGTCACGGGGGCTGCTTCTGCCCTGGTGGCCTGCTTCAAAGCTGGCGTTTTATCTCCCTTTGTCTTCCCCCTTTCCTTCACCTCCGTTAGTAACATGTTTTTATCCATTTACTGATGGAAGGGGAACCCGGCACCTGTGGATCTGAATAAGAACTGACTCGAGATGTAGACATGAACTGCGTCCCTTCTCCTAAGACACCAGCAAGACCCTGCAGTGCTCACTCTCAAAGGGGACGTGATTTCTTTGTTCAGAGGGAACCCAGGGCTTGTTCCTAAACGCTAAAGTTCATTGGTTTCTCAGATTTGCTAGCAAATTAATATATTTCTTTATCCTTTTCCCCAAAGGCTGGTCCCAATGATTTGATTCAGCTATTGGGGCGGATACCAGGCTTTGGTACCAAAGGCAGGGACTCAGAGGGAGAGTATCCTTATGCAGGGCTATGGATTGCATGGATACATGGGAAAACAAGGAGACATTTCCCACCCGGACTTCCAAGCCATGGCAGAGCGCATGCTCAAGGAACCAAGAGTTCTCTAACCAGTGTAGGCTCTGGATGCCCTGGACACCCCATCACTGACCTGGACGGTTGTCATTGTCCCTCTGTGTCCATGCTCTCCCCTCCCTCACCTGACTCTATGGCCCAGGAAACTAGCCATGGGTGGGTCGGACCGAGGTCCCCTGCTATTGAGGTTCTGGTTGGGTTTGTCCCGTGGAGGCCCTGAGTGTTGGTCCAACGGCACCAAGAGAGACAGGCTGGGTTATCGATTCTGGCATCCTTTCCTGCAACCTACATGCGGCCTGTGGCTGCATTTCTCTACCCAAAGCCCCAGCTCCTATTGCACGGCCCTTTCTGACACCCAGAGGCCTCCCCAGGTCCAGGAACTAATCCCTCCTCTTGCTCCTTCGGGTCTTTGGGTGTTAAGAGCGTCCCGTGGTCACTAACCCTCTGGTGCTTCCGCAGCCCTTTCTGGTTTCCTTAACTCGCTGTTGCCCTAGCAACAGGTTCCTTCATCCAGAGCTGGTTTGGCCATCAGCCTTGTGGGTGCTGTGTGCATCCTGCCGGGACCTGACTCCAACCACATGGGCGCCTAATATCAGGGTGATTTAACTCCTCGTTTGCTTCCCGTGGTTCCTCTCACGGCTAACCAACAACTTATTCTCTCCTTCCTGGCTTCTTTTTATTAACTTACTGAGGATTGGATCCAGTACCTCTGCACTACACCCCTAGCCCTTTTCTTTTTTCTTTTTTAATTTCAAAACATTATTTTGCAAAGTGGCTGAGGCTTAAGGCTGACCTCCAACCTGCGATCCTCCTGTCTCAGCCTCCCAAGTTTGGGGATCACAGGCAGGTGCCACAGCATCCGACTGGCTTCTGTCTCTTTATGACATCCACTAACTCACAACTTAAATGCCCATACGTCAGTAATGCCCCTGCTGTGCCTCTGTGGCCTCTCTTTGTGTATTATCTCAGCCTTATCCCAGCTGACTGATTCTCTCTGTATTTCCAAGATTTCTGACATCCGAGGATCCGCCTGGTAACTCATGACTGTCTTAGTCGGTCAGAGCTTGTTGTGGCGGGCCAGGGCTACCCAGCTACCCTCCAAGTCCTCACCTGCTCATCGTTGGCAGGAGGTGGCTGTAGAAGGAAGAAAACCCTGGGTGGGGGGAATGTGGAAAAGATACCTACATCAAAGTTGTTCTTGGTCTGGAAGGAAATAATGAGTGCTTAATGGCCAACCTGCGGTTACAGCAGCTACTCCATAATTAGCGGCAATTACGCCAACGGTCCTTTTCACTTGCCACTAGAGAGCCACGGACTCTCACAACATCCCTGGGAAGTGAGCCAGGCAGAAATTATCCCCCTTTTTCAGATGAAGAAACTGAGGTTCAAACAGTTGCCAAAACTACAGAGTTGTGCAATGCTCGGAGCACCCCGGAATGCAGGTGTCGTGTCCCAGGAGCATCATCTTTAAAGTCAATGGACTTCCCGTCAGCCCACGTGGTGCATTTGTACATATGAGCAGAGACGGAACCCAAGGGCGCTGTAACTCTCAGCTACGCCCCCAGGCCTTTGTCCTTCTTTATTTTGAAACAGGGTCTTGCTAGGTTGGCAAGGGTCTCAGTACCGAGGCTGGCCTTAAACCTGTGATCCTTCTGTCTCAGCCTCCCAAGTACTGGGAATTCAGGTGTGTGCCACCATGCCCAGCTAATGGTGGTACATTTTGAAGACCTACTTTCTTCAGCCAGTGGAAAATGCCCAGTTTTTAATCATGAAAAAAAAAAATAGTTGCTGAGAGCCTCATTAAATTGCTAAGCTGATTCAAACCTGTGATCCTTCTGTTTCAGCCTCCCAAGTACTAAGATTACAGGCATGGGCTGCCATGCCTGGCTTCAGTTTTTAATTTTGAAATAGGGTTTTGCTAGGCTGATCAGAGTCTCGCTATTTGCTGAGGCCGTCCTCAAACCTGCAATCCTCCCATCTCAGCCTCCCAAGTACTGGGATTACAAATGTATGCCACCACACCCGGCTTTTGCTCATGATTTGAACTTTGTTTTTTGTTTGGAGTTTTGTGGTCATTTTTTAAACAGGGTCTCACTAGGTTGCTGAGACTGGCCTCAAACCTGTCTCAGCCTCTCAAGTCCTGGGATTACCACACCAGACATGATGCCCCCTTTGGAATTTCTACAGACATTGACTTATCCGGCATCACTCTCAGAAAGCAAACTTGTGCCAAGGCCACTTCTGCTATTTTAACAGTGGCCCCCAAAGATATGTCCAGGCCCTTACCCCTGCTCCCGGTGAGGATAATCTTATTAGGAATAAGAGTTTTTTGAAGATATAATTAAACTAAGGCTCTCAGGATGAGATCAGCTTGTATTCTCTGGTTGGATCCAAAATCCAAAACCAAAATTTTTTATAAGAAGAAAAAAAGAATTTATGCCATTTTCAATATGATCCACACAAAACTTTAAAAAATTTTAAAAATAAATAATAATAGCACCATCATACTCAAAAACGAAAGAAAGAAAAAAGAGAGAGAGAGAGAGAGAAAGAGAGAGAGAGAGAGAGAGAGAGAGAGAGAGAGAGAGGGAGAGAGAGAGAGGTAGGTACAGGAGAAGAGTAATGCAGAGAAGGCCATGTGAAGAGAAACAGAAATGGGAGTGATAAGGCTGGGCGTGGCAGCGCATGCTTGTAACCCTATGCTTGGGAGGCTGAGACAGGAGGATCCCAGGTTCAAAGCCACCTTCAGCAACTTAGCAAGGCCCTCTGGGACTTCATGCGACCCTGTTTCAAAATAAAAAATTGAAGCCAGGCGTGGTGGCACACGCTTGTAATCCCAGTATTTGGGAGGCTGAAACAGGAGGATCGCACGCGTTCGAAGCCAGCCTCAGCTACTTAGTGAGGCTCTCAGCAACTTAGTGAGACCCTGTTTCCAAACAAAATATTAAAAGAATAGGTCTGGGAGTATAGCCCGGAGGGAGAAAGCCCCTGGGTTCCACACCCAGTACCGCAAAAAAGTAAAAATAAAATAAAGAAAGAAAGAATAAAATGTTGGGCTGGGGTGTAGCTAGGAGGTAGAATGCCCTGGGTTCAATCCCCAATAGCACACATGCACAGACAAAGAAAGGAAGAAAGAGAAAGAAAGAAAGAAAAAAAACCACAAAGAAACAGAGAAAGAAGGAAGGAAGGAAAGGAAGAGAAATATTGTCACAATCCAGGGATTGCCTGCAGCCACCAAAAGCTGGGGAAGCCGGGAGGCCCCGCGGGCCTGCAGAGGAAGGCGGCCCTGCCTGCACCTTGGTTTCAGACCTGTGGCCCCCAGGCAGTGAGAGGATCGGTTCCCATGGTTTTGAGCCACCTGATGTGTAGCCATTTGTCACAGCTGCTCTGGGAAATGACTACGCCCCCGAGTGAGGCAGCTCTGAGGACAGGTCCCACCTCCTACCCGGCCCACCCCAGCTGGAACAGCACTGAGCCCTCCGACCCCTGCCTCCAGCCATTCCCTGACCCCAGCCTCCAGCCATTCCCCGAGCCTTCCAAACAATGGGCGGGCAGCCACGCGCTTCCTGAGGGGCAGGCAGATGGTACCAGGCCTTCCTGCACCGTCATTCCCATTCATCTATCACTCAGTCGGAGGACTCAGTGGTGAAGGAAATACGAGGGGAACAACAGGCTGCGCCAGCCCTGGCTGACGAGTGGAACCCAGAGGCGGACGGAACCGGGCACACCTCTCACCCTGCGTGGTGACTAATGCCTTCCTCACACAGCGCTCTCCTTGGGTAGCAGGAATGTGCTAATGAAAATATAGTCCCAGCGTCCACCAGAGAGCAGGCCCCAGGTCCTCCTGAGTGCCTCCTAAGAGGCAGGCATCCCATCCCACACGCTAACAACGAGGTGGAATTATTCTAAAGAATTCATAAAGTGTGCCAATAAAGCCAGGCATGGTGGCTCGCGCCTGTAATCTCAGCACTTGGGAGGCTGAGACAGGAGGATTGAAGGTTCCAGGCTAGCTTGGGGACCTTAGTAACTCTCAGCAATTTAGAGAGATCCTGTTCCAAGATTAAAGATGAATAGCCAGGCGTGGTGGCGCATGCTTGTAATCCCAGCATTTGGGAGGCTGAGACCGGAGGATCACAGGTTCACAGCGAGCCTCAGCTACTTAATGCCGCCTTCCCAACTTAGTGAGACTTAGTTTCAAAATTAAAAAAAAGAATAAAAAATAGCATTGGGAGTGTAGCTTGGAGGGGGTTCCATCCCCAGTAACAACAACAACAACAACAAAAGAAATAAAAAGAACTGGAGGTGTAGCTTGGAGGTAGAGTACACTTGGATTCAGTCTCCAGTACCAAAAACAAAACAAAACACATCAAAAAAGCATGCCAATGATACCAGCAAAAAGTCATTTAGGTCTCTGGCTAAAACAGGCTGGGCTTGGGCTCATTTATCCATTGAGCTCCGGCAGGACCAGCTTCCCAGAGCAGTGGTGTTTACAGATTGCCGTCTGGCAGAGGAACACACAGCCATACAAGGATAGCTCTGGCAAAATTAAAGAGGCCTTCCTTCCTTCCCACCTTCCCTTGTTTGCTCCTGTCCCCAGGCTCCTTGGCTCTGCCCCATTGCCTAGATCTTGCCCTACGCAGGATGCCAACAGAACCCCCGCCCAGGGGGGACAAGCATGATGTCACACGTTAGCAGAGCTGGCCTATAGTTCATGTACAGCACATCTATAAAATAAAAAGTAATATCACAGTCCAACCCCGCTCCAGAGACTGCATCCGGCCAGTAAGCAGTGCTTTTAGAAGGGTTTCATAAAGCCTGAAGCAAGCCCGGTATGGTGGCGCACACTTGTAATCACACTTGGATACAAGCCCGGTATGGTGGCACACACTTGGGAGGCTGAGACATGAGGATCGCGGTTTGCAGACAGCTCCAGCTACTACTTAGTGAGGCCCTTTGCAACTCAGTGAGACCATGTCTCAAAATGCATAAAAAATAGGGCTGGGGGTATAGCTCAGAGGTAGAATGCCCCTGGGTTCCAACCTCAGTACTGCAATAAATAAATAAATAAATAAATAAATAAATAAATAAATAAAGCAAGCCTGAAGCCGCCAGGTGCAGTGGCACACCCTGCAATCACAGTACTTGGGAAGCTGAGGCAGGATGACTGCAGATTCAAGGACGGCATCAGAAGTTTAGCAGAGGGTGCACGCTTGTAATCCCAGGACTTGGGAGGCTAAGACAGGAGGATCTTGCAGGTTCGAAGCCAGCCTCAGCTATTTAGACTCTCGGCAACTTAGTGATATCCTGTTTCCAAATAAAATACAAATTAGGTCTAGAAGAATAGCCCAGAGAAAGAAAGGCCCTAGGTTTCATCCCTATTCTGCAGAACATAGCTATAAATGAAGGGCCATGTATATTCTGACATGGGAGGGACATTTGCACGGCACCTGTGGAGGGGGTGAAGTTGCTGAGACCCCTGGGAAGGCTTCCTGGGAAAGACAGAAAAACCAAATCCCAGGGGTATGACTGAGGGGTGGAGGCACCCACCGACATAAATATGGCCAGGACCGAGCCTTCTCCTTTAGTTCAATAAGAACTTTCACCCTCTTCTAGGATGCCCGATGATTCACAGCCACTGGATTTGTTTCCCCCACAACACTACCTCTAACACCCTTGTCCGCAGTCCAGACATTGGGAGGGGAACCTGTGTCCAGGTGTGATGTGTTCAGTGGTGGCCCTCCAAAGATGTGTCCATATCAGTCCCTGGAACCTGTGAATATGACCTTATTTGGAAATAGGGGTGTTTTTTTTTTTTTTTTTTTGGTCTTTTGGGGTCCTGGGAGTTGAACCCAGGGGCATTCTACCTCTGAGCTATACCCTAAGCCCTCTTTTTTTATTCTTTATTTTGAAACACGGTCTCACTAAGTTGCAGAGGGCCTCACTAAGTAGCTGAGGCTGACTGTGAACCTGTGATTCTTGTGTCTCAGCCTCACGGTTACTGAGATGGCAAGTGTGTGCCACCACGCCCGGCTGAAATAGGGTCTTTGTAGGTATAAATAAAGATCTTGAGAAGAGATCATTCTGGATTGCCCAACTGAGCTATAAATCCAAAGTCAAGTGTCTTTAGAAAAGACAGGAGAGGAGAAGACACAGTAGATGGCATGACAAGGTGACTACAGAGGCAGGGCTGGGTGAGGGGGATGCAGCCACAAGCCAAGGAGAGCCAGCAGCCACCAGCAGCTGGGGCAGCCGAGGACCGCATTTGCCTCTGGTGCCTCCCGAGGCAGGGCAGTCCTGAGACAACTAGATTTCTGTCGTTTAGGGCCACCTAGGTCATGATACCTTGTGACAGCAGTCAGGCAAAACCAGTTCACCAGGCAAATGCCCGCCAGAGCTTGTGCGGGGATCCTTGGCCTTGGCTGCCGGAACCTAGAAATTCAGGGGGAACAATCCATCTAGGGTGGCCCCCAAACAGTCCTGCAGAGGTGCCACAAAATGACACCATCTTAGTGTCCTGTTTCAGCACGATAACTTCTGTGAGGTCTCGGCTTCTGTGGTGAATGAGGTTTTAATTCAAGTAAAGTAGAGATACATGTTCGGGCCACCTCAAAGAACATGAGAGTGGCCCCCAAGGATCTTCTACGATCCCTCTTTATAGCAATCTAGAAAGGGGCTGGCTAAGGGGTACAGGGGAAAATGGACGGTGGCCCCTTCTCTTTGAAGCCCTCTAGTTCACAAAAGGTAGGAATTCCTTTTGGGATAAGACTCCTCAGGAGTGGCGACAGGAAGTAGGGGCTGGCTGCGGGTTCAGGGCTCTTTAACAAAAGGTGTGGCTTTTCAAAGGATCTTCCTGGAGGTGAACAAAACTTTGACAAAGGAAGAAGCTCTCTCAGGTTTACTTGCCTCAGGAATTTCCAGAGCCAGCTCACTACGATTTAAAAGTATGGGCCTGGCTTTTTTTTTTTTTTTTTTTTTTAAGAACAACCAAGCTCTGTTAAACAGAACTGAAGATTTCAGATTTTAAAACCATATTTTCTTTTCCTTCCCAATGTGTCTTTCTACCTAAAGCTTTATTTTTTATTCTACCCTCTGAGCCTCTGACTGTAGGTGTGGTCTCTCTCCGTAGGCAGGGCATGACTCTTTAGAGGTGACTCGTGTGAGCTCAGGCTGTCCTTGGTGACCTGAGAGCCGGAATCGGCTCCTGCCAACCGTAGCTGACCATGGAGAAACTGATTTGTGAGTTAGGAAAGACAATCTCGGTGAGCAACAAGATAGGGGAGGGCATACTAGCTGGTGTGGGGAGAGACTGACGGAGTGGAACAGTGACAGGATGTAAGTCCCAGCCTTTGAGGTTTCCTTAGCTCAGAGTCCTGGGGGATTAGATGTCCATGTGCATGGTATGCCTGCTGGGTGATGACCTGGTGAGGCAGAGCAGGCTATCCAGAGAGATTCTGCCTTTATAACAAAGCCATTCCAGTGATAAGTCACCCACTGATCCACCTGCACTCAGAAGAGCAGGATCCTGGTGACCCAGCCGCCTCCCCAGTGTACCAATATTGGGAAGAGGTTTCAAAATGTATGAATGCACCAGTATTGGGAAAGATTTCCAATTTTAAAATATATCTTTGGTAGTAAAGAAAGCCAGGAGCTTCAGGGAAAAGGGCCTTTTTACATTTCTAAAGAGAGGCAAACTTCCTCAAGGATGTGAGGAAATCCCAGATTCTGGATAAGCAACTTAACACATTTTGGAGTGTAACAAAAGGTGTGGGGGTCTGTGCCAGAGACAGAGCTGCCCCACACTGCACCCCAGAGGGGGCGATCTGGCTGGAGACAGGGCAAGATATTTACATATCAAACAACCTGCCGCAGATCTGGTTGGGGCAGTATAAAGAGAGATTCAGGTTCAGGAATCTTCGGTGGTGAGTTCATTCGAACCACCTCCCCCATGCCACTCCTGAATGGCATGGGGCTGTAACTGTCTTCTGTATTTCTATCTTTTTAATAAAATCCTTTGAATCTTCAGCAAGAGTTCGGGTTATTGCATATCTATCCTTAGCTCAGGACAAGAACCTGTGGTTTTTGTGTTTTGGTTGAGGGGAATTGTTTGGATGGGGCTACCGTTCCCCCAAACGGTAACAGTCACAGTCTTAACCGTAACACCCAAGGTCCCACTTCTCAACACTTCGGTGGAGACCATGTTTCCCACACATGGCATTTGAGGGACATATTCAAGCCTTAACAGGTAGGCTCACAGCTTAGCTGGAACTCTCCTGGTCTGCCCCTTTGATACCATGATCATCGTCCCCAGTGGCTGGGTCTCCTGTCGTTAATTCTATGTGCTAAACTCTGACCCAGGACTCCCTTTTGGCCGAACCTCCTCAGACAGTGTGTATTTGTGAAGATAAAAGATCCTAGGAGAAAGAGCCATTCAGACTGCTGATGTCCCAGGCTCGTTGGCCAACATCACAGGAATGGAGCTTGCTTAGATTCTTGTTTGGTGGTCGGTTTAGTACTGGGAATTAAACCCAGGAGTGTTCTACCTCTGAGCTATACTCCCAGCCCTTTTCATTTTTCACTTTGGAACAGGGGCCCACTAAGCTGCTGAGGGGCTCACTAAGTTGATAAAGCTGACCTTGAACCTGTGGTCTTCCTGTCTCAGCCTCTCAACTCCTGGGATGGCAGGAGTACACCACAAAGCCCTAAGCCCAATCAATTATATAGAATTCCTTTAGAAAGAGCTGCACTGGGTGCAGTGGTGTACTAGGGAGGCTGAAACAGAAGGATCACAGGTTCAAGGCCACCCTTAGCAGTTTAGCAAGACTCTATGTGACTGTGGGAGTGCTGTGTTATATGGGGCATAGAAAAACACAGCTGGACAGCAGGGAACAGACTTTATTTAGGAATAACCCTAGAAGGAGGCATCAGACCAGGAGAGAGCCTCTGAGAGCGTCAGGAGCCCACCAACATACAGGCTAGGCACTTTTTAATGGGGCAAAAAAGTTGGGGTATAGTAGTAGTGGCCAGGTCATCGTGGGGCAGGGCAGTGGTCAAGGGGAGTTTCTCTTTCTTCCTTTGTTCCTGGTCCTCCTCTGGCGTGACCAGGAACAGAACACTGTGAGGTCATGACCAGACCTCACAGTGCCCACAAGAAGACCCTGTTTCAAAATAAAAAATAAAAAGGGTTGAAGGAGCCTGGCATGGTGGCCCACATTTATAACCTAAGTACTTGGGAGGTTGAGACAGGAGGATCACAGGTTTGAGAACAGCCTTGGCAGTCGTGAGATTCTCATCAACCTAGCGAAACCTTGTGTCAAAATAAAAAATAAGCTGGGCGTGGTGGCGCACGCTTGTAATCCCCGCGCTTGGGAGGCAGAGACAGGAGAATTGCGCAGGTTCAAAGCCAGCAGTGCTGGCTTAGGAGACCCTGTTTCCAAAAATAAAAAAGTATAAAATAGGTCTGGGAGTGTAGCCCGGAGGTAGAAGGGTTTCGAGGAACCCCAGTACCACCAAAAAATAAAAAATAAAAAAAAAATAAAACAAAATAGGGCTGGTTGTGTAGCTAGGAGGTGGAATGCCCCTAGGTTCAATCCCCAGTACCACAAAAATAAACAGATAAATAAATAAATAAATAATAAATGAAATAGGGGTAGGTAGAATGGCCCTGGGTTCAATCCCTAGTACCGAAGGGGTGTGGGGTGGGGAGAATTCCTTCATACAGGGCTGTTTATTTTCTTCACTCGTCTCCAGCTCCACTCTTCTCTCTCAGCTACGCCCCACCCTTCAATGCACACCAGGGCTCTTGTCTCTTCCTCAGTCCCAGATCCCTCCAGCAGACCCCTCCAGGCTAATCAGCTTTCTTCTTTGAAGCTTGAATGAGCCTTGTTTGCTGGGAAGTTCTCTGTGAAGACTTGTCCGGCCCAGGACGTGAGTCAGACAGGGCTGTGTTTCTTGAGGCTTTGGCCACAGGGACTTAGAGGCCAGAAGCCGTGGAGAAGTCGCACCCACAGGGAAAGGTGGTGGCGGCAGGATGAATGAGGAGCCTGTTCAGGGCTTCGTGAACTCGAGGCATGAGCCGCCAAACGGACAAGTCGTTTCACATGAGCGAGACAGCCTCCAGTTCAGACTTACATACGGAAGGAGGTCAGTAGAGCCAACAACCAGAGGAGAGATGGGGGCTCGTTGGAAGCTTCAAAAGGGCTCCAAGTTATGCTAAACATTGCAAACATCAGGTGGACTTTTATTTCAAGTGGTAACTTGAGAAAACACAACTTTGTATCCAGACATTGTGGTCTCTGGATCTCTTTTGTTGGCACATAATCTGTTATGGCACAACACTGAAACTCGGGGATAGAATTCTGGGCTCTCTGGCTAATACTTTTCAAGGGAGTTGTATCACCTCGTTATGGCAGAAGAGAAGTAAAGTCCAAATCTGAACCTTGCAAGTCAAGGACAGGAGATACAAGCTCATTTCATTTATTTATTTAGTTGTGAGTGTGTGTGTGTGTGTGTGTGTGTGTGTGTGTGTGTTACTGGAGATCTAACCCAGGGGCATTCTACCTCCAAGCTACACTCCCATTCCTATTTTTTATTTTTATTTTGAATCAGAGTCTCACTAAGTTGATGAGAGAGTGTCTTACTACTTGCTGAGGCTGTCCTCAAACCTGTGATTCTCTTGTCTCAGCTTCCCAAGTACTGGGATTACAAGTGTGCACCACCATGCCCGGCTAGCTCATTTTATTTATAATGGAGCAAGTGAGACACTATAGTTTCAGCGTTTATCTTTAATCTTCATCACTCACCATTTATCATAAAAAGCTATAATTATATTTAAATAAATGTTTTACGGTGCTGGGGACTGGAGCCAGGGGTATACCTCCAAGCTATACCCCAAGCCCTATTTTTTATTTTTAATATATTTTTTTGTGGTACTGGGGGTGGAACCCAGGGACTTTTCTACCTCCGGGCTATACTCCCAGACCTATTTTATACTTTATTTGGAAACAGGGTCTCACTAAGTTGCTGAAAGCCTCACTAAGTAGCTGAGGCTGGCTTTAAACCTGTGCGATCCTCCTGTCTCAGCCTCCCAAGTGCAGGGATTACAAGCGTGCGCCACCACGCCCGGCTTTTTTATTCTTTATTTTGAAACAGGGTCTCAGTAAGCTTCAGAAAGCCTTACTAAGTAGCTGAGGCTGGCTGCACACCTGTGATCCTCCTGTCTCAGCCTCCCAAGTACTGAGATTATAAGCGTGTGCCACCACACCCAGCTTAAATAATTTCTAAATGTCATACTCTTAGATCAGAGCTGACAAATTAAAATACCATCCATTTAATTTTTTAATTTTTATTTATGGTAATAGGGGCTGAACCTAGGGACTTTCTAGAATATTCACTTATTTTAAATATCCATTATTCATTTATTTTACAGGATTACCTGTAATCCTCCTGTCTCAGCCTCCCAGGTAGTGGGTTATAGGTGTCCACCACCGTGCCTGGCAACACCATCCATTTTTAAGTGGTCTGCCTGCAAATGACTAGTTTACACCTTTAGTCACTTGGGATTTACCATAGCAACTCAACAACATCCCCACTGGTCCATGGCGGAGACCTTTTACCTGTTTCAATACAATTAGTCACTGGTCATAGCCTGTATGTTGCAGCAATGCCGAGTTGCCGAAAAAGTTTCTCAAGCTGGGTATGGCCGTAGCCCCTGGGTTCAATCCCCAGTACTGGGAAAAAAAAAAAAAAAACCAAAAAACTCAATGTTTGCTCTCCATCTGTTCACAAACCAGTAGCAAACAGCTCTCAGCAAAGCACCAGTCTACAAACCAAGCTTGTTCAACCTTTTATTTTTTACAGATTTATCCACTCGACCATTCATTTATTCAGCAAATAGCAGCTGAGTGCCTAGCACGTACCAGGCACCATCTTAAATAATGGGCTAGAATGGCAGGCACTTCCGAGGTGGCCCTTTCCCACCCTGTTATGAAATGAAGTGAGGGAGCCACGTGGTGGTCTGGGAGGAGTTTCCAGACTGAGGAGGCAGCAGATGCAAAGGTCCCAGAGGGGAAAGTTTGTGTGTTCCAGAGAAAAGAAAAAGGCCATTGTGGCTGGAGCGAAGAGATGGGGTGGGGGGGCAGGGAGGTTGGAAGACAAGAAAGGGAGAGAAGGGAAGAGCTGGACTGCACTGGGCCTTGGGGAAGTTTAGTAAGGGCCTTAGGTTCTGTTCTGTGAATTACAGGAAGCTATGGAGGACTTGGAGCAGGAGTTTGACAAGAGTGAATGAGACTGGGTCCAGGTAAAGCTGAGTAAGTCAGTGGGAATGGCCCCAGTATCACTTCTTTGTGATATTCACGACCAAACACAGCCCCCTTGAATATTAAATAGGTCCGACCCCTGTAACCAACAGCAATTGTAAAAGTAAAGAATATGGAATTTATTTATTTCTTTATTTGGGCATTGGCGATTGAATCCAGGGTTGGGTGTTCTACCTCTGCGCTACACCCCCAGCCCTTTTTATTTTGGAATAGGGTCTCACTGAGCTGCTGAGGCTGGCCTCAAAACCTGCGGTCCTTCTGTCTCACCCTCCCAAGTACTGGACTTCCAGCATGTGCCACCAAGCTCTGAAGATTATGACTGAAGGCTAGTCCATAAGACATATTGTGGTGTCCTTCTTGTTACGGTTGTAAGGGAGCCGTGGGCTCTTCTCCTCGATTCAAATAGACATGTTGAATTGAGAAAGTAAAAATCATAGTTTGGTTGCAGATTAAACAAATCTTTATTAAAAAGTCAGTAGGAAATACAAAGGGAAGAGAAGAAGAGCTGTGTGCCTGGAAGACGCCCTGGAGAGCCCAAAGATAGAACACTGTCCCCCTCTCGGACCTTGGTATGTTCTTATCAGTGCTGCCAAGACAACAGACTAGTAACTTATTTCTTAGGCAGGTGGTACCTTCTTGTCTTCCATCAATGGATTACTAAATGCGGGGGCCAGTAATTTATCTTTTTGTTTCCTCTGTTGTATTGGGCGGTATCAATTGGCTATCACTTACAGGTGCTTTCAAGTTTATATTCCACACACCAAAGCCAGTCACAGGGAAGAGGAGGGCATCAGAGGCACTAACTGCAGCCAGTGTAGCTGTGTGTAATCTCTATAGGCAATTCATGAGGCTCTTGATACTTTTATGGCTTTAAAATGTGCCAGGCCAAGTCACTGCGATCTTAGAAATGTTCATTGCTCCTATATTTTTTAGGACTGAAGGCTTTAGTTGCCTCTACATTCTTAGGATGGGTTAACATCAAGGCAGGGGAGAGGGGAGGGGGAGTTCTGAAGTATAATGGGCAAAGCTACATTTTTCCCTGCCTGAGAGCCTGTGTAGCCTCCAGGCTCTAACTGCCATTTACATTTTTTTTATTGGAAATCAATTCCAAAGCAATTTTCCAGTACTGGCACACTTCTCACTCTTGGGTCACTTGCTGGAGCTGAGTCAGCCGCCATGTTGTGAGGATGCTCAAGCAGCCTGTGGTGTGATGAAGAATCAGAGCACCACGATGCCCTGCTGCTCACTGTTCTGTAAAGATGCTAGCCGGGCATGGAGGACCATGCCTGTAATCCCAGTATTGCAGAGGCTGAGATAGGAGGATTGCAGACCCGAGGCCAGCCTTAGCAACAAGAGACCTTCTGCAACTCACTGCTTCAAAATAAAAGAGATGAAGGTGTATTTCAGAGGTAGAATGCCCCTGGGTTTAATCCCCAGTACAAAAAAAAAAAATCAAAGATGTTAAACTTTCATGAAGTCACAGATAACCAATACAAGGAACAGTTTTATAATCTTGAATTCTAGTCTGCTTTTGCACTTGGGGCATAAGGGGATCCAAAAGGGAAGATTTTTAGTACACGAAGGGAAGAAAAAGAGTAAGTGTTTGGAAAGGGGTGTCGAGCTCAACCTTTGTTATGAGAGTACAGAAAGCAGGATGAAAGGTCTGTTTAGGGAGGCGGAAGAGAACACGTCTGCTGGCTGTCACTTGAAAATACTCAGGACAGCTCGGCAAAAACCAGTTTCCCACTATCAGCATCTCTGAAAAGGCAACAGTCTTTCTGAAGGAAGGCACCACTATTAGGCAGAACCTATTTATACATTCAAAAAATATTTATGAGCCAGGCATGGTAGAATACACTTGTTATCCCAATACTTGGGAGACTGTCAGAAAGAGCACCAGTTGGAAACCAACCTCAGAAAGTTAGATCTCTTTTCAAAATAAAAATAAAATAGGGCCGGGAATAAACACAGAGCTAGAATGCCCCCTCAGTTTAACCCTACTGTACACGCACACACACACACAGCCAGGCATGGGAGTGCACACGTGTAATCCCAGTACTTGAGAGGCTGAGACAGAAAGACCACAGGTTCAAGGCCAGTCTCAGCAATAGTGTAGCAAGATTCTCAGCAACCTAGCCAGACACTATTTTAAAATAAATAAATAATAAATAAATAAATAGGGCTGGAAGTATAACTCAGAGATAGAATGCTTCTGGGTTCAATTCCTAGTACTACAACAAAACAAGTGATAGATAAGAGATATAGATAGATAGATAGATAGAGATACAGATAGATAGATAGTGGGCAGACCCACTATCTAGAGAAAGCCCGCTCACTGCTTCCAGGGTGGTCCTCCATTGCCAGGTCCTTGCGTGGCCGAGGGCAGAATGGCAAAAGGACAGACACTGTGTTGTCCTCATGTGGCGGAAGAGACGGAAGGGACCTGGGCTCTCTGAAGACTTTTTCTTTTATATATTGGGAATCGAACCCAAGGGTGTTCTACCTCTGAGCTCCACCTCAGCCTATATATATATATATATATATATATATATATATATATATATATATATATATATTTGAAACAGGGTTTCACTAAGTTGCTGAGGCTGTCCTCAAACTTGCAATCCTTCTGTCTCAGTCTCCCAAGTACTGGGATTACAGGCATGCACTACCACACCAGGCTTGAAGACTTCTTTGTGTGTGTGTGTGGGGGGGGTACTGGGGTGGAACCCAGGGGCTTTTCTACCTCCGGGCTATACTTCCAGAGCTATTTTTTTATACTTTATTTGGAAACAGGGTCTCACAAAGTTGCTGAGATCTTTTCTCAGTAGCTGAGGCTGGCTTCCAACCTGTGTGATCCTCCTGTCTCAGCCTGCCAAGTGCTGGGATTACGAGCGTGTGCCACCACGCCAGGCTAAGACTTCGTTTTTTTTTTTTTTTTTTTTAAATTAATTTATTTTTTAAATTGGTGCATTGTAGTCATATATCAATCACATTGGAGTACAAGACTTGAGAGGATATACAAGCACACATCATCCAATTAGCCCTCCTCCAGCCACCGTCCCATTCCCTCCCCCTCCCTCCATCCCACACTTCTTTGGTGATTTACTTTTATATATTTGTTTATGTACCTCCTGCATTTTAAAGAGGCTCCGTCCTCCAGTATTACATACCCTCTGATTGATCACATTAGTTGCTTCACTATAGGGCCCTTTCTATAGCTCAACCTCTTCCTGTTGCCCTTTTCCTCCTAGTTATTGCTGATTAAGAGAAGCGTCTGATTTATATTTTCTGCGATATTTCTCTGTGCATGCTGCGTTGCAAGTACCAATCCCACTCTTGATGGTCCCAGTAGTGGCCTGGCTACTCAGTGGACTGATCCAGACCTCGCTGGCTCACGCAGCGGCCTTGCCTCATGGGAGGACCCAGTTCTGGTCTCGCTGGCCCCTGAACCGGTCAAACCCCTAAGCTGGCTTTGGTCCCAACCTTGGAGGCCGCAGGAGTGAACTTGCCTCACGCCAGGCTCCGATGCTGGCCATTGGCCCCTGCACCGGTCTAACCCCTTGGCAGGATTCCAATCCCGGCCTCGGAGGCCCCAACACTGGTAATGCCTCACGGCAGGCTCCGATGCCGGCCTCACTGGCCCCAGCACCGGCCTAACCCCTTGACAGGCTCTTAAACTGGCCTCAGAGGCCCCAGTACCGGCCTTGCCTCACGGCAGGCTCCGATGCCGGCCTCGCTGGCCCCAGCAGCGGCCTAACCCCTCGGCAGGCTCCGATCCCAGCCTCGGAGGCCCCAGCACTGGTCATGCCTCAAGGCAGGCTCCGATGCCGGCCTCGCTGGCCCCAGCACCGGCCTAACCCCTTGGCAGGCTCTTATCCTGGCCTCGGAGGCCCCAGTACTGGCCTTGCCTCACGGCAGGCTCCGATGCCGGCCTCGCTGGCCCCAGCACCGGCCTAACCCCTCGGCATGCTCCGATCCCGGCCTCGGAGGCCCCAGCACTGGTCATGCCTCACGGCAGGCTCCGATGCCGGCCTCGTTGGCCCCAGCACCGGCCTAACCCCTCGGCAAGCTCTTATCCTGGCCTCGGAGGCCCCAGTACCGGCCTTGCCTCAAGGCAGGCTCCGATGCCGGCCTCGCTGGCCCCAGCAGCGGCCTAACCCCTCGGCAGGCTCCGATCCCGGCCTCGGAGGCCCCAGCACTGGTCATGCCTCAAGGAAGGCTCCGATGCCGGCCTCGCTGGCACCAGCACCGGCCTAACCCCTTGGCAGGCTCTTATCCTGGCCTCGGAGGCCCCAGTACTGGCCTTGCCTCACGGCAGGCTCCGATGCCGGCCTCGCTGGCCCCAGCACCGGCCTAACCCCTCGGCAGGCTCTTGTCCTGGCCTCGGAGGCCCCAGTACCGGCCTTGCCTCAAGGCAGGCTCCGATGCCGGCCTCGCTGGCCCCAGCAGCGGCCTAACCCCTCGGCAGGCTCCGATCCCGGCCTCGGAGGCCCCAGCACTGGTCATGCCTCAAGGAAGGCTCCGATGCCGGCCTCGCTGGCCCCAGCACCGGCCTAACCCCTTGGCAGGCTCTTATCCTGGCCTCGGAGGCCCCAGTACTGGCCTTGCCTCACGGCAGGCTCCGATGCCAGCCTCGCTGGCCCCAGCACCGGCCTAGCCCCTTGGCAGGCTCTTATCCTGGCCTCGGAGGCCCCAGTACCGGCCTTGCCTCACGGCAGGCTCCGATGCCGGCCTCGCTGGCCCAGCACCGGCCTAACCCCTCGGCATGCTCCGATCCCGGCCTCGGAGGCCCCAGCACTGGTCATGCCTCACGGCAGGCTCCGCTGCCGGCCTCGTTGGCCCCAGCACCGGCCTAACCCCTCGGCAAGCTCTTATCCTGGCCTCGGAGGCCCCAGTACCGGCCTTGCCTCACGGCAGGCTCCGATGCCGGCCTCGCTGGCCCCAGCACCGACCTAACCCCTCGGCAGGCTCTTATCCTGGCCTCGAGGCCCCAGTACCGGCCTTGCCTCAAGGCAGGCTCCGATGCCAGCCTCGCTGGCCCCAGCACCGGCCTAACCCCTTGGCAGGCTCTTATCCTGGCCTCGGAGGCCACAGTACCGGCCTTGCCTCACGGCAGGCTCCGATGCCGGCCTTGCTGGCCCCAGCACTGGCCTAACCCCTCGGATTGCTCCGATCCCGGCCTCGGAGGCCCCAGCACTGGTCATGCCTCACGGCAGGCTCCGATGCCGGCCTCGTTGGCCCCAGCACCGGCCTAACCCCTCGGCAAGCTCTTATCCTGGCCTCGGAGGCCCCAGTACTGGCCTTGCCTCACGGCAGGCTCCGATGCCGGCCTCGCTGGCCCCAGCACCGGCCTAACCCCTCGGCAGGCTCTTGTCCTGGCCTCGGAGGCCCCAGTACCGGCCTTGCCTCACGGCAGGCTCCGATGCCGGCCTCGCTGGCCCCAGCAGCGGCCTAACCCCTCGGCAGGCTCCGATCCCGGCCTCGGAGGCCCCAGCACTGGTCATGCCTCAAGGCAGGCTCCGATGCCGGCCTCGCTGGCCCCAGCACCGGCCTAACCCCTTGGCAGGCTCTTATCCTGGCCTCGGAGGCCCCAGTACTGGCCTTGCCTCACGGCAGGCTCCGATGCCGGCCTCGCTGGCCCCAGCACCGGCCTAACCCCTCGGCATGCTCCGATCCTGGCCTCGGAGGCCCCAGCACTGGTCATGCCTCACGGCAGGCTCCACTGCCGGCCTCGTTGGCCCCAGCACCGGCCTAACCCCTCGGCAAGCTCTTATCCTGGCCTCGGAGGCCCCAGTACCGGCCTTGCCTCACGGCAGGCTCCGATGCCGGCCTCGCTGGCCCCAGCACCGGCCTAACCCCTCAGCAGGCTCTTATCCTGGCCTAGAGGCCCCAGTACCGGCCTTGCCTCAAGGCAGGCTCCGATGCCGGCCTCACTGGCCCCAGCACTGGCCTAACCCCTCGGCAGGCTCTTATCCAGGCCTCGGAGGCCCCAGTACCGGCCTTGCCTCACGGCAGGCTTCGATGCCGGCCTCGCTGGCCCCAGCAGCGGCCTAACCCCTCGGCAGGCTCCGATCCCAGCCTCGGATGCCCCAGCACTGGTCATGCCTCAAGGCAGGCTCCGATGCCGGCCTCGCTGGCCCCAGAACCGGCCTAGCCCCTTGGCAGGCTCTTATCCTGGCCTCGGAGGCCCCAGTACCGGCCTTGCCTCACGGCAGGCTCCGATGCCGGCCTCGCTGGCCCCAGCACCGGCCTAACCCCTCGGCATGCTCCGATCCCGGCCTCGGAGGCCCCAGCACTGGTCATGCCTCACGGCAGGCTCCGCTGCCGGCCTCGTTGGCCCCAGCACCGGCCTAACCCCTTGGCAAGTTCTTATCCTGGCCTCGGAGGCCCCAGTACCGGCCTTGCCTCACGGCAGGCTCCGATGCCGGCCTCGCTGGCCCCAGCACCGGCCTAACCCCTCAGCAGGCTCTTATCCTGGCCTAGAGGCCCCAGTACCGGCCTTGCCTCAAGGCAGGCTCCGATGCCGGCCTCACTGGCCCCAGCACTGGCCTAACCCCTCGGCAGGCTCTTATCCAGGCCTCGGAGGCCCCAGTACCGGCCTTGCCTCACGGCAGGCTCCGATGCCGGCCTCGCTGGCCCCAGCAGCGGCCTAACCCCTCGGCAGGCTCCGATCCCAGCCTCGGAGGCCCCAGCACTGGTCATGCCTCAAGGCAGGCTCCGATGCCGGCCTCGCTGGCCCCAGCACCGGCCTAGCCCCTTGGCAGGCTCTTATCCTGGCCTCGGAGGCCCCAGTACCGGCCTTGCCTCACGGCAGGCTCCGATGCCGGCCTCGCTGGCCCCAGCACCGGCCTAACCCCTCGGCATGCTCCGATCCCGGCCTCGGAGGCCCCAGCACTGGTCATGCCTCACGGCAGGCTCTGCTGCCGGCCTCGTTGGCCCCAGCACCGGCCTAACCCCTCGGCAAGCTCTTATCCTGGCCTCGGAGGCCCCAGTACCGGCCGTGCCTCACGGCAGGCTCCGATGCCGGCCTCGCTGGCCCCAGCACCGGCCTAACCCCTCGGCAGGCTCTTATCCTGGCCTCGAGGCCCCAGTACCGGCCTTGCCTCAAGGCAGGCTCCGATGCCGGCCTCGCTGGCCCCAGCACCGGCCTAACCCCTCAGCAGGCTCTTATCCTGGCCTCGGAGGCCCCAGTACCGGCCTTGCCTCACGGCAGGCTCCGATGCCGGCCTCACTGGCCCCAGCAGCGGCCTAACCCCTCGGCAGGCTCCGATCCCGGCCTCAGAGGCCCCAGTACCGGCCTTGCCTCAAGGCAGGCTCCGATGCCGGCCTCGCTGGCCCCAGCAGCGGCCTAACCCCTCGGCAGGCTCCGATCCCGGCCTCGGAGGCCCCAGCACTGGTCATGCCTCAAGGCAGGCTCCGATGCCGGCCTCGCTGGCCCCAGCACCGGCCTAACCCCTTGGCAGGCTCTTATCCTGGCCTCGGAGGCCCCAGCACCGGCCTAACCCCTCGGCAGGCTCTTATCCTGGCCTCGGAGGCCCAAGTACCGGCCTTGCCTCATGGCAGGCTCTGATGCCAGCCTCGCTGGCCCCAGCACCGGCCTAACCCCTCAGCAGGCTCTGGTCCCATCCTCGGGGGCCCCAACACTGGCCTTGCCTCACGGCAGGCTCCGATGCCGGCCTCGCTGACCCCAGCATCGGCCTAACCCCTCAGCATGTTCCGGACCCGACCTCGGAGGCCCTAGCACAAGCCTTGCATCATGGCAGGCTCCAATGCCGGCCTCGCTGGCCCCAGCATCGGTCTAACCCCTCTGCAGGTTACAATCCCGCCACGGAGGCCTCAGTAGTGGCCCTGCCTCACAGCAAGCTCCGATGTCGGCCACTGGCCCCGGCGCCCGCCTAACCCCTCAGCAGGTTCCGATCACTGTCTCTGTGGTTAGTATTTCAAAGGTTCCAGTTGTAATGTATCAGATCTCTGCCTCCCCCGAATATTGGCCACTGGCATTGCCACTGCCTCCACCGTTTCAAATCCTTCCCAGGCTCTTTTTCCACTCTGAATGTTGTCCAGTGTTCCTAAGCATGCGTGATGGTAGCATTCGACATTTGGTGTAATTTCTCCAAAAAAATAAAGTTGGTAAGATCCGGTTTCTGCTTCTCCTGAATACAAGTCTCTACCACCATTGCGAAGAACTCTTTCAACACCGCATTTCTCCTTGGTCTCCGCTAAACTCTCTCCTTATATGTGATGTCTGAGATTCTTAACAATATAGAGAAATAGCAGTCCTCTTTCACGGCGAATTTTTCCATAAGTTCCAGTGCATTTAGATAAGTTTTGTCTGCATCTCCAGTGTCCTGGCATCCATAACGGCTTTCTTACCACCTCTCCGATATTTTTCTTTATCTTTTTCTGTTCTGGGCCTGGTTTCTCCAGGGGTCTGGCGTGCTACTCGCAGTTCGGCCGGGACCCAGAGTCCCGCGATCCGGGCCCCAGCTGGCGTGCCCTGTGCTAGACCCCCGCCCAGAACCCAGCGTCTTACTGGGCCTTGTTTCTCCAGGGGTCTGGCGTGCTACTCGCAGTTCGGCCTGGGGCCCAGAGTCCCGCGACCCGGGCCCCATCTGGCGTGCCCAGCCCGCGACCCCTGCCCAGAACCCAGCGTCTTACTGGGTCTGGTTTCTCCAGGGGTCTGGCGTGCTACGCGCAGTTCGGCAGGGGCCCAGAGTCCCGCGACCCGGGCCCCATCTGGCGTGCCCAGCCCGCGACCCCCGCCCAGAACCCAGCGTCTTACTGGGTCCGGTTTCTCCAGGGGTCTAAGACTTCGTTTTTAAGGAGGGTAGAGCCTTCATGAGTTGATCACTCCCCCGAAAGCCCCATCGTTGAAGACTACCTCCTTGGGGCTTAAGCTCTAACATATGAATTTTGGAGGGGTACATTCCTTCAAACCACAGCAGATAGGGACATGAAAGCTAGTTTAGTGGACCTATGTGTGGGGAGGGGGATTACAAAGGCCTTCCTGAAGAAGTGATATCTATAATGGGTCTGAGGACCAGTAGGTGTTTATCTGGCAGATTCAGAGAGAGGAGCACCCCATTAGAAAGTCGGGCAGAAAAGAGCCAAGGAATGCCCACATAGTTGGGGTACAAAAACTGCAGAGAGAAGCAGGAGGGAGCCTGGACTAGCGAGCGGGCCCCGCCTGCCCAGCTTCAGGGCATGTAAGGGCTTGAATCTTCATCCCAGGCCAGCCGAGTGGTCCTGCTTCTGGCACTGAAGTCTGCTAACACCAATCAGACTTCTCTGCCACTGGACCTGGTTTGTTTTTGTGTGCTTTTTCTAACAAAGTAACCATGTACCAGGAACATTAGCCAAGTCCTAAAATGAGCGGGTGGTTGCTGGATGAAGACAGAGACCGGTGCCTGGAGGATGCCCGCTTGCCTTTGGTTACAGATTGGCATGTGCTCTGAGCTCCCCACACCACACACAGCTCCTCCAGAAATAAAGCTGTGAGCAGCCCAGGACAAGCAGTCTGTGGCCAGTCTGCATGGCTCTGGGCCTGAGCTTTGGGCAGAATCCAGCCCGCCTATCCTTATGCCAAAGAGCCTCTCTTAGAATAAAGCATAGTATCTCCAGCCTTGCATGCAGCCCTGAGCCCCGAACAAATATTTGCATACACCACCCTTCCTAAATTGGTTGGGTGACTTTTCACATAACCTGTGGTTGATGCTATTTTTTTTTTTCCATCAAAGCAAACACAGGTTTCTTACCTCTGCATGTGTATTCAGGAGATGGGAAAAACATGACTATTTCTTCAAAGGAACCCTAGCTCTAGAAAAATACTGCAGTCCTTCTTGTGGTAGAGTCAACAGCTACAGATTCATACAACCAGCCAAAGTCATTAGAAAGTCAGAGTTGTAGGAAAAGGGCTCTGACAGCACCAGCAGGCAGGCATTAAAGCACCAAGCCCAGCCGCCCAAAGGGGAAGAGGGTCTGGTATGGTGGTGCACGCCTGTAATCCTAGTACTTGAGAGGCTAAGACAGGAGGATAGCAAGTTCAAGGACAGCCTCAACAACATAGTGAGACTCAGCAACCTAGAAAGACCCTGCTTCAAAATAAAAAATAAAATAGGGCTGGGGGTGTAGCTCAGAGGTGAAACATCCCTGAATTCAATCCCTGGTATCACACACACACACACACACACACACACACACACACACACACACAATCGGTTTAATTTAGTAGGGAATAGTAGGCTCACTGCTATTGAGTTGTTAATACTTTTTTTTTGTTTTATTTTGTTTTGGTACTGAGGATTGACAGAGAGGCATTCTATCTCTAAACTATATGAATAAGAATCCTACTATCTGAGCTGGGCATGATGGTGCATGCTTGTAATCCCAGCCTTTGGGAGGCTGAGACTGGAGGATCATGGTTAGTGGATAGCCTCAGCTACTTAGGCCTTCCACAACTTAGTGAGATCCTGTCTCAAAATAAAGAATAAAAAATAGGGCAGGGGTGTAGCTTGGAGGTCAAATGCCCCTGGGTTCCATTCCCAGACCCCCCCCCCCAAAAAAAAGAACCCTACTATCTAACCATCTCTCATTCTCAACCAGATACTACCTTATTATACTTAAATTCTTACTCAACTTAATCATATCCTGTACCCATAACCCCAGCTTCCCCCCCCTTGCCCAACCTTCACAATTGAAACACTGCTTACCCATGCACAAACCTGGCATATGATGGTAATCTCTAAATTCCTACTGCTAGGACTGGACCAGACAGATTACCCACATAATCACACCCAAAAAAGAAGATGCCAAGACATCAGAAAAAAAAGCCTGAGAATCCTGAAGATATGAGAACTAGGAACAGTGAGGAAATAAGGGAAATAATGAATACTGACCTACAAGAAATGCAAGAAGGAGAATTCCAAATACTGATCTTCAGTATGATGAAAGGCCTCACAGCAAGTATACAGGAAATGATGGAGAAAGTGAAGATATTAAAGAAAGAATCAGAAAGAAGCCTATAATGAAATGAAATAGTCAATAAATGAAATAATGACAGCAATAAAAAGAAATTCTGAAAGATTAGATGAAATGGAAAATAGAATATCACTGTTAGAAGACAGTTTATGCCGGGCGTGGTGGCGCACGCTTGTAATCCCCGCGCTTGGGAGGCGGAGACAGGAGGATCGCGCAGGTTCAAAGCCAGCTGCGTGCGCTGGCTTAGGAGACCCTGTCTCCAAAAAATAAAATAGGTCTGGGAGTGTAGCCCTGAGGTAGAAGGGCTTCCAGGAACCCCAGCACCACCAAAAAAAAAAAAAAAAAAAAAAAAAAAAGAAGACAGTTTATTAAAAACCCAAAGCACAGTCAGCAGCATACAGAAGTCATTTCAGCAACAGAACCTCAACATCCAACAACTACGGGACAACACGAAGCATCATAACTTACGGATAAAAAGCACTGGAGAAGGGCAGAGGCACAGACCAAGGGCGTTTGTAATCTCTTCAGAGAAATAATTTCAGAGAATTTTCAAAACATGGAAAGAGACTTGGACATCCATGTACAGGAGACATACAGAACACCGTTAAGACAAGATCAGAGAAGGACCTCCCCACGCCATGTAATAATCAAAATGACCAACACAGAGGCTAAGGAAAGAATCTTAAAAGCAGTGAGAACAAAAGAACGGGTAACATAGAGGGCAAATCAATAAAAATCACCCCAGACTTTATAACCCAAGTCATGAATGAAAGGGGAGACTGTATAGTGTAATTCAGACCCTGGAAGAAAACAACTTCCAACCAAAACTCTATATCCAGCAAGGTTATTATTCAAAATTTATGGAGAAACAAAAGTGCTTCAAGATAAACAGAATCTCCAAAAATTCATGAATACAAAGCCAACACTAGAGAAAATGCTTAAAGAAATAAACCATTGAGAAGATAAAAGAAGCAAATCTCAGGACCAGAGATAAAGTTGATCAGCGGGGCAACTAAGCAAAGAAGAAATAACATTATATCAAACAGAAGACAGAGCACAAAATGGCAGGGAAAAAATCATATTTCAATAATAACCCTGAATGTCAAAGAACTTAACTCACCAATTAAAAGACAGACTGGCAATGTGAATTAAAAAACATAATCCCCATATATGCTGCTTGCAAGAAACTCACCTTAGAGCCAAAGACATTCATAGGCTGAAAATGAAAGGATGGAAAAAGATATGTCATGCTAATGGAGACCAAAAATGGGTAGGAGTAGCAACGCTGATACCCAACAAAACAGACTTTAAGCTAAAACACATCAGAAGAGACAAAGCAGGGCACTTCTTTTTATTAAAAGGCACAATTTACCAATAAGATATAATGATAGTAATAGTTTATGCTCCAAATGTAGGTGCACCCACATTTGTAAAGCAAACCCTCAGGACATCAGATCTCAAATCGACCCAATTACAATAATATTGGGAGACTTCAACACACCACTGATGCCACTATATTGATCTTCAAGGCAAAAGATGAGTAAAGACTTTTCAGAACTAAAGAAAACTATAAACCAAATGGACTTAGTAGACATTTACAGAATATTTCAACTAGGAACAGCAGAATACACATTCTTCTCAGCAGCCCATGGAACCTTCTCCAAAATAGATTATATCCTGGGCCATAAAGCAAGCACCAGCAAATTCAAAAGATGTAATATAATTCCCTGCATCTTTTCAGAACACAATGGAATGAAAGTAGAAATCAACAACAAGAAGACTAAAAGAAATTATTTAAATACATGGAGATTGAATGATACACTACTGAATGATGAGTGGGCAAGTTCAGAAATAAGAGGAGAAATAAAGAGATTCTGGGAATTAAATGAAAATAGAGACACGACATACCCAAATCTATGGGACACTTTGGAGGCAGTGTTAAGAGGAATGTTTATAAGATAAGAGAAGGATTTCAAAGGAATTCAAACAGGAAAAGAGGAATTAAAATTATCGTTGTTTGCAGATGACACAATCCTTTATCTAGAAGACCCAAAGAACTCAACCAAAAGACTACTGGGGCTGATTAACCAATTCAGCATAGTTGCAGGATACAAAATCAGCCTAAAGAAATCAGCTGCTTTTCTTTATGCCGACAATAAATCAACAATGAGAGCAATAAAACAATACCATTCACAATAACTGCAAAACCAATAAAATACCTAGAAATAAACCTAATCGAAGACATAAAAGACCTCTACAATGAAAACTATAAGACATTAAAATAGAAATTGAAGAAAATATTGGAAGATGGAAAGATCTCTATTGTTCATGAATAGGCAGAATAAATATCACCAAAATGGCCATTCTGCCAAAAGTGATCTACAGGTTCAATGTAATTTCTACCAAAATATCACTGAAATTCTTCATAGACCTAGAAAATCAGTCATAAATTTTATATGGAGAAAGAAAAGACCCAGAATAGTCAAAGCAATTCTCAGCAATAAGAATCATGCAGGAGGCATCACAATGCCTGACTTCAAATTATACTACAGAGCAATAGTAGTAAAACAGCATGGAAGCTGGGCGTGGTGGTGCACACTTACAATCCCCGCACTTGGGAGGCTGAGATAGGAGGATTTTGCACATGTTCGAAGCCAACCTCAGCTACTTAGTGAGACCCTGTTTCCATATGAAGTATAAAATAGGTCTGTGAGTATATCCCGGAGGTAGAAAAGGCCCTGGGTTCCACCCTCAGTAACACACACACACACACACACACACACACACACACTAGCATGGAATTGGCACAACAGGCATATAGACCAATGGAACAGAAGATAGAGAAACAAATCCACACACTTATAGTTAATTGATCTTTGACAGAGGGGTGAAACTCATTTTGCTGGAGAAAAGACAGCATTTTCAACAAATGGTGCTGGGAGGACTGGCTATCCATTTGTAGAAAGATGGAACTAAATCCTTACCTCTCACCTTGCACATGAATCAACTCGAGATGGATCAAAGACTTGGAAATTAGACCAAAGACTGTGAAGCTATTAGAGGAGGGCACAGGCTCAGCACTCCAGCATACAGGCACAGGCAGTAACTTCCTCAACAAGACCTCCAAAGTGCAGGTAATTAAAGCAAGAATTAACAAGTGGGATTGCCATCAAACTAAAGTTTCTTCTCATCAAAGGAAAGCATCAAGGACCTAAATAGAAAAGCCTACAGAATGAGAGGTCGTTACCAGCCACCACTCTGATAGAGGGCTAAATCCAGAATATACAAAGAGCTCAAAAATCTACACTAGCAAAACAAATAACCCAATCAAGAAACTGGCAACTGAACCTACACCACTGAAAGAGGACTGATATCTAGAATATACAGAGAACTCAAGAAACTCAACACTAAGAAAACAAAGCATCCAATAACAAAATGGGCAAACAAACTAAATAGACACTTCACAAAAGAAGAAATTCAAATGGCCAATAAATGCATGAAAAAATGCTCAACATCACTGGCAATCAGAGAGATGCAAATCAAAACTACCCTGAGATTTCACCTAACTCCAACCAGAATGGCATCATTCAAAACACAAACAACAACAGATGCTGGCGAGGATGTGGAGAAGTGGGAACTCTAAGACATTGTTGGTGGGATTGCAAATTAGTGCAACCACTTTGGAAAACAGTATGGAGAATCCTCAGAAGATTGGGAACACACCTACCATTTGATCCAGCAATACCACTGTTGGGTATCTACCCAAAAGAAAAGAAACCAAACTACCAAACTAATGCATGTGTATCTATGTTCATAGCTGCACAATTCACCATAGCCAAACTATGGAACCAGCCAAGATGTCCATCAACAGATGAATGGATTACAAAACTGTGGGATATGTACACAATGGAATTTTACTCAGCCATCAAAAAAAACTCAATTACGTCATTTCCAGGGAAATGGATGGAACTGGAGGACATTATGCTAAGTGAGATTAGTCAGTCACAAAAAATAAGAAATCAGATGCTTTCCCTAATATGTGAGAGTTAGGGAGAAAAGAGGAGCAAACAAGATAACCTAAAGAAAGAGAAAGGAGGGGGAAGAGAAAAATCTCTAAAGCACACAATGTACTTAAACATATCGAAGTCAATCACTAAGCCAAGCAAGGAAGGGAGGGACGGGGAGGGAATGGGGTGGTATTTGGGTAGGGGTTAAATCAGCGATGAGTACATGTTTATACACACAAGTTTTTTACCCCAATAAGTTGTATGAATATAATGCACCAATAAAAAAAACAAAAACAAACAAACAAACAAAAAAAGCATAAAAGGGTTAGGGCAAGTACAGTAGTATAAAACCAATAAAGCAGGCTAACAGAAAAAAATAATAATCTGACACATAATTATAGCAAAAAAAGTTTGTTTTTAAAATAAACTGATTGAACATAAATGGTATACATTTAAACTATACTTGGTGCCCTCTCTGATTGAACTGATTGAACATAAATGTATACCATTTATGTTCAATAAAAAATTTGAATTAAAATAAATAAATTTTCAAAAAAATAAAATAAAAACTTTAATTATTTAAAATAAAATAAAATAAACTGATTAACCATGTTTTTAATATATGTATGTGTATATATACATAAATAGTATATTCATGTCTTTTCTGTGATTAAATAACATAAAAACTTGAAAATTTCAAAAAAAAAAAAAGAAACTGGCAACTGAACCTACACCACTGATAGAGGACTAATATCTAGAATATACAGAGAACTCAAGAAACTCAACACTAAGAAAACAAAGCATCCAATAACAAAATGGGCAAACGAACTAAATAGACACTTCACAAAAGAAGAAATTCAAATGGCCAATAAGTGCATGAAAAAATGCTCAACATCACTGGCAATCAGAGAGATGCAAATCAAAACTACCCTGAGATTATGCCGGGCGTGGTGGCGCACGCTTGTAATCCCAGCGCTTGGGAGGCGGAGACAGGAGGATCGCGCAGGTTTGGAGCCAGTCGTGCTGGCTTACGAGACCCTGTTTCAAAATATAAAATAGGTCTGGGAGTGTAGCCCGGAAGTAGAAGGGCTTCCAGGAACCCCAGTACCACACACACAAAAAAAAAAACCAACAAAAAAACCACCCTGAGATTTCACCTAACTCCAACTAGAATGGCAATCATTCAAAACACAAACAACAACAGATGCTGGCAAGGATGTGGAGAAGTGGGAACTCTAAGACATTTTTGGTGGGATTGAAAATAAGTGCAACCACTTTGGAAAACAGTATGGAGAATCCTCAGAAGAATGGGAACAAATCTACCATTTGATCCAGCAATACCACTTCTGGGTATCTACCCAAAAGATAGGAAGCCAAACTACCAAACTAATGCATGTGTATCTATGTTCATAGCTGCACAATTCACCATAGCCAAACTATGGAACCAGCCAAGATGTCCATCAACAGAGGAATGGATTACAAAACTGTGGGATATGTACACAATGGAATTTTACTCAGCCATCAAAAAAAAACTCAATTACACCATTTTCAGGGAAATGGATGGAACTGGAGGACATTATGCTAAGTGAGATTAGTCAGTCACAAAAAATAAGAAATCAGATGCTTTCCCTAATTTATGAGAGTTATGGAGAAATGGGTCATAGGAGGAACTCTAGATGAAGAAGGAAATCCTATAGAGGAGCAAACAAGGCAACCTAAAGAGGAGAAAGGAGGGGGAAAGAGGAAAATCTCTAAAACACACAATGTACTTAAACATATCGAAGTCAATCACTAAGCCAAGCATGGGAAGGAGGGACGGGGAGGGAATGGGGTGAGAATTGGGTAGGGGTTAAATTAGTGATGTGCACATGTATGTACACACAATTTTTTTACCCCAATATGATGTATGAATATAATGCACCAATAAAAAATTTAAAAAAAAGAAAAAAAGAAATGGGCAACTGAATTGAATAGACACTTCACAAAAAAAAAGAGATACAAATGGCCAGTAGATACATGAAAAGTTGTTCAACATCATTAGCCATCAGGGAGATGCAAATCAAAACTACGCTGAGATTCCACCTAACCCCAACCAGAGTGGCAAGCATAAAGAAGTCAAATAACAACAAATGCTGGTGAGGATGTGGAAAAAGACGAACTCTTTTACACTGTTGGTGGGAGTGCAAACTAATTCATTCATTATGGAGACTAATGTGGAGATTCCTTAGAAAACTGGGAATGGATCTACCATATGATCTGGTTATACCACTCCTGGGTATCTTTTCAAAGGGGCTGAAATCAGAGAACTACAGTAACATACACCTACCCACGTTCATAGCAGCACAATTCGTAATAGCCAAAGTATGGAACCAACCTAGGTCTCCATTGACAGATGAATGGATTGCAAAATTATGGGAAATACACACAATGGAATTCTACTCAGCAATAAATAATAACAAAATCATGTCATTCACAAGGTGGAAAGACCTGGAGAACACTATGTTAAGTGAGATCAGCCAAGCACAGAAAGAGAAGGGACAAATGTTTTCTCTAATAGGCCCAAACTAGGGAGTATTAGGGATCGCAGAGGGACTCCAGATCGTGGAGGGGAAACCTCAGCAAAGCTGGAATGGAAGGACAGGAGAAGAAGAAGGCTGAGGTTGACTAATGGAGGAGCTACATTCGAGTATGTGTGTAAGTGTGAATGTAGCATGGTCAATGTGGACACTCATTTTAGGGAGGAGAAAGAGGAAGTGGGGAGGGCACCAAGCACTGTGTGAATGTATGCCATTTTCAATATGATCCACATAAAAAGAAAAGAAATTAAAAATCACATCGTATATAAAATAGTAAATAGTAAAATAAAATGAAAGTCATGGTTAGCTAGCTATCCTGTTTATGTATGGAGGACTTTATTATCTTTTATTTTTAATACTGAGGATTGAACCAAGGGACTGTCTACTTCTGAGTTCTACCCTAAGCCCTTTTCTATTTTTTATCTGGAAACAGGATTCGCTATGTTGTGGAGGGTCTTGCTAAAGTACTGAGGCTGGCCTTGAACCTGGAATCCTTTTGTGTCAACCTCCCTGGAATTGAGATTACAAGTATGCACCACCACACCTGGTTTGTTTGTTTGTTTGTTTCTGAAGCAAGGTCTTACTAGATTGCAGAGTCTTGCTAAATTGCCAAGGCTGGCCCTAAACTCGCAATCCTCCTGTCTTAGCCTCTCAAGTATTGGGGCTCAGGCATGCACCACCATGCCTGGCTGGTAGGACTTCATTTGTAGCGGATGGCGTTGATGTTGATTGATTGATGAGAAGTCGTCTCTCACATGACTGACAACGGAGTCAACGTGGCAGCTGGGGAGGCCGTGGAGGAGAGAGATGTCTCCATTCCTGCCATCCTGCCACCAGCATTTTGCTTTTATTGAGGGTTAGAACCAAAACATTATAAGGAATTGTTAATCACAGGCTATAGCAGAGCAATCGCGGGGTGAGTCAGGGAATAACACCAAGGTGGTCACAGATGAATCAGGGAAGGAGAGGGTGAGCAAGGAGACTGTCAGGGTCTTTGCTTATGAGTCAGGTTTCCGGTTTTTGGTCCCATTCTCACTTGGGTGAGCAGTTTGTGCCCCTCCCAAGTCAGACCAAGGTGACCTCAAAGTGGATGACTAACAATGCTCCCAATATTTACTAACACAAATTTGGGGGAATAATATTTTTATTTGGATATCTTCATCTTTAAAATCTTTGCCTAAGCAGAGCATGATGGCACACACCTGCAATCCCAGTGCTTGGGAGGCCAATAGAGGAGGATCGCAGGTTCGAGGCCAGCCCCAGCAAGCAGTGAGACTCTTATCAACCTAGAGGAACTCTGTTAAAAAAAAATAACAATATATTGAGCCGGGCGTGTTGGTGCACGCTTGTAATCCCCGCGCTTGGGAGGCTGAGACAGGAGGATGGCACGGGTTCGAAGCCAGCCTCAGCTACTTAGTGAGGCTCTCAGCACCTTAGTAAGACCCTGTTTCCAAATAAAATATAAAAAATTAGGTCTGGGAGTATAGCCTGGAGGTAGAAAGCCTCTGGGTTCCACCCCCAGTACCACCAAAAAAAAATAATAATAACAATAAAAATAGGGCTGGGCATGTAGCTCAGAGGTAGAATGCTTCTGGGCTCAATCCCAATAATGCCAATAAAAAAAAATCTTCACCCAAAATATGCGCTATTAATATGGGCATGTGCCTGTAATACCAGTACCTGGGAGGCTGAGGCAGGAAGATCACAGGTTCAAGATCAGCCTCAGCAACTTAATGAGACCCTCTTTTAAAGAAAGAGGGGAAGGACTGGGCTGTAACTCAGAGGTAAACTGCCCCTGGGTTTGATTCCCAGTACCAAAAAAGAAAAAAAATGCACCACTTGTAAGAGTCAAGAAAACTAAAGATAAATTTACGTGTTAGAGTGGATGTGCTAAATCGGGCATGGTGAGACACAGCTGTGATCCCAGGAGCATCATAGGTTCACAGCTGGGCTCCGCAACTTAGCAAGGCCTTCAGCAAGTTTGCAAGAACCTGTTTCAAGGTAACATAAATAAATACTGAAATAAATAAATAGGGCTGATGGTATGGCTAAGAGGTAGAATATGCCCCTGAGTTAAATCCCCACTAAAAAAAAAAAAAAAAAAAAAAAAAAAAAAAAAAAAAAAAGGCCGGTCGTGGTGCACGCTTGTGGTGCACGCTTGTAATCCCAGTACTTGGGAGGCTGAGACAGGAAGGAGTGCGGGTTCCAAGCCAGCCTCAGCTACTTAGTGAGGCTCTCAGCAACTTAATAAGACTCTGTTTCCAAATAAAATATAAAGTATAAAATAGGTCTGGGGGTATAGCCCAGAGGTAAAAAGCCCCCTGCATTCCATCCCCAGTACCACAAAAAAAAAAAAAAAAAAGAAAAGAAAAGAACAAGAGGAGTAGAGGTGGATGTGTAATCACATCAGGAAGTTCTAGTGCTGAAAGCGATTCTGAAGATCGCCTCGCATATGCTCTCAGTGCAGCTGCGGGGTGGCAAACTCCCTGGGCAGAGGGATGCCGTCTGCCTCCTCTGTCCTGATAAAGCAGACAGTAGAAATGATGTAAGGGCGTCACAAGATACGAAGAGGAATGACCCAAGGGCGACTCCCGGTGCCGACTGCAGGCTCAGTATCCTGGAGTGATAGCCTAGCACCAGCTAGTGGCAAGAAGTCATGAAGACATTATTTGTCAGGAGAGAGAGAGAGAGAGTATGCTTGTCATAAGAGAATCTTGTATCTCAATTTCTCAACCCCCTTTTAGGAACGTCCCCTCACACTCCATCTTCACCCTCTTGACTAAGAAAGACCGGCATCCTTCCTCGTACCTCCCATGACACGGTTGTCGGAATCCTTGAAGGAGGGTTGGGGAGGGGGTGGGTAAGGAAGTGAAAATATTTTTAGTTGGAAAATAATAAAACCTGCACTTTCCTGCACACAGATGTCACGGAGCTTGAGAGCACACAGCGGCTTTTCTGGGTATTTCCCCCTAATTCAGCCTGAAGGAGACCCTGGCTGCTGGGCTGCAGTTATTACCCACCAGAGCCCAGCTCCTTCACCACGTCCAGCAGTGTGGTGGGGAGTCTGGAATTTCAGAGACACCAATCAAGGCCTCTAAGCCGGCTCTGACAACCTCGCGCTGGGTCTACACAGACCAATGGAGGATTAGGGCTTCCCGGTTGAATTTGACATTGGTGGCTCAGCCACTCTGCCGTTATCAACACAGCTAATGAGAGCTAATGAGTCCACACACCCAAGAGAGCACGAGTCCACACAAGCCCACAGAGCATTAATTACTGGTGATTATGAGGCAGGGTTAGACTGGAAGCAACAGTTCTCTCTCATGGCTGTACAGAAAAGGATTGGAAAATGCAGCCTTGGTATCTTGGGAAAGTTTCTTTAGGACCCATCCCAGGAATAAGAATTGCCTTGTTAGCTGGGTGTGTAATCCCAGTACTTAAGAGCACACCTGTAATGTCAGTACTTGGGAGGCTGGAACAGGAGGATCGCAGGTTTAAGGAAGGACAGCCTCAGCCTCGGCAACTTAGCGGGGCCCTCTACAACTTAGTGAGACCTTGTTTCAAAATAAAAGAATAAAATTGGGCTGAGGGTGTAGCTTGGAAGTAGAATACCCATGGGTTCAATCCATAGTACCACACAAAAAAAGTTACATTGTTAGCTGGGTGTGGTGGTGCTTATCTGCAAACCCAGTATTTGGGAGGCCGAGACAGGAAGATCTCAGGTATGAGGACAGATTCAGCAAGTAGTGAGACTCAGCAACCTATCATGGCCCTATTTCAAAAAAACTTTTTTAATAAAAAGGCTAGGGGTGTAGCTCAGAGGTAGTACACCCCTGGGTTCAATCCCAAGAAGAAAGGAAGGAAGGATGGATGAGAAAGCAAGCAAGCAAGCAAGCTGGGCTCAGCGGCACATGCCTGGAACCCCAATACTTGGGAGGTAGAACAGGAAGACCCCAGATTCCAGGCCAGCCTCAGCAACTTAACAAGATCCGCAGCAACTTAGCAGGACCCTGTTTCAAAATAAAAAGGGCTGGGGATGTAGCTCAGAGGTAGAATGACCCTGGGTTCAATCCCCAGTAGCAATAAAAAAAATAAACTGTCAGCCCTGTGTTTCACCCTTGGCCTGGCGTCAGTGCAGCAGCCAAGTGAATAGGATAAACCCTGAGGGACCAACCCATCCCTGATGTCCAGGACACACCAGGATTTAAACACTGAAAGTTGAGGTCCCCAGCAAGCGCACCGCCTTCCAGCAGACCAGGACTGTGGATACTTTAATTCCTTGGAGGCAGCTTCCATGTACATCCAGCCCGTTTTTGTTTTTATTTTTTGTCTTGAAACAGTGTCTCACTAGGTTTCTAAGAGTCTCACTACATTTCTAAGGCTGGGTTCGAACCGGTGATCCTCCAGCATCAGCCTCCCAAGTACTGAGATTACAGGCGCGCGCCACCATGCCCGGTTCCAACTCATTCCAACTCTCTCCTAACACACTTCAGAGCATCTAGGCCAGAAAGTGATTTTGCATCTTTAAACAAGTCAATTAGAGCCAGGCGTGGTGACTCACAACTGTAATCCCAGTACTTGGGAGGCTGAATCAGGAGGATCGCAGGTTGGAGGGCAGCCTCAGCAAGCAGTGAAACTCATCAACCTCGCGAGACCCGGTTTCAAAGTAAAAATAAAAAAGGCTTGGGGGCATAGCTCAGAGACCAAATGCCTCTGGGTTCAATCTCCAGTGTTACAAAACAAACTGAATTAACTGCAGTTCCCCAAAATGGCCACAAGGGGGCTCCTTCTCCCACATATACAGCACTTTCTATAAAGAAAAAACAGTCCTGATTAGTAGGTGGGAACAAGGAATTTTTTTTTAAATGTTTAAAATTTTGTTTGTATGTGGTACTTGTAATTGAACCCAGGGGCATTCTACCTCCAAGAGACACGCCTACCCCTTTTTCATTCTTTATTTTGAAATAGGGTCTCACTAAGTAGCTGAGGCTGACCATGAATCTGTGATCCTCCTGTCTTAGCCTCCCAAGTACTAGGATTACAAGTGTGCGCCACCACATCCGGTGGGGAACAAGCAAATTAAAAGGGCTCGGACCAGAGGGATAACAAGGTGGCTAAGTCAATGTCACTGTGTCCTTTAAGAACAAAGAAAAAAGCCGGGCGTGGTGGGCACGCTTGTCATCCCCGCGCTTGGGAGGCGGAGACAGGAGGATGGCGCAGGTTCGAAGCCAGCCGCGCTGGCGTAAGAGACCCTGTTTCAAAAATATAAATATAAAATAGGTCTGGGAGTGTAGCCCGGAGGAAGAAGGGCTTCCAGGAACCCCAGTACCACCAAAAAAAAAAAAAAAAAAAAGAAAAGAAAAGAAAAGAAAAGAAAAAGCCAGGCAATGTGGCTTCCACAAACAAGAGAGACCTTCCACAACTTAGTAAGACTCTGTTTCGAAATAAAGAATAAAACAGGGCTAGGGCTGTAGCTCAGAAGTAGAATGCCCCTGGGTTCAATTCTCAGTACCACATACAAAAAAATTAATCAATTAATTAAAAAGTAAAAACAAACCAGGTGTAGTGGCACATGCTTGTAGTCCCAGTACTTAGGAGGCTGAGCCAGAAGGACCATAGGTTCCCAGCCATCCTCAGCTACTTAGTGAGGCCCTCTGCAACTTAAGGAGACCTTGTTTCAAAATAAAGAATAGCCAGGCGTGGTGGCGCACGCTTGTCATCCCAGCATTCGGGAAGCTGAGACCTGGAGGATCACGGTTCGCGGGCAGCCTCAGCTACTTAGTGAGGCCCTCTGCAACTCGGTGAGACCCGGTTTCAAAATAAAGAATAAAAAATAGGGCAGGAGGTGTAGCTCGGAGGTCAAATGCCCCTGGGTTCCATCCACAGACCCACAAAAATAAATAAAGAAAGAAAGAAAGAAGGAAGGAAAGAAAGAAAGAGTAAAAAATAGAGCTGGGGTATAGGTCAGAGGTAGAATGCTCCTGGGTTCCATCCAGTACTGCAAAAAAGTAATCATCATCATCAAAACCAAAAATCCTCCAGCAACAACAACAAGAAAAACAGTGTTTATGACATCGACCCTCTATTCTGGGCGCCTGCCACCTGGGTCCAGGAGCCTCGTGTCCTTTATTTCTGGTCTCATAATGACCTTGAAAAGTGGGAACATGGGCAAATAGTTAAGTCACAAAATTAGTTTGAACATCAAAGACCACGATCTTTCCACCGAACGCAGCAACAAGTAATTTTAAAGAACCGTGAAACAACGGGAGAGGTACAGACTGTTCCCTGGGCTCCGACTGGGGCGAGGGACAGGGAAAACGGATTGGAACCAACAGCACCCAAAGGAGAACAGGGAGATAAGAGCATCCTTTCACAGTGGATGCCAACAAACAGCAGGCCGGTCTGGAGCACGTGATCCTCCCGTTTCAGCCTCCCAAGTACTGGGATTACAGGTGTGCACCACCATGCCTGGCTACTTCTTCCTTTCTAAAAGAAAACCCTCAGCAATTGTATGACACAGAATTGATTTTCCCCCAGTCTCTGCTACATTGGCAATCACAGCTTGAGGGACTGCTGAGCTGTCAGGAGGCAGCCTCTCCTCATCTTATCCTAGACAATGATGGTTTTCAAACTATGCATTAGATCACTGCATTGGCCCTAACTTGCTTGGCTGTCACCAAATGAACACAGGAACATCTCTCTGCTGCAGCTGCTCCTTTGCCTGGAGATATATTTTTATCCAAGGCTACATCCCCCTAATTTAAAGCTTGCAAACTGATGCCCATATGATTTCAAGAAGATGGGAAGTGTATTGTAGACTAAAAACAGAAAAAAAAAACATTCCCTTCCAAAGGAATCATCTCAGCCAGATGTGGCGGCACACGCCTGGGATGCCAGTACTTGGGAGGCTGAGACAGGAGGAGCACAGGCTTGAGGCCAGCCTCAGTAACTTAGTGAGGCCCTCAGCAACTTAGAGAGATCTTGTTTCAAAACAAAACAACAACAAAAAAATAAAATAAAAAGGATTGGGGGTGTAGCTCACAGGAAGAAAACTCATGGGTTCAATCCCAGTAGCAAAAATAAATAAATAAAAATGTTAAAAATCATCTCTTTGCTGTGAACTACATTGTGTATGAGACTATAATAGACTCAGAAAAGTATAAGTAAATAAAGTAAAAAAGAAACATCTCTTCAGTAACCAAGAAACTAAAATGAAATGAAACGAAATAACAAACCTCTGACAGCTCTTTCAAGGGCAAACGACAGTGATAGCATGAAAAGGCTTAAAAATTCTCCTTGAGCTGGACGGCAGTTTTGCTTTTCTAATATAAATACTGACATGCACTCTGGCTTTGCCCTGTCGAAAGCATATGGATGTGCCCAGAGTTTACCCTTTACGTTCCTTCCCTCGGTCCCGTGTTCTCTTCTTCAGAACGCCTTTCCCAGCGGCGCAGAGAGCTCACGCTTCAGCCAGGGTCCAGACGAGCCTAGACGAGCCCCCAAACCCTCGCCTCCAAGCCGGCAGGGTGCCAGGGTGGTCTTAGCAGTGAAGACCTCGCCGTCCGCCTGTCCAGTTCTGGTTTTCTTTCATTTGGCCTAAGGACGAAGGAGCTGGGCGTTCATTCAGGACAGATCCTTCCACATGGAGCGGGGATGCCTTAAGTCCTGTGGTCAAGGAAGAAGGGGAGGGGGAGGGCCAGACCTCCACCAGTGTGTCTAAACTAGCTGCACCTGTGGACATCTGGTGAGGCTTTAGGGTACAGGCAGCTCTGCAAATTTAGGTCTACATATCTTAAAATTCATTATAGGAAGCAAGGTGCGGTGGAGCACGCCTGTAATCCCAGCATTCAGGAGGCTGAGACAGGAGGATCGTGGTTCGCAGACAGCCTCAGCTACTTAGTGAAGCTGTTTCAAAATAAAGAATAAAAAATATGGGTGGGGGTGTAGCTCAGAGGTATAATGCCCCTGGGTTCAATCTCCAGTACCACAAAAAAAAAATTCATTATAGTTCTTTGTTATTTAAACAAAATATAGGGTTTTATTTGTGTGTGGCAGTGCTGGGGATCAAACCCAGGGGTACTCTACCTCCAACCTACACCTCCAGCCCATTTTTTCTTTTATTTGGAAACAGTCTCTGCAAGTTGCTGAGGCTGGCTTTGAACCTGTAGACCTCCTGTCTCAGCCTCTCAAGTATTGAGATTATAGATGTGTGCCACCATGCCCAGCTGAATGTATTTTAAAGTTAATAGTTTTTTATTTTGTTTTTGCAGAACTAGGGGTTGAACCCAGGGACATTTTACCTCTGAGCTATACCCTCAGCACTATTTTTTCTTTATTTTGAAACAAGTTCTCACAAAGTTGCAGAGGGCCTCACTAAGTAGCTGAGGCTGGCCGCAAACATAGGATCCTCCGGTCTCAGCCTCCAAGTACTGGGATTACAAGAATGCACCATCACACCTAGATAGGAGTAATAGTTATTTATATGGGTGAACAGGAAAATACATCCCTCCTCTTTCAAGAAGGTATCCATGATAGCACACACCTATCCTGCTACTTGGGAAGCTAGACAGGAGGTTCGAAGCCAGCCTCAGTATTTAGTAAGGCCCTCAGCAACTTAGTGAGACTGTTTCAAAATAAAAGAAGGCTGTGGTACAGCTCAGAAGTAGAATGCCTCTGGGTTTAATTACCAGTTTAAAAAAAAAAAGGAGGAGGAGGAAGAGGAAGAGGAGGAGGAACTCATATTTTATTGCTGATGGATAATTGGGACAGAAGTCTAGTCCAAATCCAATTGGGTTTATTTATTTTTTTATTAGTTGCTATATTGACCAGAACTTTTTCTACTGCAAATGATAAAGCTTAAATCAGCTTAATTTTTTAAAAGTAAATTTATTGGTCTGCGTATGCAGCTCAGTGGGTAAAGCATGAGGCCCTGAGTTCAATCCCTAGCACCAAGAAAAAGGAGAGTGTGTGTGTGTGTGTGGGGGGGGGGGGTAATTGACTTCCATAATCACAGAGTTTGGGGGGTACATCTAACTTAAGGCATGGCTAGATCTAGGTACCCAAATGATGTCATCAAGAACTTGCTCTTTTTGTCTCTTTATTCCCTATGTTTTAAAAACTTCATTTGTTTGAGCTGGGCATGGTGGTGCATACCTATAATCTCAGTACTTGGGAGGCTGAGACAGGAGGATCCCAAGTTCAAGGCCAGTCTCAGCAATTTAGCAAGACCCAATTTGTAAAATAAAAAAGGCCGGGGGAATGCCCCTGGGTTCCATCTCCAGTAGCACACATACACGGAAATTAGTGCTTGTCTTTGCTTTTACTGAGTTGTCTTTGTTCTAGGCCTTCCTGTCTGTCTCTATAGTAGCAAAGATGAACCCAAGCTGCTGCTGCATACTTACACGTATTCTCAAAAGATTATTTCTCACATACATACCCACGCACACACACATGCATGCATATACACATACATACAGGTGCATGCATACATACATGCCCACACGTGCAGGCACACACACATACACATGCACGCACATCTGCACTCATATACATGCGCATATGCATACACACACAAAAACCCGTGCAAGAATCTCCCAAAAAGCAGATTAGTCACCAGTCCATCTTCCCAGATCTGAACCAATCACCGTGTCCCGCAAATGCTCCACCCACTGGACAGGCCTTTATTTGTAACCTGCCCTCAAGCTTAGGGGGTGTCCACATGGAACAGCAGCTTGGAAGCAAAGAAGGGCAGTCCCCCCTAAATGGGGTGCTGCTATCAGAAAAGGGAGGCAAAGCCAGGCGTGGTGGCGCACGCTCGTAATCCCAGTACTTGGGAGGCAAAGGCAGGAGGGTCTGGGTTCGCAGCCAGCCTCAGCTACTTAGTGAGGCCCTCTGCAACTCAGTGAGACCCTGCTTCAAAATAAAGAATAAAAAAGAGGGCAGAGGGTGTAGCTCGGAGGTCTGATGCCCCTGGGTTCCATCAGGAACACTCACTAAAAAAAGGGAGGCAAATTGTCTGGCATATAAAAGCAATGTATGTCCATTTCAAATACTAACCTAGAAATTCCAAATTCACAGCCAGGCCTGGTGGTGCACACTTGGAATCTCAGTACTTGGGAGGCTGAGAGATAGGAGGATCAAAGGTTCAACAACAGCCTCAGTAATTTAGCGGGACCCTGTTTCAAAATAAAAACTATGGGGCAGGGGTGTAGCTTGGAGGTAGAATGCCTCTAGGTTCAATCCCCAGTACTGAAAAAAAAAGAGACCTAATTCACAACTTGTTGGCGAACACTCGGGTGTCAAACACTTGGCGGCTCTCTGGGATGGCTCTGAAGGCGCAGCCAGAGCAAGAACTGCAATCCACCAGGGGCCTCTCGGGGTGGAGTCTCCCAGAGCCCCAGCCCAGGCTAAGCGCGCCAACGTGCCCACCGGGAGTGAGGATTCTGTGTCCGCTGGGTGTGGAGGCCCCCCCCCCCCCCGCTCTGAATTCCTCTCTCCTCTTCAGTTACCATTGGTTCAGAGAGCATTCCTTCTTGTGCTAAGCACTGGGCTGTGGTACTAAGGTTATTTCCAATCATACTTTGCTACTTCTTCAACAAGTACAGAAAAGCATGTGTGTGCGTGTGTGAGTGAGTGAGTGAGTGTGTGTGTGTGTGTGTGTGTGTGTGTGAGAGAGAGAGAGAGAGAGAGAGAGAGAGAGAGAGAGAGAGAGAGGAGAGAGAGAGAGAGAGGGATTGATTGATTGATTAATTTTGGGAATGGAACCCAGAGATGTTCTACCTCTGAACTACAGCCCCAGCTCTATTTTTTATTTTTTCTATTTTTTTTAACAGAGCTAAAAACAGGATCTCACTAAATTGCTGAGGCTCACCTCAAACCTGTGATCCTCCTTTTTCAGCTTCCTAAGTACTGGGATTACAGGCTGTGACACCACATCCAAATAAAACTACTGATTTTTTTTTCAGTACTGATGATTGAATCCAAGGGCATTTTACCTCCAAACTGTACCCCCAGCCCTATTTTTTATCCCTTATTTCAAAACAAGGTCTCACTAAGTTGTGGAGGGCCTCAGTAAATAGTAGAGGCTGGCCGTGAATCCACAATCCTTCTGTCTCAGCCTCCTAAGTACTGGGACTGCAAGCATGCATCACCACACCCACCTAAAATTACTGTTTTTTCTTTCTTTTCTTTTTTTTTGCAGTCCAGGGGATGGAACCCAGGGGCATTCTACCTCTGAGCTACACCCCTCCAGTCCTATTTTTTAGTATTTACTTATTTATTTATTTTTGTGGTACTGAGGATGGGACCCAGGGGCTTTTCTACCTCCGGGCTACACTCTCAGACCTATTTTATACTTTATTTGGGAACAGGGTCTCACTAAGTTGCTGAGAGCCTCACTAAGTAGCTGAGGCTGGCTTCGAACCTGTGCCATCCTCCTGTCTCAGCCTCCCCAGCGCGGGGATTACAAGCGTGCGCCACCACGCCCGGCTTCTTTATACTTTTTAAAACAGGGTCTCAGAGTTGCGAATGGCCTATGTAGCTGAGGCTGTCCACAAACTGAGATCCTCCGATCTCTGCCTCCCGAATGCTGGGATTACAAGCATGCGCCACCACACCCAGCCAAATTACTGATTTTTAATGGAAAAAAACCCCCTCTAAATCATTGGACCATGTGGTAGAATACTTTCCTGGCTTGTGCATGATCCTGAATTCAATCTCCAGTACTGCAATAAAATAAAATAACTCTGAGTCCCTTATATCTTCAATGTTAATTAAATACCATGCAATTTCATCCCTCGAGCAATAGGGTCAAGTCAAGTGCAAACTGCCATGCAGGCACCCACAGCAATTATGCTGGAAACGGCTCTCATTGGATTATCAGCACCTCAGAAAAATGTTCTCATTATCATTCAGTCCTAAGAATTTTTTAAATATCCCTTTTTATTTCCTCTACAACCTATGGGCTGTTTCTTAATATTGGTTTGCCAGACATATGGTCTTTTTGTGGTCATCCTTTATTATTAAATTCTAATTTTATTGCATTTGAGCTGAAGGACATGATTAATATAGTATATATGATCCTGTTCCTGTGGAATTTATTGAGGGTTCTTTTGTGGCTTAATTCATGGTCTATTTTTTATGATTTTTTTTTTGTGGTACTGGGAATTGAACCCAGAGGCATTCTACTTTCAAACTACATCCCCGATTTTATTTCTTATTTGGAAGCAGGGTCTTACTAGGTTGTGGAGAGCCTCAGTAAATTGTTGAGGCTGTCCTTGAACCTGTGGTCCTCCAGTCTCAGTTTCCCATGTACTAAGATTACAAGCGTGCACTACCACACCCAGCTTTTTTTTTAAATTTTTTTATTTTGGTGTTTTACTAGAATTTTTTTTCCTTTTTTTTATTGGTGCACTGTATTCATACATCATAGTGGGATACAAACTTTTGTAGACATACATGCACACATCACCCAGTCAGCCCCCACCCGATCCCCACCCCATTCTCTCCCCATCCCTCCTTCCCATGCTTGGCTTAGTGGTTGACATCTAGTATTATAGCAATTTACCCAAAATTAAAAATGATAATCTCACAGAACAGTTTCATTTGTCTGATACCAAGCTTTTGATGACTTAAAGATAACATTTCAATATTTCTTTTTGCTTTCTTTCTTACCAGAGAATATTTTTTTTTCTATTTTTTAGGTGAAACTATCATATATTTATATATTTATTTTTCAGAAAAACTCTATCCTAATATGGAATATGGATTCTAGATACCCAAAACGATCTTGAAAAAGAACAAAGCTAGAAGACAAATATTTTCTGATTTCAAACCATATAAAGCTACAATAATTGAAACAGTGTAGTACTGTTCTAAAGGCAGATATATAAACCATTGGATTTAAATACAAGCCTAGAGCTAAATTCTTCCTATATTGTCAAGTTATTTTTGACAAGGTTTCCACGAACATTGATGGTGAAAATAATAATCTTTTAACTAAATATTGTTGAAAAATAATAATTACATGGAAAAGAATAAAATTGGACCCTTACCTAATCCCATATACAAGTATTAAAATAGATAAAAGACCTAAATACAAATCTTAAGACTATAAACTTTTAGAAGAAAATCTGTGTCATAAACCCTCGCAACATTGAAATTGGCAGTGATTTCTTGGATATGATTTCAATGGCACAGGCAACAGAAGAGTATACAAACTCCCTAAAAAAATAAAAGAAAATATTGTATATCCAAAGACAACGTAAACAGAGTTAAAAGTTACTAATAGAATTGGATAAAATATTTCCAAATGCTATATCTGAAGGTATATTAATATTCCAACTAGAAATCCTAAAAATTAACAACAATAAAGGCAAACAATACAATTTAGAGATAGGTAAAAGACTAACATAAATAATGAATCTCCAAAGATAACCAATCTTAGTTGTCCGTTGGATGGAAAATCTTGTTTCTCTGGTTCTGGTGTGTGTTACCTAATTCTTCTTTGTAGTTAATCTCTGAGAATTTTCTCTAGCGCTGGATTTGAAGACATAAATTCCTTCAGTTTCTGTTTGTCATGGAAGCTTCTTATTTCCCCATCTAATTTGATAGAAAGTTTTGCTGGGTAGGAAATTTTGGGCTCGAAGTTGTTTTCTTTCAGAGTTTGGAATATGTTACTCCAAGCCCTTCTGGCTCTCATGACTTGGTTTGGGAAGTCTGGAGTGATTCTAATTGGTTTGCCTCTGAATGTCACTTGGCCCTTTGTTTTTGTTGCCTTTAAGATTCTCTGCTTGGCTTCCACATTGGTCATTTTGACAATTATGTGGCGTGGGGATCCTCTTCTCCGATCCTGTCTAAAGGGAGTTCTATAAGTTTCCTGGATCTGTATATCAACCTCTTGCTCTATGTTTGGAAAATTTTCTGCTATTACTTCCTTGAAGAGATTGTTGATCCCTTTGGTTTCACTTTCTTTTCCCTCCTCTATTCCAATTTGCCAAGACATCCTGCTGCCTCGGCATCTATGTGTTGAGACCCCACTCCACATAGTTAATTCGGCAAAAAGCCCCGAGAAGGAGGTGTCGTCTCTGGCCAAAGTACCCCCCACTTTTACTATTATTCTTTTAACTCTCTACACGAATTGCTCCAATGATGTGAAATCAGGACTATGATGAAATTGAGTCCGTGGAAATAAAATCTCTAATAATTTGCCTAAACGTCCTTGGCTCTGCTCAATAATAATAAAAACTGGCCAGAATTCAGATGCTGTGATAAGCATTCCAGCTGCAGCAATCACAAAGGGTCTCCGACCCTCACTATCACTAACTTAGGTTAAGCTATTAACTACGGTAAGGTAGCTCAGTTTAAGGTAACTTTGTTTACCCTTGAGATCCTGCCTAGAGACAGAAAAGATAAAAACCTTGTGTGTGACCTTAAAGCAATTTAGTTGATAAACAACTTAGTTGCCCAAATACAATAGACTCAAGGAAAAAGATTGGTGACTTTTACGCCCAGTGTAAATATTCCTGAAGACAGAGAGGCTGACCGCATGGTTAGAAATGAATATGACAAAATAAAGGACAGATGTTTTAAGTATATATGTATGAAGGAAAGGAAATACCGTAAGAGTAAGAAAAGCATTTTTGCATGAAGAAGAGCTTATCATAAGAAAGTCCCAACTGGGAAAGGAAGGAATTAGAAGGTTAAAAGCAGGTTGCAGAGGGTTTGTGACAGGGAAATGGATTATTAAAGATGGATAGACCTTTAATAGGCTTGTTGTCTAAAGAAGAGTGTTCAGCAGTTAAGGAAATACATCTGACAATTAAAACCAAGAACCTTGTGGTGTTGTTTGTGGTATTTTGCCTGCCAAACTGTGTTGTGAGTTTGCTTAAGCTTTCAGATTTAGAAGGTAAAATGCCAACACCTGGAGAAACTCTATCACATCCACCTGAATCACCACATCTCCCCACACTTGCTATATGAACTGAGCCCAAAAGATGGAAAGTTCCAAGAAAGCCAAAGAAGATTCCCCGAGAAACCCCCAAGCCTTGGCCATGCTTATTTATTTTGGGAAGTGGCCCCCTGGGACTGCTTATCTGCAAAGACCTTGGAAAAGAATCCGGAGTCAATCTCTCGAAGGCCAACAGCCAGTTGAAGGACTAGTTTTATTACCTTTGTTTACATGTCATTCATTATTATTTCACAATGATTACACCCACCTCCCTTTTCTCTTATTATTAACTTTACTGGTGAAGGGTATAAATTTTGGAGTTTTTTGTAATAAAGTGTCATTGGCTCAAGAAGCCTTTGTCCGCCTCAGATTCTTTCCCAAACGTCGTACCTAAAAACTTAGGGAATTCATAGAGGGGAAAGAATCGCTGCAGATAAGTTTCTGCAGGACATCACCTGCCTTTTGCCCCATCTTTCTGAGGCTCCCGGCCGCGAGTGAACTTGCCCCCCCACAAGGACTGAGCTCGTCGGTAACACCAATTATTCTTAGGTTAGCTCTCATAAAATGGGCCCATATTTCTTCAATATCAGATTCCTGCTGTCGGATATTTTTTTCTAGATTAGAAACTATGCGTTCATTTTTGGAATGGTCATCTTCTAAGAGCGAGAGTCTGTTTTCCATGTGGTCTAATCGGTTGTTTGTGCTTTGAATTGAGGCCTTTACTTCATTAATTGCATCCTTTATCTCTTTTTGGCTCTCTCTGAATTCTCTTCGAAGCACCTCTATTATTTCTACAGTTATTTTCCTGATTTGATCTTCTAGAAATCTCTGATTTTCTGTTTTATCGGGTTCTGATGTTGTGGGGTTGTGGGCATTCATTGCTCCAGTGTTATTCCTCTTTCCCATGATTTAGGAAGTTTGTGCCTTCTCTGGGTTCTTCCCTTGGGTCACTATGACTTCGCTTAAGGTGCTCTGGATCTCGAGTCTGTAGTATCTCAGACCCCACTACTCCTTTACTGGGTTGTATCACAGAGTCTCCGACCCAGGGAGTCGATAGAGGCTGCTTTAATCTATGGGGGGTGCCAGGTTGCACGTTCTCCTATGGTGTGATATCTCTGCCACCGCCACTCCCCCACTGGGTCAAGTCCCAGGGAGTACAGTACTGGGATTTCTCCTCTGTGGCCCGCAATTTGACTCACTGTTCTTGAGTTCGCAGATGTAGCTGTACTGGACTCGGTGAATTCACTGCTGCTGCTGCCGGTGGCAATATGGCGCTGCTGCCACGCCCTCGGCCGTGAGGCTGGCGTAATTTTTCTTCTCTGGTTTTGATTTCCACTCTGAGTCCCTGCAGCGTGTGCTGAGCTCAGCCACTGGGAGCTTTAGATGCTCCCTGCGCCGAAAGATCCAGCCTGGCTGTTCCACAGCGGCTCACCTCGGCTTGCTGTAGCCGTCCGATGAACTCACCGCTGCCGCTGGCAGTATGGCGCTGCTGCCGCGTCCTCAGGCGTGAGGCTGGTGTATCTCCTCTGTGGCTCTGAGCTCTGTTCTCAGTCCGCTTTCTCTCTGGAGCCTGGTGATTTTTTTGTTTCTCTGCTGTTGGTGTTTTCTGGCTATGAAAGGCGCTGATTTTGTGGTAATGGAGATTGGTTGCTAGCGGGGCTCTTAAGCCCCGCTTTTCTCAGTCGCCATCTTCCCGGAAGTCCTTCACACCCAGCTTTTATTTAAAAAAATTTTTTTTAAGTATACCAAAAAATGTGCAGAAAAAATAATGTATTCTGGTTTTGGTATATATAGTTTTTCTCCATCACTATTTACATAAACATACAAATATATAATAAAGATCTATATCATTTAATATGTCTATATATGTTTATATACATATTTCTTTTGTGGTACTGGGGGTGGAACCCAGAGGCTTTCTACCTTTGGGCTATACTCCCAGACCTATTTTTTTATATTTTATATGGAAGCAGGGTCTCACTAAGTTGCTGAGAGCCTCACTAAGTAGCTGAGGCTGGCTCGAACCTGTGCGATCCTCCTGTCTCAGCCTCCCAAGAGCGAGGATTACAAGCATGTGCCACCATGCCCAGGTTATATACATATATTTAGATAGCTTGAGTTTATGAATTGTACTTTGCTGATCTTCGCTTTCTGTGTGTGTATGTTATTGGGGATTTAACCTCATGGGCATTCTACCTCCAAGTTATACCTGAGCCCTCTCAGCCTCCCAAGTACTGAGATTACACACATGTGTCACCATGCCCAGCTTGCTATATTTGTGTGTATGTTTGTGTGTGTGTGTGTGTGTGTGTGTGTGTGTGTGTGTGTGAGAGAGAGAGAGAGAGAGAGAGAGAGAGAGAGAGAGAGAGAGAGATGTTGTTATTGGGGATGGGCAGTCTACCTTCTAAGTACACCCTCAGCCTATTTTTTTTTTTATTCTTTATTTTGAAACAGGATCTCACTGAGTTGCAAAGGGCCTAAGTGGCTGAGGTTGTCCATTAACTGCGATCCTCCTATCTCAGCCTCCTGAATGCTGGGATTACATGTGTGTCCCATCATGCCCGATTCTTTTTTTTTGCAGTACTGGGGATGGAACCCAGAGGCATTATACCTTTGAGCTATAACTCTAGCCCTATTTATTTAGTCTTTGTTTTTTAATTTTTTAAATTTTTAATTAACTTATTTATTTATATTTTTATTGGTGCATTGTAATCATACATCACATTGGAATACAAGACTTGAGAGGATATACAGGCACACATCATCCAATTAGCCCTCATCCAGTCCCCATCCCATTCCATCCCCCTCCCTCAATCCCATGCTTGATTGGTGATTATCTTTGATACATTTGTTTAACGTACCTCCTGAGTTTTAAAGAGGTTCCATCCTCCCCCATCCCATCCCCTCTGATTGGTCACCTTAACTGCTTCGCTATAGGGCCCTTTCTACAACTCGACCTCCTCCTGTTACCCCTTTCCTCCTAGTTTTTGTTAACTAGGGGAAGCATCTGGTTTTCATTTTCTGTGATATTTCTCTGTGCATGCCGCATTGCAAGTTCTGATCCCACTCTTGATAGCCCCAGTAGTGGCCTGGCCACCCGGAGGACTCTGATCCGGACCTTGCTTGCTCTAGCACCTGCCTTGCCTCATGGGAGGCCCCGATTCTGGCCTTGTTGGCACCCGCACCAGCCTAACTCCTCAGCTGGCTCCCATCCTGGCCTCGGAGGCCCCAGCACTGGCCTTGCCTCACGGCAAGCTCTGATCCTGGCCTTCGGACCCTGGCACCAACCTAACCCCTCAGCAGGCCCCGATCCCGGCCTCAGAGGCCTCAGTAGTGGCTTTGCCTCATGGCAGGCTCCAATTCCGGCCTCGCTGGCCCCGGCACCGGCCTAACACCTCGGCAGGCTCCAATACCGGCCTCAGAGGCCCCAGCACCAGCCTTGCCTCATGGCAGGCAACAATCCCGGCCTCACTGGCCCCGGCACTGTCCTAACCTATCAGCAGGCTCCGATTCCAGCCTCGGAGGCCTCAGTAGCGGCCTTGCCTCATGGCAGGCTCCGATGCCAGCCTCGCTGGCCCTGGCACTGGCCTAACCCCTCGGCAGGCTCAGATCCCAGCCTTGGAAGCCCCAGCACCGGCCTTGCCTCACAGCAGGCTCTGATCCCGGCCTCACTGGTCCCGGCACTGGCCTAACCCCTTGGCAGGCTCCAATCCTGGCCTCGGAGGCCCCATTGTTTTGTAATTTTTGAAACAGGATCTCACTGAACTGCAAATGGCCTTGCTAAGTAGCTGAGGCTGTCCACAAACAGCAACCCTCCAGTTTCCATCTCCTGAATGCTGGGATTACAAGCATGCGCCACCATGCCCAGCTTGGATAGTTTTAATCTCCCTTGTTTTAACAGTTTCTATGAAGGTGTGTTAAAATCTCCAACCACACTTCTCTTCCTTCCTTCCTTTTTTTTTTTTGTACTGAGGATGGAACCGAGGAGTGTTCTACCTCTGGACTTCCACCCCAGTGCAGCAGGATCTCACTAAAGTTACTGAAGGTCTCCATTAATTACCGCACTCTGGCCTGGAGCCCACGGTCCTATTTCAACCTCCCAAATTCTGGGATTACAGGCGTGTGTGTGATGCCTGGCTCCCAACCACACCTCTTAATTCCTGTGTGTTTTTGCTGTGATTACTCATGGCTTGATAATGACTGGGGTCTGGAAACCAGCAGCAGACATGCTTATTTATGACTGAACCCTTGGCGAGAGGCAGCACAGGGAGGAGGCAGTCTCCATGGATGGAGATCATCCCTGGGAGCCTGGACACAGCAGGTGGAGGCGGCCAGGCAGGAGGGGGCACAGGCAGTCGGTTCCCACCTGTTGGGATCAACTCAAATACCAGTGACCTGGGCTTTCCGTGGTCAGAAGGGAGTCAATATTGTACAAAGTCAGTTGGGCGTGGTGGTGCACGCTTGTAATTCCAGCATTTGGGAGACCGAAACAGGAGGATTGCCCACCATTTGAGGACAGCCTCAGCTACTACTCAGTGAGGCCCTATTCCAAAATAAAGAATAAAAAATAGGGCTAGGGGTGTGGCTCGGAGGTAGAATGCTCTGGATTCCATCTTCAGTACCACACAAAAAAAAAAAAATGTGCAAAGTCACTTGGGGAGTGTGAGAATATAATTGTATGTTTTCTATCCAAGGATTAGCTTGACTTAAGCTCCATTTTGTAAAACTGCCATGTGTAACCTTATTGTGTGTACATATATAGATAGTTATAGTAAAGATATCACTTCCTGAAAACTGTAAGTGCCAACCCCTCCCCTGGCAACTCCATCTGCCAATGGTGTGAAAACTGTGTGGCTAAGGCTCCACCAATAGGAGCACAGCACAGGAGCCTGCATAAGAAGACCCAGCAAGTCTCCGCCATTCACTTTCGGCCTGCCTGACTAGACTGGAGACCAGATCCCTCAGCAACATAATGAAGCCCTGTTTTAAAATAAGGAATAGCCGGGCGTGGTGGCGCACGCTTGTAATCCCCGCACCTGGGAGGCGGAGACAGGAGGATCGCGCATGTTCGAAGCCAGCCGCACTGGCTTAAGAGACCCTGTTTCCAAATAAAAAAGTATAAAAATAGGTCTGGGAGTGTAGCCTGGAGGTAGAAGGGCTTCCAGGAACCCCAGTACCACCAAAAGAAAAAAATAAAAATAAGGAATAAACTGGGGCTGGGGGTGCAACTCAGAGGTAGACTGCCCCTGGGTTCCATCCCAGTCCCATACACACAAAGAAAAATAATAATTTTGATGAAATTTAAACTTCTGACTTTTTGCTTAGCAACTTTTAAAAGTATTTATTACCACATCTGAAAGACCATTACCTATCCAAGGTCATGGTGATTCACTCCTCAATCTTCCTTTTTCTTTTTTCTTTTGTGGTTCTGGGGATTGAACCAGGGGCACTAAACTTCCACCCCTATTTTATTTTGAAACAGGTTCTCACCAAGTTACCGTATGCTGGCCTCCAAACCTGCCATCCGCCTGTCTCAGCCTCCCACACACTAGAATTACAAGTGTGCACCTTCTCACCCAGCTATCGCCTTTTCTAAGATCAAATGCTATTCCATTCTCTAGGCATGCTTCAGTTTTGCTTTGTTTTGATCTAGTCATCTACCAATGGATATTTTCTGCAGTCAAAAAGTATGGGCTTGTAATCCCCGCGCTTGGGAGGCTGAGACAGGAGGATCGCACAGGTTCGAAGCCAGCCTCAGCTACTTAGTGAGGCTCTCAGCAACTTAGTGAGACCCTGTTTCCAAATAAAATAGAAAATAGGTCTGGGAGTATAGCCCGGAGGTAGGAGGCCTCTGGGTTCCACCCCAGTACCACCAAAAAAAATATGGGTCTGCCTGGCGTGGTGGTGCACACCTGCAATCCCAGTACTTGAGAGGTTTGAAGATAGTCTCGGCAATTTAGAAATATCTCATCTCAAAATAAAAATAAAATTGTGCTGGATTGGGGTGTGACTTAAGGGTAAAATGCCCTTGAGTTCAAATCCCAGTATCACAAAAAAAAGTAGGAGAAATATACTCTCTAAGTTATTGGTTGAAAGGAGTCTTATAAAATCAAATATGAGCTGTGACTACCACAGAAATCCTTTTGCGGTTGGCTTCTTTACTATCTCTCTCCACTTGTTTTCTCCAAGGTTAACCTGTCTTTGTTTCAGGAATTTTTTCCTCCCTCATTCTCAGCCATGGGCATTAAATAAGATAATGTTTATATATAAGTCATAATAAATGCTCAAAAGCATTACCAATTATTAGTGCTCTTGATGCTATCATTGCAACTATTACTGATGTCTTAAATACATGTATGTTTACTGAGACTTACTATTATATACAGAGTAATAAACTGAATTATACACTATATTATGTAGAGTAATAAACTGCTTGAAAACAGGACTATGATAAACCAGTCTCTGAGACAATCTGTCTCTTTCTCTTTCTGTGTTAAAAATCAAACCAAGAGTTTCATGCATGCTAAGTAATCTCTCTCTCTCTTTCTTTTTTTGTGGTACTGAGGATTGAACCCAGGGGTGTTCTACCTCCAAGCTACATCCCCACCCTTATTTTTTATTTTGAAGTGGGGTCTCGCTAGGTTGCTGAGGCTGTCCTGAGACTTGTGATCCTCTTTTCTCAGCCCCCCCAAGTAGTAGGATTACAGACATGTGCCACCACGCGTGGCTAGGTAAGCTCTCTTTCACTGAGCTCCACTCCCAGCTCCTCAGTCTCTACACATCTTGAAGCTACTAATATAGCATGTTGATGACTGCAGAGTTTTTTGGTAGAGTTGAATTATGATAGAAATAACTTTTAAATGCCATGCATCAAATTGGAACTGATTACTAAAACTGGTAGAATACTCTAAAACTAATTTTAACAGCTGCAATTAAAAGCTAAAATTAAAACCTTATACTAACATGTAATACGTGAGACTTAAAGTCATTGAAGAAAAATAATGGACACAATGATGATTAATCATCCTTAGGGGGAGAGAAAGTGAGACGACGCTTGGTTAAGGGAGACCTGGCTCTGCAAGCGTGACCAGCCATGCTTGTCTCTTTAGTTAGATGAATAACACCTTAGAGTATGTGTGCACCAGGTCAACTCAAACAAAAACATACTCAGTTTAAGTAAAGTCTAATTCAAAGCTCACACAACTGATTTATGGCTTGGCTGCTTGACCAACAAGAAACATTCAAAGCCCCAAATAGCAAAAGATTGTCACGGAATTTGATTTTCCACAAAGCATCCTTGGGAATCTGTGTATTTCTCCCCAGGAAAATCACACAGATGTGATCAGAAAGCCCAATCTTGCATTCATCACCTCTTCTGGGAGGAGAGGGATGCCCACGCCCTGCTGTGGGGGTCGATAGACCTGTGCTATGCTATTTTTTGGTGTGTGTGTGTGTGTGTGTGTGTGTGTGTGTGTGTGTGTTTTACTGGGAATTAAACTGAGGGTCATTTTACCTCTGAGCTAAACCTCTGGCCCTATTTTTTAATGTAAGAACGTTATTTATTTATTTATGGTACTGTAATGAACCCGGGGGGGGGATTCTACCTCTGAAGTACAACCCCCAGCCCTTTTTATTTTATATTTTGAAGCAGGGTCTCGCTAGGTTGATGACGCACTACATGCTAAGGCTGTCTTCCAAGCTGTGACCCTCCTGTCTCAGCCTCCCAAGTACTGGGATTAGAGGCCTGCACCCCACGCCCAGCTTTTTCATACTTGCAATTGGTGCATTATAGTTTTACAGGGTAATGCAGTTCACCGTGGCACTGACACACAGGCACACAGCACTTGGCGGACCTCCCCGGCTCCTCCCCACTCCCTCATGGAGATGGACTTCGGTAATCCCACTTATGTACACAGTGTTGATGGAGTGTGTCTCCCCTTCCCCATGTCCCTTAGACCACCTCCCTCACACCACTAGGGCATCTCCTCAATTACCTAAAATCCCTCTTGAGCCAGGCAGGGTGGGGCACATCTGTAATCTTAGTACTTGGGAGACTAAGATAGGATCACAGGTTCCAGGCCAGCCCCAGAAACTTAAAAACAAAAAATAAAACAGGGCTGGGGTTGTAGCTCAGAGACAGAATGCCCCGGGTTCAATCCCCAATACCAAAAAGATAAAAATAAAAAAGGTCTGCGTAGCCCAGTGTGCTGGTACATACTTGTAATCCTAGTTCTTGGGAGGCTGAGACAGGAGGATCATAGGTTCGAGGCCAGCCTCAGCTACTTAGTACAGCCCTCCACAGCTTAGTGAGACCCTGCTTCAAAAATAAAGGATAAAATATTGGTGCTGGGGGTATAGCTTGAAGGTGGATTACCCCTGGGTTCAATCCCTAGTACCTAAAATAAAATAAGTCTCTGGGTGTAGCTCAGAGGTAGAATGGACCTGGGTTCAACCCCTAGTATTATGGGGGTGGGGAAGAAAGAAGGAAAAGAGCGAAGGAGAAGAGGGAGGGAGATGAAAATAAAATATCAGATTCTCTTCCTATAGAAGACTTTGGAGAAAAGACTGGTGTGCGTAAGTGCGGCAGCCATTCATTATGATTTTAGGGATTAAGTGAAATAGAAAAACAAGTGAGTGCACCACCGACGCTTCCTTTGTACACTCAGCTCGTACACGTGAGCAGCAAGGAGTCTGCGGAGCTGGAAAGGCCTAGATCACGATTACAGTGTCGACTAGCCTCATGCAGACCATTCTACGATTATGCTCACACCTTCAGAATTGCAGCTGCGGCTAAGAGTGCACTGGAGAGCCGGAGGAGAACTGTGACTCCCATTTGCAAGTCAATTCTGTTTCTGTTACTTAGTAATCTTCCAGATCAGAGAAATGATATGTAATACTGTTTTGAAATAAAAATGTGTTAAAAGCCGGGCATAGTGGCAGATGCTTGTAACCCCAGTGCTTGGGAGGCTGAGACAGGATGATCTCAGGTTTGCAGCCAGCCTCAGCTGCTTAGTGAGGCCTTCTGCAATGTACTGAGACCCCGTTTCAAAAAAAAAAGTAGAGGTGGGGTGTAGCTCAGAGGTAGAATGCCCTCAGGTTCAATTCCCAGTACCACACACACAATATACATATACATATACATATATATATTCTTCCTGCATTCAATTCTCAGCACCACACAACACAAACACACACAAATAGTGACTTTTATGTATATACATTTTATAATAAAAATTATTTTCCTATTTTATGCTAGACTTTACATATTTATATCCTTATAATACTGTTTATTATATATTCATACACATATTCAGAAATATATTCCCATACACAAATTATAAAAGTAATAAGGCAGCCAGACCACAAAAAAATTTAAAAAAAAAGTAAAGTAATATGTTGTGGTTCTTATCATTGAAAGAACACCCCTTTTAAACTACAAACGTCTAAATTCCATAGTGACATTGCAAGAAGATACAAGTTTCATATAATATTGTGGTTTTCTTTGTTTTGCATTTTTTCTCATATGTCACCTGTAATAAGAGGTGAATTGCATATAAAATCAATGGTTGTTAAAAATCAATGTTATTCCGGGTGTGGTGGCACACGCTTGTAATCCCCGCACTTGGGAGGCGGAGACAGGAGGAACCCCTCAGGTTCGAAGCCAGCCGCGCTGGCTTAAGAGACCCTGTTTCCAAATAAAAATATAAAAATGGGTTTGGGAGTGTAGCCTGGAGGTAGAAGGGTTTCCAGGAACCCCAGTACCACACAAAAAAATCAATGTTTCAAAAAGATTGTTTATAAAATCTATTTTAGAGCATTTCTTATAACACCAGAGATATTCTAAGCATCTATATTTCAAAATACCTCTCATCAAATATTGCTAGATTTAGTTTTCAACTATGAAATTTTCCTGGATTGATTTATATAAATATAACCAGAATAATAGGACTTAGAATTAGAAGGGACTAGTCTAGCTCCTTACTTTTACAGATATAATCAGACGCAGAGATGTCAGGCATCATAAAGAAGGTCATACAAATCCTTAAACTACAAGGTTGGCCCCCTCCCTCCTTCCTTCCCTCCCTCTGTGTGTGTGTGTGTGTGTGTGTGTCACTGGGGATAGAACCCGGGGGCATTTTACGTCTGAAGTACACCTGCAGCCCGAACACAAAATACCAAAAGTTTTCCAAGGCTGAAACAATTATTTTAAAAAGAGACACAGGAGTCACTTTTACATTTGCGCACCACTTGTAATATTACATAAAAGATGAGTTTATTTCCTGCCAAAATATTTGTTTGCTTCCCTGAAACTAGAGTCATAATATTTTGTCATAGTTAACTATCAAAGGTGGTGGAGGTCCTGTGATTTGTGAAGCCACGTGGCGAAGAGAAATCAATCCCAGGGAGGCCTATTGCTGGTTGCTATAATGCCAGAAAGGAAGCTTAGAAACCACTGCCCATGGCAGCCGCTCCCTCTTCTTGGGTTTGGAAAGTAGCCAGTCGATCTCTAAGCCAAACATGAGGAGGGGGGGGAGGGGACTGGGGAAGGGCTAAATGAGTGATGTGTGCACGTATGCCTCCATCAGCTTGTATCCCATTAAGATGTATGACTACAATACAACAATAATAATAAAAAAAAGAAGACATCATTCTGACTGGCATAAACGATGCTTGGGTCTTGCTGGTGGTTTTTTTTTTTATGTTTGCTCTTGGGGTAGAATTATAAAAAGAGCTTCTCCACTGGGCATGTTGGTGCATGCCTGTACCTGTAATTCTAATACCTGGAACACTGAGATAGGAGGTTTCAGGTTCATGGCCAGTCTCAGCAAATTAAAAAGGTCCTCTGCCACCTAGTGAAACCTGGTTTCAGAATAAAAGTAAAATAGATCTAGGGGTGTAACTCAAGAGGTGGGATGCCCCTGGGTTCAATCCCCAGTACTGAAGAAATACAAATACATACATACATACATACATACATATACACACATATACATATATGTATATGAAAAATATAAATTTATACACACATACAGGCTGGAGCGGGCAGGGTGTGGTGGCACATGCCTGTAATCCTAGTACTTGGGAGGTGGAGACAGGAGAATCACAGGTTCAAAGCCACCCTCAGCAACTTAGAAAGACTGTTTCCAAATAAAAAATTAAAAAAATAGGGTTGGGAGCGTAGCTTGCAAGTAGAATGCCCCTGGATCTAGTCTACAGTACAAAACAAAACAAACAAAAGCCGCTCCTCACAGTGCCACAGTGTACGCCGCAGCCTCAAACACTCCTAGAGGGGGCAAAGTCCCTCCGCGGCCCAAATGCAGCCTGAGTGGGTGGATGTTCTTAGGTCTGGCTGGCACAGCTGGAGGAAGCGAAGGCTCTGCTCCTGGTTAGGTTTTGGTTGGTGGTTTGGCATGATGTCTATTTGGCTCTGCTGAGAACAGTCCACCATTTCACCATCTCACACGAATAATGCGCAGTACTAAAAATGACCGGGGCCAGGCATGGAGGCGCACGCTTGTAATCCCAGTAACTGGGAGGCTGAGACAGAGGATCAGGTTCCAGGACAGCCTCAGCAAGCAGCGAGACTCTTAGCAACCTAGTGAGACTCTGTTTCAAACTCAAAAATTAAGTAGGGCTGGGGCTGGGGCTCAGAGGTAAAACTCTCCTGGATTCAATCCTCAGTACAATAAATAAATAAAAAATAAAAACAACTGGGAAGCTGGGCATGGTGACACACCCCTGTAATCCTAGTAATTGGGAGGCCTCGATAGAAGGATCTCTGGTTTGAGGCCAGCCTCAGCAATTTAGCAAGACTCAAACAACATAGTGAGACCCTCTTTCAAAACAAAACATAAAGAAAGGGCTGGGGGTATAGCTCAGAGGTAGAATACCCCTGGGTACAATCCCTAGTCCTGCAAGATAAAAAATAGACAAATAAATAAACAAGTAAATGCATACATACATGCTTGGGAATGGTTTGGAAAACTGAATATCCACCTGCAAACAAAGTTGCATTCTCACAATACTCCATGTACAAAAATTAACTCAAAAAGGATCAGAGAATCTGAAAATAATGGGTGCAGAGGTGCACACCTGTAATACCAGTACTGTAGTACTTGGAAGGCTGAGATAGGAGGATCCGAGGATTGAGTCCAGTCTCAGAGATTTAGGGAGATCCTGGATATCTTTTCTTTCTCCCCCTTTTTTGGTATTGAAGGCTGAACCCAGGGATCTTCTATCATTTATACCCACTATTACTAATGGGTTGTTTATTGTTATTGTTGTTTTGTTGTTGTTATTGTTGTTGTTTTGAGACAGGGTCTAAGTTGCTAAGGCTGGGCCCACACCTATGATCCTCCTGTCTCAGCTGCCCAAGTACTGCATGCACAGCCATGCTTGGCTGGGACTGTTTTGATCTTTGTGTATGTGGTACAGGGGATTGAGCCCTGGGGTTTAGGTTTTGTTTGTCCTGGTCCTGGGGATTGAACCTTTTAGCTGCATACCCAGTCCTAATTTTTTATTCTTTATTTTTGAAACAAGGTCTCACTAAGTTGCGGAGGTCCTCACTAAGTAGCTGAGGCTGGCTGCAAACCTGCAATCTTCCTGTCTCAGCCTCTCAAGTACTGGGATTACAAGCTTAGACCATCATGCCTTGCTTGAATAAAAAAAAAAAAATAAGCCAGTTTTAGAGGTACATGCCTGTAATTCCAGTACTTGGAAGGCAGAGGTAGGAAGATCTCAGGTTTGAGGCCAGCCTCGGTAATTTACCAAGTCCTTAGCCACTTAGTGAGACTCTGTTTCAAAATAAAAAAATAAAATAGGGCTGGGGTGTAATCCAGAGGTTCAATCCCAGGACCAGGACAAACAAAACCTAAACATAAAAGCTAAAAATATAAAACTCTTATAAACTTTACAAACTTACAAATTTTACAGATATTTGTTTATTCTCCAGTACTATATCCTTAGCATTTCACTGCAGTACATAGTTTAGTACAGTGTATAGTTCAGTACATACACATACAATATATTTATGATATTAAAATCTCATGGGAGGAGAGGCTAAAAACAGGAGGATTACGGGTTTGAGGCCAGCCTCAACAACTTACAGAGACCCTGCTTGGAAATAAAAAAATAAAAAGGGCTGAGGGAGTAACTCAGAGGCAAGACATCCTTGGGGTCAATCCCCAGTACCCCAAAAAAATTTCATGGTGGGGGGAACAAGAAGGAAAAAAAGGAAAACACTCTGTTGGGGGGGAAGATAATGGAAAAAGGGAAATTTTTTTCTCCTGGATGAGTGTGTGCTCCATATTCCAACTGAGCAGAAAAAAGTCTAAAGGTGAGACTGAGCCCGGGTTGGTGGCACACCTGTAATCCCAGAACCTGGGAGGCTGAGACGGCAGGATCGCAGGTTCAAGGACAGCCTCAGCAACTAGCAAGACTCTCATGAACCTAGTGAGACCCTGTTTCAAACTAAAATAAAATAGTGCTGGGAGTGTAACTCAGAGGTAGAATGCCTTTAAGTTCAATCTCCAGTACCAGAAAATAAAGAACAAAGGTGAGGCTGGAGAATGAAGTGCAGAATAATCAACAGTAGAGCTCACGGACTGCTTCTGGCACATGAGAGATAAATGATCCTTTTTTGTGGAAGGGGGTTGTCCTACCCACAGCAGAATGATTAGCGGCCTCTCTGGCCTTGGCTCGCTGAAGGGTCGTCATGCCCTCTGCCCAGCAGTGACAACGCGAAATGTCCTCAACTACTGCAAAACGCTCCCTATGGGCAAAAACTCACCCTGGGCGAGCACCATTGCTGTCCAATTAATAAAAGTCCATCATACGTTGGGCGCTGGCAGATTTCGCACAGAGGCCCGTGCAGGGTGGTTATGATGAGCATGAAGCTGGCAGGTTTTGGCAGCTGTTCCTTGGCTGTGACATCGCTCTGGCTGCCGTATGTTGTTAAAACAATGACAGATGCCGGGCGTGGTGGCGCACGCTTGTAATCCCCGCGTTTGAAAGGCTGAGACAGGAGGATCACACAGGTTCGAAGCCAGCCTCAACTTAGTGAGGCTCTCGGCAACTTAGTGAGACCCTGTTTCCAAATAAATTATAAAATAGGTCTGGGAGTATAGCCAAGAGGTAGAAAGACTGGGTTCCACCCCCAGTACCACACACACACACACACACACACACACACACACACACACAAAAAAAAAAAAAAAAAAAAAACCCCACAAAGAAACAAAACTACGAGTGCTGCTGGGTGTGGTGGCGCATGCTTGTAATCCCAGTACTTGGGAGGCTGAGACAGGAGGATTGCATAGGTTCGAAGCCAGCTTTGGCTACTTACCGAGGCTCTCAGCAACTCAGTGAGACCTTATTTCCAACTAAAGAATAAAAAATTGGGCTGGGAATGTGCTCAGAGGTAGAATGCCCCTGGGTTCCATCCCAAGTGCCGCAAAACAAACAAACAAACAAACAAACAAACAAACAAACCTATGACTGTTGTGACAAAGAAACACCATGCCTCTGACCCTGCTGTGAAGGTTTGAAAATAAATTCTCATTATTATTATTAGTGTGTGTGAATTAAACCTAGCAGCATTCTACCTCTAAGCTACATCCCCTGTCCTATATTATTATTATTGTTGTTGTTGTTGTTCTGGGGATTGAACCTAGAGGCGTCCTACCTCTCAGCTATATCCCCAAATTCCAAACCCTATTTTATTTTTGATTTAGAGTCTTGCTAAGTTACTGAAGCTGGCCTCAAACCTGTGATCCTTCTGTCTCGGACTCCCCAGCACTGGGACTACAAGTGTGCACCACCATGCTAGGCTTTTCTATGGTATCTTTTATTTCAAAATGAGGTCTCATTGAATGACCATGCACTGGCCTTGAACCTGTAGTCTTCCTGTCTCAGCCTCCTAAGTGCTGGAATTAGAGGCATGTGCTGTTGTGTCCATCTAGGAATTACTATTTCTGCTGCTAGCTCAATAATCTTATTGATGACCACTAAGTTTAAATTCTTTGGGAGGAGCTGGACGTACTGCCACATGCTTGTAATCCCAGTACTTGGGAGACTGAGACAGGAGGATCGCAGGTTTGTGGCCAGCCTCAGCTCTCTTAGTGAGACCCTGTTTCAAACAAAAAAATAAAATAGGGCTGGGGGTGTAGCCTGGAGATAGAATGCCCCTAGGTTCTATCCTCAGTACCACACACACACACACACACACACACACACACACACACACACGCTCCTTTGGGAGGAAAAGAGTGAAATTGGGAGAAAGTGAATTGCATGTACAGGCCCTGAGTTCTTGCTTAGCCATGACTAACACACTTCTATTTCAGAGGTCATATCTGCATCACTAAGCTGTGCACTAGTCTTTATTAAAGACAGTATTGATTGAAGGAGGACGTGTGCCTATCATTGATTTGATAATGGAGATGTTATATGACTATTTTCACTTTCAAGGGGCTCAGAATATGTCTGGGGCTTGAGACAAAAATACTCAGGAATTAGATTGCAGCAGTGCATTTGAGCATATGGATGACTGCTGATGGGGTTATCTTGGAATTCATAGAGAGGAAATGATGAGCCAGGCATGGTGGTGCACGCCTAGAATCCCAGTACTTGGGGCACTGAGACGGGAGGATTGCAGGTTCAAAGCCAGCCTCAACAACTTGAGGCTGTCAACGGCTTAGTGAGACCCTGTTTCTAAATAAAAAATAAAATAGGGCTGGGAGTATAGCTTAGAGGTAGAATGCCTCCGGGCTCAATCCTTAGTGCCAAAAATCCAAAAAAAAAAAAAATACAAAAAAGAATGTGCGCTCACTTGGAAAAAGTGCAGATGTAACTAGTCAAGGCTATGGGGTGAGCCTTAAATCCAAAAACTATAGCAATCTTTTTTTTTTTTTTTTTTGGTACTAGGGACTAAACCCAGGGGCATTCTACTTCTGAGCTACACCCTCAATTCTTTTTGTTTTGAAGCAAGTTTTCCTTAAGTTGCTGGGGCTAGCCTTGAAACTTCTATCCTCCTGTCTCAGCCTCCCCAAGTACTGGGACCACAGGTGTGTGCCACCACGCCTCGCCATGAGTAGCATTCTTATAAGAGGACATGTGAGGACAGAGGGAGTTGACATGATGCATCTGCAAGCCTCTGAATGCCAAGGCAAACACCGAAGCCAGGAGAGAGGTACGCAGCAGGTTCTCCCTGGGTCTGTGGAAGTCGCCTGCCCTGCCCACGCTGGCAGACCTGTGAGGAAATACATTCCTGCTGGGTTTATTTTTAATTTTTTATTTTAGAGGGGGTACTGGAGCTTGAACCCAGAGGCATTCTATCTCCAAGCTACATCCACAGCCCAATTTTATTTCTTATTTGGAAACAGGGTCTCACTAGGTTGTTGAGAGCCTTGCTAAGTTGGGGAGGCCATCTTTGAACCTGCGATCCTCCGGCCTCAGCCTCCAAAGTTCTGGAATTATTACAAGTGTGCGTCAACATGCCTGGCCTCCTAATGTTTTAATTTTTAGTACTAGAGATTGAACCCAGGAGCATTCAACTTCCAGGCTATATCCCCAGAGCTATTTTTTATTCTTTGTTTTGAAACTGAGTTTTACTAAGTTGCAGAGGACCTCACTAAGTAGGTGAGGCTGGCCAGGAATCTGCAATCCTCCTGTCTCAACTGCACAAGTCCCGGGATTACAAGTGTGCACCGCCACACCTACCTTCCTCCTGTTGTTTTAAACTACGGAGTTTGTGATACTGTATTTTGTGATAATAGCCCCAAGAAAGTAATACAATTAAGAAACATTCCTTCCAAATGCTGGCTTCTAAAGGAAGGCAAGATTGGGGCCGGGCGTGGTGGTGTACACTTGTAATACAATCTCGGGATTTGGGAAGCTGAGACAGGAGGATCACAGGTTCGATGACGGCCTTAGCAAGCAGTGAGCCTCTCAGCAGCCTACCGAGACCCCGCTTCAAAAGGAAAATATATAGAGCTGGAGGAATAGCTCACAGGTAGACCACCATTGGGTTAAATCCCCAGCACCAAAGGAGAAAAAAAGGGCAAAATCTGGACGCAGGAGAGAAGAGGTGATCAGTGAATTGTAAACACAAAGTAAGGCAGCCAGGCATTTTCAAAATGTGGGGCGCTGGAGACTGTCTTTGCAGAAGCGGAGCCCTGTGGAGGAGACGGCTTTGCACAGTGATGAGTGGGCGATGGCCAGGTGACTAGGACTGGTCACCCGCCCCGGGTCCGCTCTACAGTGACCTGCTGCAGTTCCTAACTGGAGGGCGCCAGCTGAGCTCTGGTGCTATATGGCTTCTCTGCGGCTTGCATATTTCTACCTGATTTATCTTCTGTGCCTTCTGACGCTGCTGCCGTTGTTGCTGAATATACTTCCATTTTATGTCTTTGTTGCCAACCTGTATGTTTTATTCATGCTCTCGTGCTGGTGTATTACTGAATTAATTCTGCCTTCGAGGAAGATGGAGACGGAGACTTGCCTCTGTATGCTCGGCAACAAACACTACCAGCCTGGGAGTTTGTTCCACTGATGCTCTGAGGCACGAGTGGGCTCTGCTACCCAGGACATCTGTGTGGAAAAAGCCGAACCCTTCAACTGGCTTGTTTTATTTATTTATTTTTTATTTAAACTTTTTTTTTTTTTTTGGTGGTACTGGGGATGGAACCCAGGTTCCTTCTACCTCCAGGCTACACTCCCTGACCTATTTTATATATATATATATATTTTTGAAACAGGGTCTCTTAAGCCAGCTGAGGCTGGCTTTGAACCTGTGCGATCCTCCTGTCTCAGCCTCCCAAGCACAGGGATTACAAGCGTGCACCACCATGCCCAGCTTCAACTGGTTTCTTCCTTTTCTTTCCCTCCCTCTCTCTCCTTCCTTTCTCTTTCTTTTTCCTTTGTTTTCCTTCCTTCCTTCCTTCCTTTCACAAACTGGGGATTGAACCCGGAGCATTCTTCCTCCAAATTACACCCAGCCCTACTTCTTATTCTTTATTTTGAAACAGGGTCTAAGTTCCTGAGGCTGGTTCTGAATCTGCGATCCTCCTGTCTCAGTCTCCCAAGTACTGGGATTACAAGTGTGCACCAGCAAGCCCAGCTTCAACTGGTTTATTAACACATTTGGTTCTAAATATGTGGCATAAGAAGTGCAATGAAAAAATTCTAGAATCAGTACTCTGGATTTTTTCTTTTTATTTTTTTGGTTTTGGGGATTGAGCCCAGTAGAATTCTGCCTCTGAGCTATGTACTCCCCACCCCCACATTCTTTTTGCTGTTTGCTTTGATACAGGGTCATGCTAGATTGCTAACAGTCTCACTAAATTGCTGGGGCTGGTCTCAAAACTTGCAATCTTGCCTGGTGTGGTGGACACATACCTGTAATCCTAGTATTTGGGAGGCCAGACCCAGCAACATAGTGAGATACTGTTTCAAAATAAAAACTAAAAAGAGCTGTGGATTTAACTCAGAGGTAAAATGCTCCTGGGTTCAACCCCTAGTACCAAACCAAACCAACAAAACCCCCATGATCCACCTGTCTCAGCCTCCCAAGTACTGAGATTACAGGTGTGAGCCACCATGTCTGGCTTGGATTTTCTTATATAATAGAATAAAATCATCTTTGGGGCCATGACTTGGAATTGCTTAGAAACTTTAAAATCTTAAAATCAGTCATCTTTCTCTGTCTCTGTCTCTCTTTCTCGTGGTACTAAGGAATGCACCCTGAGGCATTCTTCCTCTGAGCTGAGAGGAAGAACAGAATAGAGCTGAGGGAGGTCTATTCTATTTTTAAGTTTGAAACAGAGTTGTTTGGTTATTGCATCCTGGCCTTGAACCTGAAATCGTAGCCCTGTCCCCGCCTCCCACATACTGGCACTACAGGCTTGCGCCGCTGCCCTCTCAGTTTCTCTTTTGAAAGGTACTTTAGAGCAGGGTATGTGGAGCATGCCTATAATCCTAGTATCTGGGATGCTGAGACAGGAGGATCGCAGGTTTGAGACCAGCCTCAACAAACCAGCGAGACCTTGTTTCAGACGGAAAATTAAATAGGGCTAGGGTGTAGGCAGCTCGGAGGTAGAGTGGCCCTGGGTTCAATCCCCAGTGCCAAAAAAAAAAAAAAAGTACTACAGAAGGTGTTGGGTGGGGCAGTTCAGTGATAGAGCGCTTGCCTAGCATGCATGAGGCCCTGCATTTGATTCCTAGCTCTGCAAAAGATAAGTAGAGATAAAAACACGACTGAGTGTGTGGGGAGCAAGCCTTCGTGGTGCCTGGGAGCACGAGGGTGCAGCTCTAGTCTAAACGCCCCAGGCTGCTTTTGCAAACCTGCTCTCTTCCTCAGACCCTGTTTTTGCAGGGCAGGGCAGGGCAGTGTCGTGTGTGTGCGTGTGTTACTGGGGATGGAACCCAGAGGCATTCTGCCTCCGAGACACTCCCAGCCCTGTTTTGTAAATCTATTTTATTGCTTCTTTTGGTACTGAGGATTGAATCCAGGGGCACTGTATCTCCAAGCCACACCCTAAACCCTATTTTTCATTCTTTATTTTGAAACAAGTTGCAGAGGGCCTAAGTAGCTGAGGCTGGCTGAGAACCTGTCATGCTCCTGTCTCAGCCTCCCAAGTACTGGGATTACAAGTGTGCGCCACCACGCCCAGCTCAGGGTAGTGTGTCGTCCCCTGGGCGGGGCAGCACCTGTATGGCTGGAAGCAGTGCACACAAGTGGACACATTGTGGACTTGGGGCCTGGACAAGTCGCATCCCTGGCCCTGCCTCTGGGTGACGCTGTGCCCCTCAATGCTGACTCTCAGCTTCAACTGTAATCTGGAGCGACCGTTGCCATTGGGAGGGTTAAGAGGACCTCAGGGTTAAGGGGCAGACTGGCTGCCCAGTAATCTCTACCTCCTCTCTCCCGTTCTTGGCATTAAATCTCACCAATGCCGAGAACCATCTACCTTTGCGTTTGCAGGTGTTTTCTCATGAAACTGAGCAGCCCAAAGTGTCTATTACTTGAGAGGTGCATCCTAGAGTTTCTATCTCTGAACTTCCTTCTCCTCTAGACAGGACCCACAGTGCAAATTCCTGCTGGCATGAGTGCTGGGATGTCTTTCCTTGCTGGGGTCAATGATGTGGCAGTGGGATGGCAGGGGAAGAAACCTACAGGAGATGCTGAACCTCATGGAAAACGATCTGCGCGCGCGCACACACACACACACACACACACACACACACACACATGGAACTCAGTTTTACCAAAGATAAGGGATGTGTTATATAAATAAAAGGTGAGTCCATTTGGTGCAGCTGATGTAAAAAGAATAAAAATTAGGACTGGGGGGGGTGTTCATTTGATGTAAAAAGAATAAAAAATAGGACTGGGGGTGTAGCTCAAAGGTAGAATGCCCCTGGGTTTCATCCCCAGTACTGCAAAAAAAAAAAAAAAAAAAAAAGTACTTCCCACTTCCCAATATCTACCCCAGGCACCAAGTATCTCGGGGAGCGATGGTTAGCTGGGAGCATGTATTTTCTCGTTCTGCTCCTGGTCCAGCCCTCGGGTGTACGTGTGTGAGAGAGAGAAAACCAGGGCTGAGGAGGCTGCTTGCTAGCGAGCTAAGCTGTCTAGATTCAAAACCTGGTTCTATTACTTAATGGGGCAAGTTCGCTCACCCTTCCTGGCCTCAGTTTCTTCTGCTGTACATGAAGATGGCGCCTTGGACACAGGGCTGTTACAAGAATGAGGTACTACATGTAAATATCTAGACAGAACCCAGCAGAGAATAAACACTGTGTTATCGTTTGGGGAGTTTTAAGTCCACTTACATTCTTACTGGCAACGTAGTCTTTAATCTCAGTTGTAAAATCTTTAATCTCTTTAGGAGCAAATGCTGTAGACATCTGGCTGCTCTGCCGGGCAGGACCTCTGTGGTTTCAATTATAACCATATGCTGTCTTTTAAGTACACAATGTTCGGTTCACTACATATTTACTTTAATCCACATGCAATGAGAGCCAGGGAGATTTCTTTTCCCCATAAAAAAGTCCATTCACTGTTTACTATACACCAGACACTGTTCTGGGCCTTGGGATGCTGCAGCACATGGTGATCACGTTCTCTGTAACAGCACTGCCAGGCTACGGCACAGGACGGACCAGGACCTGTGCTAGGTGTACCCCTAGAGAGTGGACTGCTATTTATGTTGTAGATGTAGATAAAAATCAGGCACTGTGGCACATGCTTATAATCCCAGGACTTGAGAGGCAAGATAGGAGGATCGCAGGTTTGAGGACAGCCTCAGCAAGTAGTGAGATTCTCAGCAACCTAGAGAGACCCTGCTTTAAAAATAAAAAATACACAATGGCTGATTAAGGTGGGGGTTGGGTTTAGGAGTGCTGAGGATATACTCATATGGTAGGCTAAATAATGGTCCCCAAACATATGATCACATCCCAAGCTCCTGAATTTCAAATGTTACCTCATGGGACATTTCTGAGGATGTGATTTAGTGACGAGAAGATTATACTGGATTACCTGGGAGGGTCCTAAATGCAACCACATATATTCTTTTTTTTTTTTTTTTGGTGGTGCTGGGGGCAGAACTCGGGGGCTTTCTACCTCCAGGCTACACTCCCAGACCTATTTTATATTTTTATTTGGAAACAGTGTCTCACTACATTGCTGAGAGCCTAAGTAGCTGAGGCTGGCTTCGAACCCATGTGATCCTCCTGTCTCAGCCTCCCAAGCGCAGGGATTACAGGTGTGCGCCACCACGCCCGGCACATATAGGACATAGAGGACACAGGAAAATTTCACTACAGAGATGGTGATCTGAAGATGGAGTAAGGAGATCTGAAGATGCTGGCCTTGAAGCCTGAAGTGACTAGATGCCAGAGGAACGAAGGAATGAATCTTTAGCTCCTCCTGAGGGAGCAGGGCCCTCCCGACACCCTGACTATTGATTTTAGACTTCGAACCTTCATGACTAAGAGATCAACACATTTCTATTGTGTTAAAGGATCAAATTGCTATAACCTAATGGACTCATTCATTTTAGATTAATATCAGAAAGCACAACCACTGATCCCTCTGTCTCTGTCCACCTCTCTCTCTACAGGGTGCTGGTTCACCACATCACTTCTAATTTGATGTTTATTTTCCTTTTGCATTCTATTCTATTGAATGCGAGAAAAAAAATCAAATGTATTTTTTCTTTTCAAATGTGATTTGAAGGTGGACATGGTGGTACACACTTGAAATCCCAATACTTGGGAGGCTGAGACAGGAGGATCACAGGTTTGCAGCCAGCCTCAGCTACTTAGTGAAGCCCTCAGCAACTTAGTGAGACCCTTTTTAAAAATAAAGAATAAAGAGCCTGGCGTGGTGGTGCATGCTTCTAATCGCAGCATTCGGGAGGCTGAGACTGGAGGATCGCAGTTCGCAGACAGCCTCAGCTACTTAAGTGAGGTTCTCTACAACTCACTGAGACCCGGTTTCAAAATAAAAAGAATAAAAAATAGGGCAGGGGGTGTTGCTTGGAGGTAGAATGCCCCTGGGTTCCATCCCCAGATACACACACACACACACACACACACACACACACACAAACACACACACAAAAAATAGGGCAGGGGGTGTAGCTGGCAATTAAAATGCCCTTAGGTTCAATCCCTAGTACTGCCATAAAAAAAAAAAAAAAGGAGAAAAAAAAAGTTGATTTGGGGGCTGGGGATGTGGTTCAGTGGTAGACCACTTGCCTAGAATACACAAGGTCCTGGGTTCAATCCCCACAACCACAAAAATAAAATGTTGATTTGTGCGTATTTTGATGATGGATGAAATGTGGGGTCTCCCTTTCTCCCCACTTGCCTAGATTAATGCATGGAAAAGCATGGAAAAGCATTAATCTAGGCAAGTGGTACAAGCCTCTAATGACTACCCGGCTGAGGAGACATCACAACAAAGTACTTTAAGAACCCGCGTGCATGTAGCTCCCAGATTCTACAATCTCTTCCTTGAACAGTGAGAGAAATACACTTTTGAGGTCTGATTTCCTTTTTGAGAGGTTTGGGAAGACGGGAGACAGCTCAATAGGTTTACTGGGATAAAGCCTGCAGAGGGGGTTTCCCGGAAAGGTTGGAACCCATGTTCATTTACAGACTAGAAGTTTATATACGTTAAGGAGAGATTGTACACGGAGGGGGAGTGGGAGTTAGCTATTGCCAAGGGGGATTGTTGAGGGGAGACTCTACAGGGTGGGGGCAGCGATGGTTAACTATTGCCAAGGGGGCTTGTTGTACCAGAGTTAAGCAGAATAATGGGGACTTCCTATAAGCAGAGGGGTCTGATAAGTAAGGGGCTTACCTGCAAATCTCAGACATTTCAGGAAGCTGGGGGAAGGGTGTACTGAGCACGACTTTGGGAGTTTCTGGCCAAGACGGAGTCACTTGTTTGAAGACTCAACATTTACTTTGATGAAGTTATCGCCATTTTTTTCTTTTTCGGTGGTACTGAGGATTGAACACACGGGCATTCTATCTCTAAGCTACACTCTAGACCGTTTTGGGTTTGAAACTGGGCCTCACTAGGTTCCTGAGGGTCTTGCTAAGTTGCTTAAAACCTGCGATCTCTTGTCTTGGCCTTCCAAGTGGTAGGATTATAGGCACTGAGCCATCATGCCCGGCTTCGCCATTTCTTCGCTTAGGCCTAGGCCATCAGCTATGGCCTGCAGGACGACTCCTCTCGCAGGTCTTGAAGCCGCCTCCAGCTCAGCCCCGTTCATCTCCACGGGGCACTGCGCATGGTCGCCCAGGCCGTCTGTTTGCTCACTGTAAACAGTAAACCCCACCAGCCAAGGCCAACGCCGCCATGCCCTCCTGGAGCCGCGGCGCCTCGGGCCATGCGTTGCCAGGCTCCAGGCTGGCAGCCTGCAAACACTCATCGTAAAGATCAACCAATGGCCCTCGCGTTTGGCCCTCGGAGGCCCTGGGCGAGGCCACGCGGGGCCCTCGGGCTCGGCGACGCCCGGGGTCTGGGTGCCCACGGAGCTGGAGCCTGGTCCCTCTTCAGCCCGCCGGATCGCAGCTCGGCGTCGTCGAGGCGCAGGGCGCGTGCGCGGCGCGTGGCGCGCGGCGCGGGGTCAGAGCGGGGTCGCGCCGACGTCACTTCCGGTCGGGGCCAAGATGGCGGCTGCGCGGCGCGGGCGCCGGGGCGGGCGGGCGGAGCGGCGGCTGTGGGCGCGCTGAGGAGCCGGGCGCGGGTAAGCGGCGTCGGGGGCGGCGCCGGGACGCTGGCCGGTCCCCGCTGGGCGGGCGGGCGGGCGGACGCGCCCCTCCGGGGCCCCGGGCGGCCCGGGCTGCGTCCCCGCGGCCGAGTTTGGGGTTCGCTTTGCGGCGGTGTGGCGGGCTGGGCGCAGGGCCCCCGGGGACCCCGCGCGGGCTCTGGGGCCGTCCCGACTGTCAGGCCGCTGTGCCTTTTTTACCCCCTCCCCCTTCTCCCTCTTTTGTGTTCAGATTGTGCCCTGCGCATTTGCATTCCCAGTTTTGTTTTGTATCTCGCGTCTTTGTGTTTTCTGAACTAGTTTCTGTGTGGTTTCGAAAGCTGGAAATTGCCAACCTCGGTGTCTCCAGAGACCCACCGGTGTCTGCGTGCGTGCGTGCGTGTCTGCGCGTGTGTGTAAGACGTGCACCTCTGTAGATGTTGTTATTAATTCTGTTTCCAAAACTCTCCGTGAATCCTTTTCTGGTGGTGGCAGGTGAGATGCGAAGTAGACCTCTCGGCTCAGTGTCGCTCCCCAGACGTCGGTGATTGTCCCCAATCCAGGCGTGTCAACCCAGTGACAGGCTGTGATCGTTGGGGAAATGCCCCCCGTTGGGAAATGCCCCCCCCCCCCCGTTAACCCGGAAACCCCATTTTCTCTAACTCTGCAGCTGGAATCCTCCCGCGCAGATGGGTGATTCCCGCTGGCCCCTGACTTTGAATTTATCTTGAGGTTTGGGATGTGTTTGATTCATGGAAGGCCTTTTGCTGAATCCTAGTAACTTGTCTTTAGAGTCCTTTAATCAGACACCGAAATAATTGTGTCTGGAGTGATTATGGGTCCCAGAAGATGACTAAAATGTATCTTAATGTTTATTTCAGGTTTAATGTTAAAAGTGGCAGCATCGTTTCACAACAAACGAAACCTTTAAGTGATTCTCTTACCTACAATAGCGTGGATTTCATTTCCATTTGATCACTTGTGTAGGCCCCCTTCTTTTTTTAAATTTTTACATGGTAGGAAATGTGTATACTGAGACACAATCAAGTTATTTTCTTTAGTGGGATTCTGGTGGGTTTTTTTTTTTTTTTTTTTTTTTTTGAGATGAGGTGCAACTACGTCTTTTATTTTGAAGGCATTAGAAGCAGTTGTCCAAAATCTTGCCCACATAAGTTTTACCTATGCCATGAGGAGATGTAAATACTATCTTATGAAACCCCCGTATTTCTTTGTTTGAATCGGCGTGTTGTAATTTTCTGTGGCAGTGAGATTCTTAGTGATATATTCATGTGTGCCTAAAACATTATTGTATACTTGCATTTTGAATTATGAAAAGAAAGATGGAAATTCACAGTGTGAACAAACACTCATTTGCATTTGCTGTTATTTCAGGGCTTGTTTTTTCCTGAAACATTTTTTTTGTTTTATTTACATAAGTTAATACATTAAAAGTATTTAGAAAAGTGCCAGGAATGTAATAATAATGATACTCAAAATGTTCACATTTGTTGACCCTGAAGGTGGTTTCTTTCACTGAAAAGCTGGTACATTCATTTAGGTTTGTTTTTTTCCTACTCTGCAGACAGTGTCTGAAATAATGCAGTTTAAGTTTGTAAATAATATATTAGTTTTGCAAATGTAAAACCTAATAAAATATTCACACTGCATAACCATCGGGGGAAAAAAAGAGAAGGGCACAAAAAAAAAAAGAAGGAATAGAAATTAGTTATAATCTCTTCCCTGTGGAGAGAACCATTGTTAACGTTTTGGCAGATCTTCACCTTTTGGTCTCTGTTGGTCTGCGTTGTATCTATTGCTTTACTTATATGTATGTGTTTATATAATTTATTCACTTCTCTCTATTTTTACTTTATCCAGGGTTGATATCATATTGTGTGTATTGACCATAATCTGTCTTCTCTGAGGATATTGTGAGCATGTGTCCATGCCACTAGCTATTCTTCAATGGGATGTTTAGTATTTATGTAGATGGGGTATAATTTATCAAATCAATTTCATATCAGTCTTTCTAAACCCTGAAGTTTAGAATTAAATTTGTTTGAAAGTTTTTTCCATTGTGAATTTTTTTAAAGTGCTGTATGTTAGGTACGTGAAAATTATGTTTTTAGCCTCTGTATATGCATTTTTCTTGCAGATAAAGTTGTAAGAAATAACGGTCAATTTTGGTCTCCTGTCTTCTCTTCTCAGCTGGATCTGTGCAGTAACATGAGTGTATATATATCTGCACACATTCTTTTGATGATAATTTTACGTGAGATGTTTATTTATTCATGGGACTTTTCTTTAAGCTGCCAATCTCTCTCTCTCTCTTTTATTTTTTTTTTTTTGGTGGTACTGGGGGTGGAACCCAGAGGCTTTCTACCTCCGGGCTATACTCCCAGACCTTTTTTATATTTTATTTGGAAACAGGGTCTCACTAAGTTGCTGAGAGCCTCACTAAGTAGCTGAGGCTGGCTTTGAACCCGTGTGATCCTTCTGTCTCAGCCTCCCAAGCGTGGGGATTACAGGCATGCACCACCATGCCCGGCTTGCCAATCTCTTTTTAAGTTCTGGAACTGATTTACAAACCTTTAGGCCTTGTTAAATCATAGTTTCCAGAGGATGAAAAGCACCTTAGAATTTTGACTGTTTTCGTATCTTCCGACTAGCTTCTCATGTTTTTTTGATATTTATGCAGAAGTGGGAGGAAAGACATCAAAACAGCAAGCTGTGGGCTTCTAGAAAACTCCACAGAGTGAAGTGAGTGAAAGAGAAGCAGGTGGACATTGAGGGAGGAGGTTGTCACCCCTGCACGGCAAGGGCTCCGGGAGTTTCTGGGTGGTTGGGGACATTACCTACTGCTGGCTGTGTTCTCCTGCTGCCATGTGTCCAGTGCTCTTTGGTTTGTGTGCTGCTCTTGAGCAGTACCATCACCCACTACAGTGTTTGCTTAGGGACCTGGGCTAGCATCCTAGCTCTCATTTTGAAGCTAGAAGTTTCCAAGTAGAGCTGTAAAAAACATCTTGTAGAGCGGCTGGAAGCTGTGGACTCCCTTAGTACCAAAAGCGATGCTCGGGTGCTGTTACCACAGGCGCTGCTACCTCTGCGCTGCTGACATTTGGGCTGGATGGTCTGCGCGGTGGGAGGCTCTCTTGTACTTTGTACGATATTTTGCCACTTGCCTACCCATGAGATGCCAGCGGCACCTCCCCCGAATTGTGACAAGTAATAAAGTCTCCAGACATGGCCAGGTATCCCTTAGGAGGGATGAAATTGCATGATTCTCAGCCACTGCATTAAAGGAAGGCTCATCTCATTGGATGGTTGAATCAGTGAAGCAGTTTATCAAATCTCAAAGAACTGTAAGAATAAACAGAATGGTTTATACCTTGAACCTGAGCTTTCTGTTCTGTCCAAATTCCTTTCAGCTTTTGCTTCTGTGACTTTCTAAGATGGTCACTTCACCAGGTGGGAGGTGAGACTGGAGGATGAGACAGGAGGATCCCAGAGGGGCCAGCCCCAGCAACTTAGTGAGGCCCTCCACAACTTCGTGATACCCGGTTTCAAAATAGAGAATAAAAATAGGGCTGGGGTATAGCTGGGAGGTAGAAAGCCCCTAGATTCAATTCCCCGTTCCGTGGGGGGGGGGGGTGGTCACTTTCAGCAGTTTTGCCTTGGCATCTTGTTTTGGCAAGAGATAAAGCAGTGTGAGGTATCCTTACACCGAAGGAGTTTGCATGACATGGGATCAGTATTCTCAGAATGTAGATTCAATTATTATGAAATTTAAATAAATTTGCATAGAGTTGATGCATGGTGAATAATTTAAGCTCATGGTCCATTATGCTGAATAGCACAGAAATAACTCTTTTCTTCCTAGAAAAGGAGACTTGCTGAAACAACCCCTTGAAGATTGATGGTAGAAGCCAAGCTCTTGCTTTTCTGTAATCTTTTTTTTTTTTTTTTTTAACAACCAGTTGGGTTTATGCATAGAAATGAATTTGCCCTGGGAAAGAAGGTTTACTTTTGAAGTGCTTTCCAAACTTTAAGTTAATACATTAAAAGTTAAAGGTAGCTAATTGATCTTCATGGAAAGCATGGCATTAATGTACCTTTTGCTGGGGGAGAAAAATATAAGCTGTCAAATCTTTATTTATAATATTTTAAGTATGCATAATTTTGTGTGGAATAAATAATCTTTGATCAGAATGCTCTGATAAATAAAATATACAAAAAGAGATTCTGCCATAGGAACCACATTTAGTAATGGGATGTTTTATGAATTATAGAATATCTGCATGATTTCACTGGAATGAATACGTGTGTCATTTAAATATTCTTTCATAAAGAGATAGAATATTTCCTTCCAGTCTCCCACCTCCATGAAGCACAGATACTGTGTTTAGTAACGGTTTCACTTGGAGTGGAGTGAAGTATGTTTATGATGTTTTCCTCTGTGCTGTATGCTGTTTCTTCTCTGAGTCTTGGTTCATGTTATACCTGTACTGTCTTTTCATTTATTAGTCTTTTAGAGCATGCAATCAAGTTTTCACTCAGTACTCATATATTTTCCAGCCATTTTGGTGAAAAGCATATTTTGTATCTCTTACAATAAATTATATTAGTTTTTGCTTTGAAAGAGCGGAATTTTTGGCACTGCTTGTCTGAAGTATGTAATGCTCAGTGCAGCTGTTATTTTGATTATAGTGGGCAGCCAGTCTGGAAATTGCTAAAACCCACAAATTTTGTAAGCACTTATATGTCATTTTTCTACAACTCTGTTATACTCTGGTCGGAAAATTCTGTGGTATTTTAATATAATTCAAATGATGCTATCAAAATTTGAAAAGAATCCTGAGATTCACTAAACCCATATAGATTTCTCTATGAATCTTGTACATTTTTCACAACCCTGTTAAGACTATAAATCGAGATTATTTTGGAGTAGCAGCATAAAATGACAGTGTTTCTTACTTTCAAGCATATTTTGGGGACTTTGCTGTAATTCTGAAACTTCAAGTTTTAAGGTATACTTGCACATAGGATTTTTCAAAAAGTGGGGTCTTGTGATAAATTCAGATTTTTAATTGTGAAGTTCTCTTGCTCTCACCTCTTTCTACTTGTAAAGTTGGGACAACTATTCTTTCTTTCCCTGGGATGTTTTGAAATTAATAGGTAAAGACTATGCAAATAATTTAAGAGACTTGAAGGGTCTTTGTTTTTTTTTTTTTTGTACTGGGGATTTAACCCACAGGCATTCATTTTACCTTCAAACTAAACCCTAGCACTGTTTTTTATTTTTATTTAATTTTTAATTTTTTGAGGTACTGGGGATGGAACCCAGGGGTGTTAAACCTCTGAGCGACACTCCCAGCCCTTTTTTTATTCTTTATTTTTTGAAACAGAGTCTCACTGAGTTGCAGAGGACCTCACTAAGTAGCTGAGGCTGTCTGTGATCCTCCTATCTCTGCCTCCCAAGTGCTGGGATTACAAGCATGCACCACCACATCCCGCTTCCTGTGTTTTATTTTGAAACAGGGTCTTACTAAATTGCTGAGGCTGACCTTCAACCTGAGATTTTCCTGTTTCAGCCAGCTCCTCCAGTTTCAGCCTTCCAAGCACTGGTTTTATAGGTATATCACCACTCCTTGCTGTGTTCTGTCTTTAAATTGTATTCACAATCATTCTTCCAGCCACACTCCCATTTCAGACTTATTCTCACCATCTCTTTACTTCCCATTTAGTTATCCAACATATTCTTTCTCTGTGGTGTTTATCATTATCTGTTTCTGCCCTTCATTTGTGGTTCAAACCCTAATTGCTCATTAGCTTGAATTCTTTTGTGTGTGTGTGTGTGGGGGGGCACTGGGAACTGAACCCAGCTAGAGTATTCTACTTCTCAGCAATACCACCCAAGCCTCTTTTATTTTTATTTTGAAACAAGGTCTCCTTAAGTTGTTGAAATACTACTCAGTCTACTACTGAGACTGTCCTTGAAACTGTGATCCTCCTGTCTCAGCCTCCCAAGTGCTGGGATTACAGACGTGCACCCCCAAGCCCGGCTTAGTTTGGATTCTTGACTGGCCTGTCTGGCCTCAGTCTTTTTGGTTGCTCACATCTCACCTGCTTTCATTCTATCAACTTAATCTTCCTTAAATATTAAACTGCGTTTTGGGTGTGGCACTTCCGCAGTGAGAAACTCTGAGTTGCCCATCCCAGTTGCCGAAGCTGCCTTCTTGCCTGGCTGTCTTGACCAGGCTCTCCTGCAGGTATCAAAAACTCTATTTTCAGTAATTTTGCCTTTCACTGTAGACCTACAGGGTTTTGGGAAAGGGATAACAACTCACACAATATCTGGGGAGCCTTGACCACGAGGTCAAGTTGAGATTTACCCTGGAATTGAAAGCTACTGGGAATGGTTCCTGACTATTATTCTTGGTCTGTACAGATCCTCACTTGAGATTCAGGTTTTCTGACCACAGCAGACATGTGTCAAGAAATAGTCTTTTGTTGTTTTTAGTTACAAATGGCTAGGGATTTATTTTTACCTCGAAACAAGAATGACAATTTCATGAAATTGTATTTTCTTTTTAAAAATAGCCCATGTATGTTCAGAGGCTTCTTAAAACATGCAGTAATACATTTTTCTGCAAACGCTGGGCTTTGCTTTGTGTGTGTGTGTGTGTGTGTGTGTGTGTGTGTGTGTTTGTGTGTGTGTGTGGTGCTGGGGATTGAACCCAGGGGCATTCTACTTGTGAACCCTATTTTGTTCTTTATTTTGAATCACAGTCTCACTAAGTTGTGAGGGCCTCACTAAGTAGCTGAGCCTGGCCATGAACCTGCCATCCTCCTGTCTCAGCCTTCCAAATACTGGGATTACAAGGGTGTGCCACCGTGTCTCACTTTTGCTTTTATTTTTAAAGTTCTGGAAAACAGAAGTAGTAACAGCTTTAGAGGATAAACCTCAAATCTCAGGTTATTTAAAGTATAAGAATTGCTCCTTTCCGAAGTCAGTAAGAATGCCTTTGTAGAATCTTGGGAGACTCTTAGTGATGCAAGTGCTCCTGTGTTCCATGTTGTGTAGGGAGAACTCAGAACCCAGGAGCTCCCAGAGCTTGCCTCAGGATGACCAGAGGAGTTCTTGAGTCCGTGGGTGAGAAATGAGTCCTTGGGTGAGATGACCTGTGTTTCTTCTGCTCTTTAGGAAAATCACAAGTCTTTTGCAGGGGCCCTGAAAAATCTCTCAATTTTCAAGGTTTAATTCTCTAAATAGTACCAGCATTGGCAACACTGGTGGAAAAGCAGGGGTCAGCTGAGCGTTCATTTTGTGGTAGGAATTGTGGGATGAGCTATCACATGGCAACCTTGCTTTGGAAATTTTCTTTTAGTTTGGCATTCAAGTGTTAGTAAAGAATTGACTTAATTTTTCTTAAAACAACAAAAAACAAACAAACAACAGTTCTTGTACATCTAGCATCGGGAAAATGTCGGAAAATGTGTTTTAATTGACACTTCTTTGAGTACTGTCATACAGACTTAGTTAATGGTTGTAGTGTGCTCTTGCTGGAGGTGATGGGAGTTGTAATAACTTCGAGTCTGCAGTGTAGTTCTTATCAGAGTGTGGGGACTGATCAGAAAGATCTTGTATTCCTTGTAATCTAACCTTCTGTTGATGTTTATATCTATAGTTCTTGACAATTAGTCTTGGAAATAAGGAAAGGTGCTTTGATGGGGGGGTTATTTCAAGAAAATTGACAATGATTCTTTTATTCTCTGTGTCTTGGCAGGAATATCCTACTGTTACAGTGAGAGGCAAGGCAATATATTTTAATTTCTTTTGAGAAGACAGTTGTTTTTTTGGGGGGGCCTGGGGATGGAACCTGGGGGCATTTGACCTCTGAGCTACACCCCCTGCCCTAGTTTTTAGTCTTTAATTTGAAACAGGGTCTCACTAAGTTGTGGAGGGCCTCACTAAGTAGCTGAGGCTGTCTGCAAACTGCGATCCACCGGTCTCAGCCTCCCGAATGCTGGGATGACAAGCGTGTGCCACCACGCCCGGCTGAAAACAGGTATTTTTAATTAGGGAGTTAGGATATCGTAGGAGCCCTAGACAAAGCCTGAGGTCTGTGATATAATGAATTCCATGCTAATGCAGTATGCTATAGGTGTACATATTAAGGCCGTAGGAGAGCACATGTTAATAGCTGTTTGTAGTAACATTAATCAGGTAAATGATAAGGAATCAGCATTTGCCTCTATTTGTAAAGCTTAGCTTTTTATTTAATTAAAATAATATTTTGTGTGTGTGCTGTGGATTGATCCTGGAACGTTTTACCTCTGAGCCATAGCCCCAGCCCTTGTTATTCTGAAATGATATCACTAAGTTGCTAAGGCTGGCCTTAAGCTTAGATCCTCCTGTCTCACCCTCCCAAGTACTGGGTTTACAGGCCTGTGCCTGGCCATTTAGCTTTTTATTATTGGATGCGAGGAGCAGTATTTTATTTTATTCTCTTTTATATTTTGCTGTGTTGGGGATTTAACCCAGGGCCTTAAGCATGCTAGGCAAGCATTCTATCACCCAGCTACACCCTATCCCAGAAGCAGTGTTGAAAAAATTTTCCTTTAATTCTTTTTTCCCCAAATAAAGGAAGAGAGATTGTGGTGGGAAAGAACCCTGAGTACCACAGTCTACACGTGGGTTGTAGTACTGTGCTAGCATATATGCTGGCCTCTTACTTGACATTTTTATATGGTGGTGTTTAATTGTTCAAGGCCATTTGGAGTCAGAGGGCTGCTGACTTCCGAGGTTCATAACCTACATATTTTAAACAGAGCTGGAGTCAGTCCTGTTTTCTCATTGAGTCCTGGGGCTCTGAAGCCCCTGAGAACAGCAGGCCCCGGTCCGGTTCTTTTCAGTCTGTTGCGTGGAAAACTGTTGTCAGTGTCAGATTCTCTCGCCCGCAGTGACACTGCTGAGCTTCACCTCGTTTAGTTTGGTGCCACACTCAGGAAATCAGCCTCTGGGGGGATCTTGTGTGTTCTGGACCTCATTGAGGGAAACAGTTTACTGAAATGGGAGAAGTTACTGATTGGTGAACATCCCATTCCTTGTATCTCTCCATATACTTTTTTTTTTTTTACCCAGGGCTCTCTACTACTGAGCTAAATCTCCAGCCCTTTTTATTTTTTATTTCAAGACAGGGTCTTGTCAAATTGCTGAGGCTGGCTTCAGACTTGTGATCCTCCTGCCTCAGCCTCCTGAGTAGCTGGAATCACAGGTGTGCACCACCACGCCTGGCTCTTCAGGTCCTTTCGCAGGCTGAACAGCTGTGCCCTCTGGCCTGCTCTGCGTTGCCACTATTTTTGTCGTGGCTGGGAGCCACTTCAGGGAGGAGAGGAGCGGAGCGGGTTCAGGCAGCACCCACGCCCTCTGGCTCAGCTTCCCATCTTTGCTGTCTTCTCAGGCTCCTCCTCCTCCACACACATGGTGCTCCTGTTCTTAAAATGATAAACAGTTTAGGTTTGATTTCTCGCTTTTTTTTAGTTTGGTAATAGAATTTGTATTTTCATAGTCAAGCAGGGCTTTGTTTCTTAGTGTGAAATTAGACGATTACTCTTGTGAAATTATTTTGGAAATGGAAAATGAACGATTTTTCATTTAGCAAAATTCTTGGCATTCAGTATTTGTGCTTTTACTTAACCTAACAAGAGGACACTACATATTTTTATACTGATTAGTAAAGTTCACAGATTGTAGTTTGGTGATTCTACCCTGTTGGTAGGAATTGTGAGTGGAAGCTTTTTGTGACAATGAGTACAGTAATTGTGTTTTTGAATCAGTAAAAACTGAGCAGGAAGCATGGCACAGATGTTTTTACTTTTTTGAAGTTTCTGGAGCACCGGAATCTTCTGGTCAGGGCACGTGACTGTCAGGGCTGGACCCTGTACATCTGCTCTGCTAGAAGCTTCTTCATCCCCCTGTTCGTTATGGGATTTATTTGCCATGAGATCTACTTTATGTAGTGATTCGTTCTAGAATTTTTTTCTTGTGTTTATCATAAACTTAAAAAATGTCACCTTAAGATCTTTTTCATGTATTTAAGTGTGTATGCATTCTCACTGCATTTTGGGTCTCTCAAATTCACTATGGCCATAAATAAGTAGTTTCCTCATTTCTCTTTCCCACTTTCTCATGAGCTTCCTAAGTACTCAAGAAAATATTTTTTAAAAGTTGGTATCAAGCCGGGCGTGGTGGCGCATGCTTGTAATCCCCGCGCTTGGGAGGCAGAGACAGGGGGATCGCACAGGTTCATAGCCAGCCACGCTGGTTTAAGAGACCCTGTTTCAAAAATATAAAACAGGTCTGGGAGTGTAGCCCGGAGGTAGAAGGGCTTCCGGGAACCCCAGTACCACCAAAAAAAAAAAAAAAAAAAAGTTGATATCAAAGCTCAGTGTGTTGGCACATGATTGTAATCCCAATATTTGGGAGACCGAGACAGGAGAATTGCAGGTTCAGGGCTAGCCTCAGCGACTCAGGCCCTCCGCAACTTAGTAAGACCCTGTTTCAAAATAAAGAGTAAAAAATAGGGCTGGAGGTATAGCCCTGGGTTCAATCTCCAGTACTGCAAAAACAAAACAAAACAAAAAACAACTTTCTGTTTATTTTACGTGACTTTTGTAAAGTTAGAATATTTTCCAAAAGGCCGCAGATACTCTAAACTTATCCTAAAAAATAATTGTAAAATCAGTGACTTATATGTAAATCAAATCAAATATTATTTTCCTAATTCTTTCCTTGCCCCCAAACTTAAACAGGTGTTAAAGAAACTGCTATTTCTCTTCCTGTGCCTTTCCCAGAGCTTTGTGTATTATGCAGATTTGCAAAGATGGATGAAGTTTACCCCATCTTACCTGTGTTACAGTGGTGCTAGTTCGTGCCTGCTTGAGATTAATTTGCTTTATTTCCGAGGTCTGGAGAGGTAGCGAGGGCTCAGACTCTAGGGCTGGTCAGACCCCAGACCAGGGTGTTCCACTTACCTCGAGATTTTCTAAACCCTGGGCCTCCGTGTCAGATGATAGGACTTGAACAACCCTTCAGATTGCCTTGGTGCTCGAAGGGGCCGGCATTTGAATAAAGACACTAATTATTTTTACTATTGCTGTATTGACCCTGATCATTTATAGTCAAATCTTTATGGTGTTAAGTATTGCTAAGCATGATTTGTTCTGTAACTTAAAAGCAGTTTCTTGAAAAGTTAGATCTCTGCTGCCGCTGCTGCTTTTTGTTGTTGTTGTTGTCCTCCTCCTCATTATTAGAATTATCATTATTACAATTATTATTATTGTTGTGTGGTACTAGGGATTGAACCCAGAGGAATTTTACCTCTGAGCTGCACCGCCAGAATTATTTTGTTTTTTATTTGGAGGGCCTCAAACCTGTGATAGTCCCGTCTCAGCCTCCCTAGGAGTGCACCACCATGCCTGGCATCTTATTAAAGCCTTAATTCGGTAAAGCTTTTATTTGTCTAAGAGTGTGTGCTATTAGTAAAGTGTAGTTGAAATAAAAACTAAACTTGTGTGTCTGTGCAAGTACTTTTCCTGTTCTTTCTAGTACTGACCAATAACAAGGTAGGAGAGGAGGGCTACTTAGACATAGTCAGGGATGCTGTAGAAATAGGGATGTTGTCTTAGGTATGGAATTCCAGAAGAGAAACCAAGACAGCCATCGTTAAAGGAGTCCTGGAGTTTTTAAGATTCTCAGCATCTAACATTAGAAAGCCAGAGATACTTTTTGGTTGTTGGTTTGTGGTGCTAGGGATGGAACCAGGGTCTCGTACATGCTAAGCAAACCCTCTTATCACTGAGCTACATCCCTAGCCCTGTGCTTAGTTAAAACAAACAAAAAGCTGGGCATGGTGGTTTGAGCACAGTCTGTCTCAGCAAGTAGTGAAAAATCTCATCAACCAGCCAGACATGGTGTCGCAGGCTTGTAATCCCAGAGCTTGGGAGGCTGAGACAGGAAGATCACACAGGTTTGAAGCCAGCCTCAGCTACTCAGTGAGGCTCTCAGCAACTTAGTGAGACCCTGTTTCCAAATAAAATATAAAATAGGTCAGGGAGTATAGCCGGAGGTAGAGCCCCTGGGTTCCACCCCCAGTACCACACACACACACACACACACACACACACACACACACACACATATCTCAACAACCTAGTGAGTTCCTGTTTCAAAATAAAAACAAAAAAGAGCTGAGGGTGTAGCTCTGAGGTAGAATACCCCTGGGTTCAATGCCTAATACCAAAAAAAAAAAAAAAAAAAAAGCTTTTGATAGAGTGGCTATGGTTTCAGCAGTATGGATGTAAAAATTCCTCTCTACCTCTCCTCTGCTAGTATTGGTCACAGACTTTATCTCATTGGAAAGCTCTGACCTTGAGAGAGCGCACACTACTTAAGTGGCATGTGAAAGCGGTATGCTGGAGTCAGCCCTGGCACTGAAGGTCATGAAGGGTTGCCATGGTGCTGCCTGGGGCTTTGAGCAGCGCCGGAGGGAGCTTGAGGTTGCTCTCAGACAGCATTTGGAGTCCGTAGTTGCTTTAAAATACATGAGCCCATTTCAGGATGCAGCTGTCACGTGACCACTACCTCTCCTAGGCTCTTAGTTTGGGGTGTGTTTGGGCGTGTGTGTAGATATTTCTTGTGTGAAAGTGATTGGAGGCATTATCTGTTGATTGCCCAGCAATGGAAGCAGGAGGAGCTGTTTGGATACAGTGTCCTGTGGAGAGACTGCCCAAAGTCTCAGTTTCTTGCGTTCAGGTGGGGTGGCGAGTCAGATCTGCCTGTGTTGCCCAAGCTGGGCTTGGAACTCCTGGGCTCCAGTGACCCTCCCTCCTAAGTAGCTGGGACTTCCTCTGTGCACAGTATATAGGGAATACTTGGAAAAAGGTATAGGATCCTTCTTTTCTATAAAAAGAAGAGTGCATTCCTATTTGGACATAGAGGAGACAGTTACGAGAGAAGAATTTTATTGTGTTTGGAGTACTGGAGATTGAACTCAGGGGTGCTCTATCACTGAACTTTACTCCCAGCCCATTTTTACTTTTTAAAAATATGAGGCAGGGTCTTACATAGTTGCCAAGGCTGGCCTCAAACTTGGAATCCTCCTGCCTCCGCTTCCTGATTGTCTGGGATGACAGGCATATACCATCACACTTGACTGTAGAATATGCTTAATCATGTCATAATTAACATAGAAAAAGTTGCCATTTATTGAGATAATAAGCCAAATAATTAGTTTTAAGTACTGTACTCTGAGTTATTCTATATCAAATGTCAGGATATCTCAGTTTGAACTGTACTAGTGAACTAGTAACTACAAAAAGTGAGAAAAGACTTCAGCCACAAAACTCGATTTTACCAATCTGGCCAGGATCTAGTCACTTCTCGTGTCTCCTACCAGCGGGGCAGGCCAGCATCATCCCCTGCATGGACGAGGGGTGGCCTCCATTACCGCCACATGGTGCTCTCACCCCCTTGCACTAGCCAGAGTCCTCCGCCCGCAGCCCGTTCTCTGCCAACAGAGTGTCTCCATCACATTTCCACTCCCCCGATGCTTCTCCCAGGCCGTAGTGATCACCTCCCCTTCCTGGCTTTCATGAGATGTCTCCTTCTCAGACAAGATTGTTAGATTTGCAGGTGTGGACGTAGAGATTGTAATTCTCTACAGTGCTTTTCAAGAAAATCTGGCACATGAGCCAGGAGTAGTGACGCATGCCTGTACTCCTCGTACATGGGAGGCTGAGACAGTAGGATCTAGGTTCACAGCCTGAGTAACTTAGTGAGACCCTGTTTCCAAATGAAAATAAAATAGGTCTAGGAGTGCAGTTCGGAGGTAGAAGGCCTGGGTTCCATCCTCGGTACCATGTAAAGAGAACCTGGCGTACTACATAGTTTTCACCTTGGCTCACCCGGGTCTCCTTCCCTGGAGAGTAGGGTCTTTGTTCATGCCTCAGCCCCGGTGCTTGGCGCGTGGGTGCAGAGGGGAGGCAGGAGGAGCAGGTAGGTGAGGGGACCTTTGCTCTTTTACTGAATGTGCCACCTCACTTCAGAATAGCAGGTAAAGCCATTTAAAAAATCTTTACCTTGTCATTTTGTTCTTTGGCAATACAAAATGCCCAGGATTGGCAAATCTACAGAAACTGTCAGTAGGTTAAGTAGTGCCTAAGACTGGGGAGCAGGAGTAGAAGAATAGGGAGTTGCTACTGATGGGTACGATGAGCACATTTCTTTTTATGCTGATGAAAATGTCCTAAAAGTGATTGTAGTGGTGGTTACAAAACTCTGTGAATATAGTAAATCTAAAACTGTGCATTTAAAACGAGTCAGTTGTATGATATTTGAATATCTGAATAAAAATCTTAAAATGTACATACATGCACACATACAAAAAAAAAAAAAACACCCCACCACCAGGTAACCATTAAATATGGCTAAGAAGTGATGGCAGAAACCAGAACTATGGGACTTTGGCCAGCTTTATCATAACTTGCTTGATCTGTGCTGTGGTGGCTCAGGGCGCTGCTGGCTCTCAGCTTGGGGAGAATCACTGAGCTGGCCCTGTGAAGGTGGCGGGTGCCTGCGGGTGCTGCAGAAGCTCTGTGCCCTGTGATGATGATGACACGGATGGTCCTGAGAAGCAAGGACAGACCCAGGGCAGCGGAACAGCTCTGTGCTCTTCCCAGACAGACATCTCATTGCAAATTTGCCTTTTACTGCACCCTTTTTCCCTCCTCAAAGAGAGCTCCCCTTGATCAAAGTTAATAAACCTACCTATAAATGCTTAACGAGGGACTGGTGAAACCCCATCCTTTCATTCACCCTTTTCATACAGGACTGCCCAGTGGAACTGATGGTAATTGGTGGGCATTTATGGCCAAGGGGTCAGGTGTGCGCATCTGAGGAACCACAAACTTATCACTATTTTATATCCAGATATACATTTTTTTTCTTTTTCGGTGGTACTGGGGTTCCTGGAAATCCTACCTCCGGGCTACACTCCCAGACCTATTTTATATTTTTATTTGGAAACAGGATCTCTTAAGCCAGCGAGGCTGGCTTCGAACCTGTGCGATCCTCCTGTCTCCGCCTTCCAACCGTGAAATTACAAGCATGCACTACCACGCCCTGCTACCCAGATACACATTTTTGTGTGCGTGTAGTACTGGGGATTGAGCCTGGGGACAGTCTACCTCCAAGCTAGATCCCCAGCCCTATTTATTTAATTATTTAATTATTTATTTATTTATTTTTGCGGTACTGGGTATGGAACCCAGGGGCATTTTACCTCCGAGCTATACTTCCAGCCCTATTTTTTATTCTCTATTTTGAAACAGGATTTCACTGAATTGCAAAGGGCCTCACTAAGTAACTGAGGCTGTCTGAGAACTGAGATCCTCCTGTCTCAGCCTCCCAAATGCTGGGATTACAAGTGTGCACCACCACACCGGGCTTAATTTTTTATTTTGAAAGTGTCTCACTAGGTTGATGAGAATCTCACTGCTTGCTGAGTCTGTCCTCAAACCTACAATCCTCTTGTCTCAGCCTTCTGAGTACTGGGATTACAGGCATGTGTCAACATGCCCAGCTTCAAATATACATTTTAACTTGATAACAATCACAAGTCTCAAAAAAATCACTTATGTTCAATGTATGATATATACTAGAGAAAGGCGTATTTAGTGTATGCGGGGAAAGATGCTCAGTATTCAACTTCAAAGGAATGGGCTTTATGGGTAACCACTTAGTTATCTCACATTTCATCCGTTGAGATTGTATTGGTTTGGCTGGCACTGACCTCTAACAAGATGCAGCATTATGGAATACATTCTCTGCCAGTTACAAGTGAAAAATACATTCCCTCTGCCAGTTACAAGTAAAAATCCCTAATTTAAACATAGTGCATTTGTTTAAGTTGATCAGATGAGCTGATCAAAGAAAAAAATTAGGTATTCTCATATAGAACTGGGATGCAATGTCATCACTATCCTTTATGGTAGTGGGTCAGTATATTCTTCTAGTATGAAGAACACCATTGTATGAATTATACCATTGTGTTAAGAATTACTTATTTCTTGAGTTATCAACAATTAGAAAAGAAAATTACAACATAAGCAGAGTCTTGTGGTTCAAGGGGAAGGAAAGATAAGTTGTTATAAATAAGTGATGAAGAAATGGAAAATGACACGCAATGGTATATATGTATACATGCTGGAAACATTTGCAATATCACAGTGGAAGTTCTTCTTGAAGTGGCATGGTTTTCATATATTACGAATGCCATCAAGTGGCTCTTAAGATGTGTCTTGTAGAAGGGGCCATCTGAGTAGGTTATTGTGTAGGAATACAGTCACCAAGGACAGGATCCAGTCTGAGAAATGGGCCATTAGGCAGTTTTGTAGCTGTGCAAACATCATAAATGCACTTAGGCGAGTGGCTAAGGCAGTTTTGAAATCACAGGGCAGCGAATCTTGTGGGACCACCCTTGTATATGCAGGCTACCACTGACTGAAATGTGCTGTGTGGTACATATGTGCTTTATAAGAAAAGAGTTGTCCTGTTCTTTATTATACTATGAATATATGGAATGCAGAAATTTAAAGGAACAATTACAGTTCTTTCCAGACCGCTTTTATAAATATTTGCATTTTACTGCACTTTTCCTCAAAGAAAATTTCCCATGGCCAATGTTAGTAAATACTTTTTACTTCGGGATCTTGGAAAACAGTAATGTGATGGGGTCTGATTGTTCCTATGCAGCACAGTATTGAAAGCAGAAGGACACTCGTGGTGCTTAACGAGTTACTCCGCAGTGCTTTGCGTTTCTATTAACAAAGCTAACTTATTTCTTCTCAGGAATGATGCAATTCCAGTGCAAAGACTTTGATGTCATTCTACTGAGTCTGCTTTTGATTGTAGAGTACAATGAAGTTCTAGTAAGGATTAGTAAGAAACCTATTTTATTGGAGATAATCAATCTGAGCGGTAAGCTGTCAGTATAGACTGGAGTTGATCTGGCATGGACTGACTTTATGAATAGTCCTTTGAGCAAACTGCAGTTGTGTATGTGGTTTTAAATCACTGTAAATTTGTAGGCAGGTACATATTACAATTGTCTGTTTTTCTTTTTAGGGCTCATGTAATCAAAGAAGTTTCTTTGTTGTGTGTATCTTTACAGAACACAACAGGAATTGAAAATGAATCAGGTGAGTTTAAAAATAAAAATTTGTACAAATACATGACCTAGTTGTTAGGCCAGTTCTTGATTTTAAACGATAGCAGCACACGCACTCCTTCCTTCCAGAGTTCATCATCGTTTCTCATCACCATTGTCAGCGTGTTGCTCTTGCAGTGCATGTGTTTGTGGAGTGGATGTGCATCGTTTGGGCCTGGCTGGCATTCCTGGGCCCCGAGTGAAGGGCTCATTCTTGGGGATTTTAGTTGAGGCAGTTTTTGACCTCTCCTGCTACACTCTAGTGTGAGGTTTTGTCTTTGTTTGAAAGCTTATTAAACTTTCATTTTTAATACTTCTTATTTTGTAATTTTTATTGAGTGAGAGAAATGTGAAGATTATTTTTAGAGCCTGCAACTAATCAAACACAAATTTTAAATATTTTGTCCTTGAGTAGCCTTTTCATAGAATAAAGAAGGCAATACTGAAATGCAAAGTGTGGTTTCTCCTTACAGGAAAGTATGGGATTATCTGGAGAGTAAAATATTTTGCTGTGGATATTTCTGTAGTCCCAAGTACCTTCTGATGAGTAGAATAGTTATATGGATTTAATATATTCTAGAATAGTATTCTTGTTTTCTGGTCTCAATATCATTTCATTTGTGGTTATATAGAAATATATTTGTGTTAAACACTTTCTCTTAAGTTGTCATATACACATTTAAAAAAAACCTAAAAAATGTAAAGGATGTAATTTTTTTAGCCCTTAGCTTAAAATTCTGACTTGAAAATATTTTGTCTCATCAATTGAGACTTTAAACACCTTTTTTTTTTTTTATCATTTACAGGTGCCGCTAACCATAGATCACAAGTCTAATTTCATTATGTGGCAAAGTTTAATAAATCCGTCCCTCTTTTGTATTGATAGATGTGAAATTTTTGGAATGTGTTCTTTTGACTTTTTTCATTACTTTCTTTATCAAAATATGTTTATTTTAATGCAGAGGACTATATATCATAAAAAATGAATCTGGCGAGCACATGGGGCACATGGTTTCTATTATTTTAAAACTTGGAGATTTACTGACATGCTTTTGAAGGCAAATTGTTTTTGAAATGGTAAGGGCCTGGGGAGAGAGAAAACGCAATGGGTTTCACAGTCATTGTCTATCAGTGACATGCATATATGTCATAGATTTCATTTGTTTTTCTCTTCTTAATGTGGACCTGTTCACCTGAAGGAGCTTGCTTTTCTGCACTTTAGGACTGTTGTTAGAGGGAGTCTCAGTTCTGGGGTAGAATGGTCTTCGTTGCTTCCAAAGTGGAATTTGAATATTGACTCCGTTCTTGCTTCATTCATGTTCAGTGGTCATTGATTTAAGGTACCACAACATCAACCTCAGGCTTTGTTATACCTAATTCTTAGACCCTTTCAGGCCAGTCGTATTTCTAGTATGTTTGGACTGTTTTGTTGTTTTCTTTTGACACCTTATACTTTTGCTTTATTGTTTCATATATATCAAACAAACTTGTGTTTAAAAAAAGCCTGCCCGCTGTTCAAAAGAATTGTAGCAATAACCATTTCCTTCTTTGGCTCTTAAAGTTTCATTTTGCTTTCGACAAGTTTTAATACCAGATCTGTAGAGGGCTGCCTTTGATGGTAAATGCCAAATATCAGTAGAAAAGTGTCCTCTTATGTTTTTAATGGTTATCACATTTCTGATTTGGGCATAATTTAAATGGTCTGGTAGTAATGAAAGTTTTATTGGACTATAAAAATTGTCCACTTTTTATGACTAAAATTTTTAGCATTTTTAGTTATATTTAATCATTGGAAAGATATTATTAGTTACATGCTATTTAGAACTAATTATTATGTCATGGCATAAAGTATTTGTTTTTCAACAATTATCACTGTAGGTTTTAAAAATTAAGCATTTTCAGCCTGTGAAAATTAAATTTTACTTTAACTCTTCACACACAAAAACATTTTAGGTATAAATAAACTTTGACCTTGAATAAGATTGACTTTTTTGTGTGAAGCTAGGTATTGAACCCAGATTCATCCTACCATTGAGCTACACTCAGCCCTTTTTATTATTTATTTATTTATTTATTTATTTATTTATTCTGGTTCTGGGGATAGAATCCAGGGGCATTCTACTTCTGAGCTACACCCCCTAGCCCTATTTTTTATTCTTTATTTTGAAATAGGGTCTCAATTAGTTGGAAAGGGCCTCACTAAGTAGCTGAGGCTGTCTGCAAACCGCGATCCTCCTGTCTCAGCCTCCCGAATGCTGGGATGACGAGTGTGCCCACCACACCCGGCGTTATTTCTTATTTGACCACGTTCTCACTAAGATACTGCTTATTGGTCTTGAGCCTGTTGAGATCCTTCTGTCTCAGCTTCCAAGTACTGGGATAACAGCTGTGTGCCGACACACCTGGCAAGATTAACAGTCATTCATTTATTTATTGATTTATTTATTTCTGTGGTACTGGGGATGGAACCCAGGGGCATTGTACCTCCAAGCTATACCCCCAGCCCTAATTTTTAGTCTTAATATTTTTTGAAACAGGGTTTCATTGAGTCACAAAGGGCCTCACTAAGTAGCTGAGGCTATCTGTGAACCTCAATCCTCCTGTCTCCGCCTCCCAAATGCTGGGATTACAAGCGTGCACCACCACGCCCGGCTAAAGATTAACTTTTAATCAAAATACTGGTGGTATTTTAAGGTTGGAATATTTTTTCTAGGAATGAATCGGCATTACTTGGGTGGTGAATTTTAACTGTCATAGCTAACAATGGACGTGGTCTCTAAGAAAATAGTGCAGAATCATTTCTTTCACGTGTACCTGCAGTTGAGGTTTAGGGACTGAAGGATCCGGGGCACGGGAACACCGTATTGCTTACAAGTGATTCTTTAGAAGTAACAGAGGAAAGCACCTGGCAGTCAGCACTGACTGCTGCAGTGGCGTTCTGAGCTGTCACACTGTGTAGTGTAGCTATGTCCCCAAATCTTTGCTGGAGAGGTAGCTTTCCCTCCTGAGTCTAGCTCCAGGGATCCATAAATGCAAAGCCCCAGAGCACATATTGTTTGTCTTTGCTCTTTGTGTCTCTGTACTCACCTGTTTCTTCATCTTGCTCATTATCGTGTGGAGGCCAGCTTGCTCTGCACATGGGCCCATATTCCTTCTCTGAAGCTGTGGAGGGCTGGCAGGTGGAAGGAGCAATCATTGTGTTGCCCCCCTCCATTTTCCTTTTTTTCCATTTTCAGATCATAGATATCCTTTATTCCAAATTTACATTCCCCACGCACCCTGGTACGGTTGCTTCTCAATTCACTGGGGGGTGACATCCTGGTAAAACCATCATAAAGTTGAAAATGATAAGCAGAACCCTCATATGTTGGGAGTCATCTATATTTACCTCTTGAGATGTTGTACTATTTTCTTAGACTTCCTTGGTGACATAATGCAAATGGGTTCATAGCAACTTAGAGCAGATTTACAGGATTTTAGTATCACTTGCTCTCCATGAGTGCTTAACAAACATGCTAGTCACTCTGTTGAGCATAGTATATACCACTCTTAGGAATTTGGTCTTTGTAACCATTTAGTTGAAACTTTGGTATTGCGATTTTTGTTTTGTGGATAAAGACATTAGGGACCAGAGGGGTGGCTGTAGTTTGCCCATGTTCACGCCAATAAGTAAAAATCCTCTGGCATCAAACACACTGAGCCTGTCAGCTTCCAAAGCCCAGGTTCTTGGTTACCATGCTTACTGCTCTGGCAGTCAGGATAAGCTGTGGTATGCGGAGGTAACAAGCAACTTACATACATCTCAGGGGCTTAACACAGCAATACTTTTTGCTCTTGCTACATCTTCTGTGTGGACTGCTACTGAGCTGTGCTGCTGTTGTCATTTGAGACCCAGGGGCGATGGAGGCTTTGCTTCTGTACAGGACCCTTCAGTTCTCAACAATTGCCCGTCATGCTGGCACATCCAACTTGATTTGGTCAGGGAGCAGTGCACTCCTTTCAGGTACCTGGTAAGGGAAAAAACTGATATTTGAGGACAACCATTGATGATTTCTACAACTGCCTTGAATACGAATTTATTGAGTCACACTTAGGGTTTTTAAAGTCTTTGCATAACTCAAATTGTTATTAATATTTGCAGTTTTCTGTCAGTGTAGTGGTTCAGTGATTACAGTATCTCCACATCCCAGTCAGTTTTCTGTGTTGCGGTGATTATCCAGTAGAAAAGCAATTTAGCCTTCCAGGTCTGTTTTGAAGACTAGTGAAAGAGAGAGAAGCTCTTTCTTGCCTGGTGCTGCAGATCCAGCCCTGAGCACTGTGCTGCGCCATCCTCGTCCATGTGTCGGCTCTCTTGAGTGTCCATTCATTCCCACACCCCCCTGTGCAGACTGCATCGGGATCAGCTGGTTGTGGGGACTGCAGTGAACCCCATAGGCAAGCGCTCTGCCTAGAGGGAGGCAAGGTGATTGCAGACAGTGCAGAGGGCTGTGGCCACAAAGAGGCAGGGTCCTGTGCTGAAGAACGGGAGGTGCAGGTGAAGGGCAGTTCCCTGGATCATGCATCAAGAAGGCTTGTTCTGAGGAGGTAACTAGTAGAATCAACACTTGGGTGATGGCTAGACATACGACCCTGGAAAGGTTCCAGGCAGAGGCAACACACAGTAAGTGCAGTGGTCCTGAGGTGGAAATGAGCTTAGTTGAGGGAATAGGGGGCCAGCCAGGGGCTGGAGCTTGGCCCCACCAAGGCCTCTGGGACAGGATGACATTGGTGTGAGAGGTGGGGCCCTGGGAAAGCATTCGTATTTATTATAATTGCAGCTGGGAAGATCTGGACAGTGATACAACCTGATTTCCATTTTTAGAGTATCACTTTTCCTGTTCCATGGAGTCTGGGTTGTACCCGGCAAGAATGTGGTAATATGCTTGCTCATTATTGAGGTTAACATATATTTCAGGATACTTTTACTATTTGGATAACTTAATGGACCTGCCAGCGTTTGGAAAGAGGGTACTTCTTTGTCTTTTAGAACTAATTTGCTGTGTCCATCTGTTTATTGTTACTGCAGTCATCCTCCTAAACCACATTCAACTTAGTGCTATTTCAGTAAATTAGGGCTGTTTTTATATTTTCATATTGTTTGTCCCAGAATAGTAACTTGGAGTCTTATTTGTAAGCTTAAACAAAGAAGAGCTATCCCCATAATTTTAGAGTATTTTAGTGCCCTATGATTCTTGGCTGTCTTCTGCTTGTACAATTACTGTGGTGATTTTTACTAGCCTGTTGTGGCACGTAGGTATTACGAGGTGTTCTTAATATTAAGCATTATTGAATTTCTTCACCACCCACTGTTTTTATCTTCCAGAGTTAAGTTTTGATAAAATCAGTCTGTAAGAAGCTAGGTGTCTTAATTGAATAGATTAAAACTGATAAAATAATTTCTGGTCACTATCTGGGGAGTTGTGTAAAAGGAGTTACTGATTTTTATAAATTTAAATGGAATGCCAGGAAATTTGCTTGCTTATTTATTTATTTATCTATCTGTTTTTGTGTGTGCGTGGCACTGGGGATTGAACCCAGAGGCATTCTACCTTCTAGCTACAACCCCAGCCTGATCTTTCTTGTTTGGAAATAGGGTCTCCCTCGGTTGATTAGAGTCTCACTATTGGCTGAGACTGTCCTCAAACCTGCGATCCTCCTTCCAACTACTTCCAGCTACTGGGATTACAAGCATGTGCTCCCACACCCGCCGGCTCTACTCTTATATGTTGAAAGCTAAAAGCGTTTGTATGTGCCGCTCATTTAAGAGCGGGCAGTGGCACAGCCTTACTTTTCAACAGTGGACTCCCGCGTGGTGCTGTACACAGGGTGGGCTTTCTTCCGCGGGGGTTATGCTTAGGGAGGAAGGAGACTGGGTCTAAGGACGCATTGCTTGGAGCAGAGCTAGGAGCCAAGGGTGAGAGGAGGCAGAGCTGCAGGGTCAGCAGCTCCGGGGCCTCGCAAGGCCAGTGTAGATTTTGCCTGGGAGATGGGGAACTTTTGGAAGGCATTGGGTAGCAGAATGTTTGAGTTGGGTTAAAAACGAAATATTTAATTAAAAATTAATTTTCACTGCATTGATACTTTTGTCTTTAAACTATTTTCTTGGTGCACTAAAGTTTTCATTTAGGATTGTCAACCTAGATCCAATCCGGGGTTCGCACATGCGAGGCAAGTCTACCACTGAGCTGTGCCCTCAACCCTCTAAAGTTTATTTTAACATAATTTAAAGGTGAGCATGTGGGAATTGATTTATTTTTAGTTATTTGACTTTAAAATCAACCATGAGGTATGATGTGTATGCAGTAGTATACCCACTTTAAGTGTGAAGTGTGTTTGACAAATTGACGATACTCATGTAACTACAACCAATGTCAAGTTACAGTTCATTTTGTTACCCCAAAGAGCTCTCGCCTTTTCGTTCTCCGCCCACCCTAGGCACACTACGGATTAGCTTTCTGCTCCTATAGATTGGCTTTTCCTGTGCCGGAGTTGGATGGAAATCCAGTCATCTGGTACTTTTTTGTGTTTGCCTTCTCTTGGTCCATTTACTGTTTGCTAGATTCTTTTGCGTTGCTGCGCGTATTAGTAGTTCATTCCTTCTGGAAGAGGGGTTTTGGGAGAACATCTAGATCAGCATTCATAGACCTAATTCTAAGGGTCGGTGAATGCTGAGATGGCTTGCTATCCTTTGGTTATCTCCCTCCCTTCCATTATTTTCTCTCGCCCTTCCTCCCCTCCTTCCCTTCCTTTGCGGTACTGGGATGGAACCTAGGGGCCTTCTACCTCTGAGCTGTACCCCCAGCCTTTTAAATTTTTTTATTCTTGTTTTTTTAAAAAAATTTTGTGTACTGGGGATGGAACCCAGGGGCATTCTACCTCTGAGCTACGCCCCCCCCCAGCACTGTATCGTTGTTGTTGTTGTTGTTGTTGTTGTTGTTGTTGTTGTTTTGTGTGTGTGTGTAGTTCTGGGAGTTGAGCCCAGGGGCATTCTACCTTTGAACGGTACCTCCAGTCCTTTTAATTTTTTTTTGAAACAGGATCTCGCTTAGGTAGATGAGAGAATCACTAATTGGGAAGGCTGTCATCAAACCTTCGATTCTTCTGTCTCAGCCTCCCAAGTTTTACGGGATTACAGACATGCACTACTGTGCCCGGTTTATTACTTTTTGTGTTTGAAACAAGGTCCCTCTAGGTTGCTGAGGGTCATACTGCATTGCTGAAGCTGGCTTTGAACTTACAATCCTTCTGTCTCAGACTCCTAAGTACTGGAATTTTAGGTATGTGCCACTATGCCTGGCTTTCCCTCTTTTTTTTTTTTTTTTTTTTTTTTTTTTTTGTGGTACCAGGGATGGAACCCAGGGGCATTCTACCTCCGAGCTATACCCCCAGCCCTATTTTTTTAGTCTTTTTTTGTGAAACAGGCTCTTACTGAATTGTGAAGAGCCTCGATAAGTAGTTGAGGTTGTCTGCCAACCGTGAGCCTCCGGTCTCCACCTCCCGAATGCTGGGATTACAAGCCTGCGCCTCGGTCTCAGCTCCCCTAGGGCTAAGAGCAGAGGCTACAACCCCTTCCCTCCCTTCTCTCCATTCATTGGAGGAGCTGAGTTTGGGACTTGAGTGGTAAGTTGTCGCAGTCATTCTCTGAAGCCACTGCAGTTTATCCAGTTTATTCTGATCGGCTCTGGTTGTTCTCCTTTAGAGATTCCCAGTGAAGGTGGAGCCCTGGGTCCTGCAGAGTCCTCTGCGCTTCACTTAGCCTTCTCCAGTGGTAGCGTGACACAGCTGTAGTGCAGAATCAAAACCAGGAAGGAGATTGGGTATAATGTTAGGCTGCAGGCCTTACGCACAAGTCAGAAACGCTGCGGTGCACAGGCAGGCAATGCCATCGTTTCAGAACGATGTCACTGTATGTCATAGCCCCCAGAAAATGCCGCTCTACACCTAAGCGTGCAAAGGGCAGGCAGCACCTAGGTAGCTATCTCCTTATAAACCCCAGAGTCTTTGCAAGGTCCCTGGGTGCACTAGGAGAGCCCCGCTGGGTTGGTGGTAAAACATGAACTCTGGAGTTGAATTGTCTGGATTTTATCTGGCTCCAGTATTTTAAAGCTGCATAGCTTGGGAGAGTTACTCTTTGGGGCTGCTCTGCAACCTGGTACTTGAGGCCAGACTTTGAAGCCCAACGGCCAGGTTGGAATTATCTAGCTTGGCCATTTACTAATTTACTAGCTATGCCTATGGGTAGGTCTCCTTTTCCTCTGTAAAGTAGGAATCACAAAAGAACCCGTGCATGTGGTGATGTGATGATCATGAGGCAACCCAAGAGGCCTGGGACACTGCCTGAAGTGCCCCGGACACACCACCAGTGCTCGTGGGATTCCTGGCTTGCTCACTAAGTGAGGGTCACATGCACAGATCTTGGCCCAGAGGAGGCAGTGGATGTTAGCTCCGGAGCTCCCCACTTGTCCAGCAGTGGGGTGGGGGGGCATAGAAGGCCCTTTCTTTCAAAGGCTCCCAGCGAGGGCAGACCTGGGGGACCCAAATCTTTCAGGCTCCCATCTTAGTCCTGGCAGGTGGCTCAGTGAGCTCAAGGTCTCCTGTACCTTCACCTCCCAGCCAGCACCTCCCAGAGCAGGCAGGCATTCAGCAAGCCTTTGTTAATGACTGGTGAAGGAGAGGGCCTTGGAGCCATTCGTTGGGGAGGGAATATTTGCTTTCTTTGAGCTTGAGTTAGTAGGAAGTTGGAAACGTCATATTAAGGAGATCAATGAATAGTTAATAACTAAGTAATTTATTAACTTAGCTTTGCATGGTGGCGTATGCCTATAATCCCAGTACTTGAGGCGGAGACAGGAGGATTGTAGGTTCCATGCCAGTGTACAATGACTTAGCGAGATCCTGTTTCAAAAAATAAATAAAAAGGGCTGGGAGTTTAGCTTAGTGGTAGAAAGCCCTTGGGTTCAATTCCCTAGTACCACCAAATAAACACAATATTTAACTTAAATTTAACACATTAAATTTAATGTTTTCTGTGCCAGGAGTGGTGACGCACATTTGTAATTCCAGCATTCAGGAGGCTGAGACCGGGGCATCACTGTTTGCAGGCAGCCTCAGCTACTTAGTGAGGCCTTCCGTAACTTAGTGAGACACTTTTTCAAAAGAAAGAATAAAAAATAGGGCAGGGAGTGTAGCTTGAAGGTTGAATGCTCCTGGGTTCCATCCCCAGACCTGCAAAAAAAAAAAATAAATAAATAAAATAAAATAAAACTTCCTGTTGCAGATCCAGGCATTGATATGTGTTTGGGGGCTATAAACAGTGAAAGAACAAGTTCTCTTTGAGGTCTACAGTTTAAGAAAGCAGAGAAATCCTTTAACTTTTTATACCTAATCATAGTGAACAGTGATAATCCCTAAGACAGCAATGTTCCTCTATTCAGGGGCTGCAAGGACAGAATGCCAAGAGACTGGACCCCCACAGGAGGAGGCAGCCTCCCGGCCTCTGGAATGAGCACTGGCAGGTCCTTGCCGAGCCTGCCTTCTTTGAGTGGTGGTGGTGGGGTGTGTGTTGGGGGGGGGGTTACTGGGGATTGAATCCAGGAGCATTCTACCTCTGATATATACTCCCAACCTTTATTTTGTTTTTTGTTTTGTTTGTTTGTTTTGGTGGTACTGGGGTTCCTGGAAGCCCTTCTACCTCTGGGCTATACTCTTAGACCTATTTTATTTTTGGAAACAGGGTCTCTTAAGCCAGCGCAGCTGGCTTCGAACCTGCATGATCCTCCTGTCTCTGCCTCCCAAGCGCAGGGATTACAAGCGTGCGCCACCATGCCCGGCTTTTCATTGTTGATTTTGAAGCAGAGTCTTACTAAGTTGTGGAGGGCCTCACTAGGTTGCTGAGGTGGCTGTGAACCAGTGATGCTCCTGTTGCGGTCTCCCAAGTACTGGCATTACATGTGCGCCACCACGCCCTGCTTTAGGCCATAGTCTGTCTCTCATTCCTTGATATAAGCAAATGGTGATGCAGTTCCTATCCATCTTTTCCTGTCTCCGCTGCCTCAGCTCCAGCGTCTTCTCTCATTTCCTCTGCTTGGGATACAGCGGTCTTTCTGCCCGGCTGCTTGGAGCGCGCCAGCATCCTTGCTTGGGATGTGTCCCTACTGTTGCCTTTTCCTGGCGGACGTCCCCGTGCCATCATGTGAGCGCTCTGAAGGGGCACCCCTGCACCTGCTCAGTCACTGCGTCCCTTTTTGTGCTTGACTCTTCTGAGCATCAGCCATTGTATGTGTGTGTGAAATTTTGTCTGTCTTCCTCACCAGAGCGATGCATTGTTGGGCAAATGAGACACCTAGAATCTTGTCTGGTACCAGCAGGAACTCAGAAATATATTAATATTTAAAATTGAGTGGGTGTTGCGGTTTCTTTTAGATAAAATTGATTTGGGAAGTAATTACAGTATCAAATTGTGATTCTTTAGTGTAAGAAGATAACTGTTCCAAATATAGTAATACATCTAATACTATTATGATATGGTAGCGTCTCAGAGATGAGAGCCTAGCTTATGAGTATGTAGGAGAGGGAATTTTAACATTCTTTTGTTCCAAAGATTTACCACTTATTTGCTTGTTTAGAATTGAGAGCATTTTTAATACTTTATGGTACATTATAGCCTCACATCATAATGCCGTTCATAGTGATGGTGACACACTCGGTGGGCTCCCCATCCTCCCTGCTCCATGCGGGGTGTTGAGATTGGCATTGGTGTTCTCACATATGTACATACTGTCGATGAAAGTGATTCCTTCATTGATCCTCCTGTCCCTTTCCCCTTCCCCTTCCCCTTCCCGTCCCCTTCCCCTTCCCTTTCCTTCCCTTTCCCTTTCCCCTCCCGTTCCCTTTCCCTTCCCCTTCCCCTTTCTCTTCCCCTCCCCTTCCCTTCCCCTTCCCCTTCCCTTTCCTTCCCTTTCCCTTCCCCTTTCCCTTCCCCTCCCCTTCCCTTCCCCTTCCCCTTCCTTCCCTTTCCCTTTCCCTTTCCCTTTCCCTTTCCCTTTCCCCTCCCGTTCCCTTTCCCTTCCCTTCCCCTCCCCTCCCCTTCCCTTTCCCTTTCCCTTCCCCTCCCCTTCCCTTCCCCTCCCCTCCCCTTCCCTTTCCCTTCCCCTCCCCTCCCCTCCCCTTCCCTTTCCCTTTCCCCTCCCCTCCCCTCCCCTTCCCTTTCCCTTTCCCTTCCCCTCCCCTCCCCTTCCCCTTTCCCTTTCCCTTCCCCTTTCCCTTCCCCTCCCCTTCCCTTTCCCTTTCCCTTCCCCTTCCCCTTTCCCTTCCCCTCTCCTTCCCTTCCCCTTTCCCTTCCCCTCCCCTTCCCCTTCCCTTCCCCGTCCCCTTCCCCTTCCCCTAAATCATCTTTCTGACTCCATTGGTTTCTCCTCTATTATCTGAAGCCCCATTCCGCCCTAGCTTCTGAGTCTGAGAGAGGCTATACCCGTGGCTAATCTCACTTAGCACAATGTTCTCCAGGTTTATCCATTTTCCTGTAAATGACATAATTTTGTTTTCCTTGATTGCTGAGTATCATTCCGTTATGTGGATATCCCATAATTTTGTAATCCATTCATCTGTTGATGGATACCTAGGTTGGTTCCATAACTTTGCTATTGTGAGTTTTGAGAGCATATTTTTAAAAATGATTTTTATATAATTAGCCCTCCACATCTGCGGGTTCTGTGCCAGTGGATTCAGCTGATCTCACATTGAAAATATTTGAAAAAAATTGCCTGTGTACTGAACATTCACATATTTTTTTCTTGTTATTATTCCCTAAACAACCAAGTATAACATCTGTTTACACAGTGTTTACATTGTATTGGTCATTATAAGTAATCTAGAGATAATTTGAAGTCTGTTTCTAAGTTATATGCAAGTAATGTATCATTATGTAAGGGCCTTGAGCATCTGTGGAATTTGGTCTTGATGCCGGGGTCTTGCAGCCGTATTGACCCAAAGAATACCTACCTTACATGTAAGAAATTCAGGTACATGTGAAGAAAAGACTTTCTGATAGAAGATTTTGCTATTTTATTTATATCTAGTCCTCCTTTAAAAAAAAAAGATTTAAATTAGCTTACAAAGAATAATGTACTTACCCAAGTCATTCAAATAAGTCTACAACAAACATTTGAAGACTAACTACTAAGCACTGGGAACACAACCCGGAGCAACACCATGTGTCCTCACCACAGTGTTGCAGGGAAGGCACACTTGTTAAACACATGATACAAATAATTATTAAAAAGTGTAAGAACTATGAAAGGAAAATGTGGAAAGCGAGAGGGCGGCTCTTTAGTCAGGCCATCCCACGAAACCATCTTTTTCTTGAATCATTGATTTCCCCCCCCTTTTTGCTTCTGAGGATGGAACTAAAGGACATTCTAACTTTGAGCTATACCCCCAACCCTATTTTTTTTTTTTTTTTTAACGCAAGGTCTCACTAGATTGCTGAGGGCGTTCCTAAGTTGCTGAGGCTGGCCTCAAACCTGTGATTGTCCTGTCTTAGCCTCCCAAGTCCTGGGATTACAGGCATTCCCCATCATTGATTTTCTAAATCATTGATTTTCTCAGAATATTCCCTACAGTTTTCAGCCAGAGCTGCTGCAGTGGAGACTTAATGGTTGGGGAAGTTGGAGAAGAGGCCCAAGACCACCAGTGCTTGGAATGGGCTGCTGTGAGCTGAGGCCCCTGTTTTAGTTGTGTTTTACTGTAGTTTGAAAGGATACTGTAATAAGCAGAAAAAGACTATCCTCTACTAAGAAAATGAGCCCACACAAAGAATCATGGGTTGATCTGAAACAGGTAGGCAGAAACATAGAGATGTCTCCTGTGTTGTTCTTTCCTAGCAGCTCTGTGGAAGTCCTTTGTATGCACAGGTATTGCAGAAATTTGGGTGTATGGCTTGCCCTGGTGGCACATACCTGTGACACAGTGCTCGAGAGTTGAGACAGGAGGATCACAGGTTTGAGGCCAGCCTCAGCAACTTAGTGAGACTCTTACATGAAAATGTTCTGGGGTGGAGCTTGCATTTAATCTCTAGTCTCACCCCCCCCCCCCAAAAAAAAAAAGATTGTGGTGCATGTGGTTTTCATCTTGTACTCAAGTTACATATTTCCTATGGGAATAGCCTAGGCGCCATCTCCTGGCTGACATTTCTATGGCAGTCTGGAATTTGTAGGGCAGAGGTTCTGAGATTATATTCCAGAGTCTTAAGTGGAAATGCCACAGTAGTTATGAGTTGGGGCCAGTGTCAGACAGGTTGAAATGCAAACCTTGGGGCCACTTAGGCCATTTCTCTACACCTCGGATTCGTGTGTGTGTGTGTGTGTGTGTGTGTGTGTGTGTTGTGTGTGTGTGTATGGGGGGCAAGTTGCTGATAGGCAGCTGCCTCTTAGGCTGTTTGGGGTTAGGGTTAGGGATTAGCACAGTGCTTTTCACCTAGGACTGATCCTTGTAGCCCGGCCTGGAAGCATCAGTTTATGTTAGCAGACACCCTGTCTTTTCCAGAGCAGTGCTCCTGGGGAGGATGAAAGGTACTGAATTTCTCCCAGGGTCATAACAAAGAAAGGGGAAGAAAATTCAGTCTCATTGTACTAACTTTCAGTGTTCCTAGGACTCATAACTCTGGCTAGTGTTTGTTACTATTGATCAATTTATCAGTGTTATGAAATAATCATTATGTACTCCAGGATATGAACTACCAATTTAATATGTTTTCCTTTACTGGAAAAATTTTATTCACACCTCCACAGATCCAGTTTATAGTTTATTTATTTTTTTTTTTTATTTTTTTTTTTTTTTGGTGGTACTGGGGTTCCTGGAAGCCCTTCTACCTCCGGGCTACACTCCCAGACCTATTTTTACATTTTTATTTGGAAACAGGGTCTCCTAAGCCAGCGCGCACGGCTGGCTTCGAACCTGCGCGATCCTCCTGTCTCTGCCTCCCAAGCGCGGGGATTACAAGCGTGCGCCACCACGCCCGGCAGTTTATAGTTTAAAAGTAGTCTAAACAGGTACACTATATTTAAAAGTGAGAAATGAGCCGGGTGTGGTGGCGTACGCTTGTCATCCCCGCGCTTGGGAGGCAGAGACAGGAGGATCACGCAGGTTCGAAGCCAGCCGCGCGCGCTGGCTTAGGAGACCCTGTTTCCAAATAAAAATATAAAATAGCTCTGGGAATGTAGCCCGGAGGTTGAAGGGCTTCCAGGGACCCCAGTACCACCCAAAATAAATAAATAAATAAATAAAAATAAAAGTGAGAAATGTGAGTCCTACACTTGTCCAAAGCTGTGGAACAACCTAAGCGTGAGCCTAGTGCAGCTGTGGCCACAGGTGAGGGTGTCAGTGTCAGTTTATCAGTCGTAACAAAGTGCTACACTGGTGCGGGACCTTGATGGGGTGGGGAGATCACCAAAGGGGTGAGCAGGAAGAAGAGCAAAACTGGGGCATTCCACACACTTCTTCTGTAGAATTGAGCCATCTCCAAAAATAAAGCTTACTCCAGATTGGAAGGAAGAATTAATAAAAATGTGAGTTTCACATTTACTCACAATTTAGCTACTTAGAAGTACCATACGTAGTGCAGTGGTGGCACACGTGTGTAATCCCAGCACTTGGGAGGCTGAGACTGGAGGATCGCGGGTCACCGACAGCTCCAGCTGAGGCCCTTTGCAACTCAGTTAGACCCTGTTTCAAAATAAAGAATAAGAAATAGGGCTGGGGGTGTAACTCAGAAGTAGAATGCCCCTGGGTTCCATCCCCAGTACTGGAAAAAAAAAAAATAGTACCGTAGGGCAACTTTCTGGGGCAACTTGATGCTCCCATGTTCTGGAAGGCAAGCTGGGAGTCCTGTTGAGACACGGATGTGGCTCAGACAGAGCTGAGCATTTACTTATTTACTTCTAGCACGAACACACTGCTGGCCGGGCCTGCCCAAAGACGACCTGTCTCTACATGCCCTCCTGGGCTTTCCTTTCTTTTTTTTTTTTTTTTTTTTTTTTTTTTTTCGGTGCTGGGGATGGAACCCAGGGGCATTCTTCCTCTGAGTTACACCCCCAGCCCTATTTCTTATTCTTTATTTTGAAACGGGGTCTCACTGAGTTGCAAAGGGCCTCACTAAGTAGCTGGAGTTGGCTGAGAACTGCCATCTTTCTGTCTCAGCCTCCTGCATGCTGGGATGACAAGCGTGCGCCACCACACCCGGGTTGGCTTTCCTGTTAGCAGGCTAGAGAGCTGACCTTAGTGATGTCTGATAGGTCCTTCTGTCAGTCAGTTGGTAAGTCTGTCTGTTTGTATCTCAATAAAGTTCAAATGCTAGAAATTTGCAAATTTGCATATAATGTTTTTAAAAATTACAAGAGCTTCATTTGTGGGTAAAATTAATCTTTTTAACTTGAATTTTGCTTTTTGCCTACATTGGCTCCTTTGAAAGTCGCAGTGAAATAAAACACACGGACACTATAAAACCCATCATTCTTAGTGGTGTTATAATAAACATAGCGGTTCTTCAGGTTGTGTGGAACCAGGTAATATACACTTGTTTTTCCATTGATTTGAAAGTTATTCTTTTTTGGGGGGAGTACTAGGGATTGAACCTAGGGCATTGTACCTCCTAGCTAACCCCCAGCCCTGTTAATTTCTTATTTTGAAATAGGGTCTCACTAAGTTGTGGAGGGCCTTGATAAGTTATGAGGCTGGCTGTGAACCTGCGATCCTCCTGTCTAAACCTTCCAAGATGGGGATTACAAGTGTGTACCACCATGCCTGGCTTGAAAGTTATTCTTAAAGTAACACTGATGATCTGCCATTTGGTTCACATCTCTTCCTTCTTTCCGTACATATCTAATAGCAGTCTTATTTCATTTTTTATGTTACTAAGGATTGAACCCAGAATGGAGTTCTGCCTCCATCCCACACCCCTAAAGCTTTTTTACTTTTTCCTTTTGAAACAGGCTCTCACTAGGTTCCTGAGACTCTTGCTACGTTGCTGAGGCTGTCCTCAAACCTGTGATCTTGCTGCCTCAGCCTGAGTTCTGGGATTACAGGCATGTGCCACCACACCTGGCTTGCATCTGATTTCCTAAGACTGTGGTGAATTTCATCTTTAAACTTTGATAAGTAGTTGTATGTAATTCTGTTCCTCAGCCACTGGGGTATTGCGTCAACTATGCTATTTAGTGGCTTGGCATATACTGGTCATTCCTGTTTCCTGGAAAGCCTTGTTTCCAGTGAGGGGCCGCCATCTTTGGTGTTCTTAGGTGGAACACGCAGGCCCTGGTTTGGTTGGTGTGGTTGCTGGAGGGATGCTGTGTGGGGCACCTTCAGGTTGGTCAGGATAGTCCTTACAGCATGTGTTAAAGTTATACTTGTAAGTGGAGGGTGGCATCAGTTTTTATTTTTTAAATGTGCTAATATGCTAATGATAGCCTCTGATTTAAAAGTAAGTTTAGGCTGTATTTTTTAATTAATTATTTATTTATTTATATTTTTATTGAAAGTAAATGTTATACATTTAATCTGTATTTGGTCCCCTCTACCCCCCCTCGCTTTCCCTCCCCCCTCCCAACAATGAATACCCAGGCTAACCTTGTTATATTCATACTTTTACGCATATTTGGAAGTAGCCCTTCACCAATCAAGTTCAGCCTCCTTCCTCTCTTAGCTTCCCATTCAAACTTTGCTGAGATTTCCCTTCCATTATCTGGAGTCCCTCTGGTATCTCCAATGCTCACTCATTTGGGCATATTAGAGGAAACATATGTCCCTTCTCTTTCTGTGTTTGGCCGATCTCATTTAACATAATGCTTTCCAGCACTTTCCATCTTCTTCCAAATGACATGATTTTGTTCTTCTTTATAGCTGAATAGAATTCCATTGTGTGTATTTCCCATAACTTTGCAATCCATTCATTTGTTGATGGGGACCTAGGTTGTTTCCATATTTTGGCTATTACAAATTGTGCTGTTATGAACATAGGCATGCATATGTTGCTGTAGTTCTCTGTTTTCAATCCCTTTGAAAAAATACCCAGGAGTGGTAAAGCTGGATCATATGGTGGATCTATTCCCAGTTTTCTAAGGAATCTCCACACAGATCTCCATAGTGGCTGAACTACTCTGCACTCCCACCAACAATGTAAAAGAGTTCCTCTTTCCCCACATTCTCGCCAGCATTAGTTGTTGTTTGATTTCTTTATGCTTGCCAATCTGACTGGGGTTAGATGGAATCTCAGCATAATTTTGATTTGCATCTCCCTGATGGCTAATGATGAAGAACATCTTTTCATGAATCTATTGGCCCTTTGTATCTCTTCTTTTGTAAAGTCTATTCAATTCGATTGCCCATTTCTTGATTGGGTTGTTTGTTTTGCTAGTGCAGAGTCTTTTGAGCTCTTTGTATATTCTGGATATTAGCCCCCTATCAGAGTGGTGACTGGTAAAGATCTTCTCCCATTCTGTAGGCTTCCTCTTTAGGTTCTTGATGTTTTCCTTTGAAGCTTTTTAGTTTGATGCTATCCCACTTGTTGATTCTTGCTTTAATTTCCTGAGCTTTGGAGGTTTTGTTGAGAAAGTTACTGTTAGGCTGTATTTTGTTTGAGATTCTGTTAGAGCTTAAAAAAGCAGGATGGTGCTAGAGATTTGAGGTAATTTGAAAACAGCTACCGTTGCCAGGCCAAGATAGATCAATACAGACATACACGGAGGTTCCGGTGGTTTCCTACTGGGTCAGAAAGAAAAAAAAACCAGAGTACTTGGGTTTTCTTCCCCTGTTGTGAGCTTTCTGTTTCTTGATTTGCAGAGCCCTGCGGAGCCTGTGGCAGCCACCGAGACCTTGGCCCAGGTGCCTCAACATGTGCTGCGAGGACTTCCGGAGGAAGTGAGGCTTTCCCCGTCTGCTGTGGACAAGACACGGATTGGTGAGTGCTCTGGTAGAGGGAGGGCAGGAAGGGCAGGCAGCTTGCTATGGGAGCGTGTGAGGAGGGCGGCGCACCACGAGAGCAACCAATTTATCCTGGACTTAGAGATGACATGCTGTTGATGTGTTCTCCAGTTATGCATACACGGTGGATACAGATTATAACACTAGGCACACACGCTCTCACATGCACACCGTCCTTGGTGGCTCTTCAAGTGTTCCGCGGGTCTCTCCTCACAGAATTTGTTGTTCCCTTCTCAGATTTCATTGTGACTTGAGTATGTTTATGTTTTTACGTCTTTCATTATTTTGTGATTGTTTTCACATCTGTTTCTGTCATTCATTGTAAGTGCCTTCATTTCTTACACGTTGTTATGTCTTTAGTACCAGACGCTGTATGGACTCCCAGTAGATATTTGAATGACACAACCCAAGTGTGTTCAGATGCGTTGGCAGGGATTTCTCGTTGAATACAAACCAAGCTTGTTTGTGTTTGGCTGTGTTTTTGTGGCCTGATCTTTATATGGAAGGCTAATAGAAGTGAATTTTAAAAATCTAGTCAAAATAGTCTTGTAATATAACACATTTATATCTTTTTTTGTTTTAGATGTACTTTTTTTTTTTTTTGGTGGTAATGGGGTTCCTGCAAGCCCTTTTACCTCCAGGCTACACTCCCAGACCTACTTTTTATTTTATTTGGAAACAGGGTCTCTTAAGCCAGCACGGCTGGCTTCGAACCTGCGCGATCCTCCTGTCTCCGCCTCCTGAGCGCGGGGATTGCAAGCGTGCGCCACCACACCCGGCTTAGATGTACTTTTGATATTCCAGTTGATATTTATATGTATGTGAATAGATTTTCAGTAAACACTTTTCCCAGTTCTCATTGAGAATTTATTTGACAAGCAGTTGGACTATTTATATTATTTTGTACACATGAAAGTGGTTGCTTTTATTGCTCAGATACTTGATTGTTATCAGTGTCATCGAATGCAGTTCATAGCAAACTTACAGAAAAGTGGAATTTATACATCCCAGCTGGCCGGGACTGGCCCAGCTTCTACCCCATTCTGTGAATGGAAACTGAGGCCAAATGAAATGGTCGGGGCCAAAAATTCCCTTGATCCCCACACTGGGCTCCTGCCAGTTTACAATGGCTGCTGCTTCTCATTATTTGCTTATGGTCAGTGCATAGAGAACAGTCCGAAGGACACTGTGGATGAGCTGATGTTTTGGCTCTTTTAAACTCTGAAAAGCCAATTGTCTCAGTAGCTACATTTTTAGGAAGTCTGACTAGAGAGCAGAGGGTTTTCTACTTTAATCAAATGAACTTCAAAATTCTAATTGCAGAAATGTCATGTTCAGTAGAGGCAATTTGAAATCTAGATAAAAGCAGAATAAAAAGTATAAATTATTTGTAGTTTTACTACATTCTAATGTTTTTTCTCTTCAATTGTGATTCTTCAAGTATTTGTGATCATATCGTATAGCAGTTTTAATGTAATATTAAATATGAAACTTCTTTTAGTTATAAAACAATATAGGTTCTTTACTAGACTACTTAGAAAATTTTGAAGAGTATAAAGAAGAAAAATCCCTACTGAAGATTTGATTTAACTTGATCTCAGTTGATTTAACTTTTTTTTTGTTTGTTTGTTTTTAGGCAATGTAGCCTTCTCTTTTGTGAAACCAAACTGATTTTAATGTTTTCAACCTTTTAAAATAACCACAATAGAGTATAAAAATTTTGGTTTTATTTTCTAGGTGTCTGGGCCACTAAACCAATTTTAAAAGGAAAAAAGTTTGGGCCATTTGTTGGTGATAAGAAAAAGAGATCTCAGGTTAAGAATAATGTATACATGTGGGAGGTAAGAAAGAATTCTGATTCTATGTCTATAAGAGTCTGTACATTTTTAAAGAAATCATTATCTTGTTCTCAGGTTTGGTATTTTGAAGTTGAAACAATCATTTTAATATATTGTTTAAAATCAGTAATATTTTTATTAAAGAGAAAAATTGTTTCCTTGGATACAGACTGCCATTTATACATGCTTTTGTATTTTGAAACTGCTTGGCTGTCCTCAACAATACATGTCAAATCTATTTTTTATATTGCCTATCTCGGGTATTTTGCTTTACAGCTAAGACCTTGACTTCTTGTGTGATGGGTCTGTCTCTTTACAGGTGACACTAGATACCTACTATAAGAGATAATTGGAGGTAGCTGCAAATAAATCACTGTTAGTTTTCTCTTTGTATTCTAGAAAGTAGTTTCTATGTCTCTGGAATATTCAGAGTTGGAAATATTTAGCACATGGCGTACTTAGTTGGAGCTTTTAATTTTTCAAAGCTTTTTTGTTTTGTTAATTTGGTGATCTCACAAGAATCCTGGAGGACAGAGCAGGGGAGTACTGTGCCTTGTGGAGGAGGAGCGAGCTGTGGGAACAAGAGGAGCTGCCCTTGCCTGCAGGGCCCAGGCTGGAGATGAACAGAGGGCCAGAACCCATTGGCTCAGTCAGGCTCACACTGGCAGTGAGAATTGGAAACCCATCTCAGTTTGGCCACTGCTTCTAGTTTTGTGCCTTAAGTTGTACAATCCCCAATTTCAAAGGTGGAGGTACAGAAAAATATCACAGTAGGGTAGTGTTGAAGACAAAATTTGTTGGTGTTGTTCCTTTGTATTGCATGAAAATTGTGCACTTAAGTTGGGTATAGTTCAGGCTCATGCACTGGGGAAGACCTTGGGTCTTGGAAAGGAATAGTGTGACATTTTATTTAAAGTAAATTAAATTTTTAGTTGATAAGAAAAGCATTCCTATCAGATTGTTTTAAATTGAGTCACATCTGCTTCTCATATGTTACCATATAAAAACCCAGAATGAAAGGAAAATATGATAGGAACTGTGTGGGCAGGAGGGAGGTGTATCTGTTTTCCTTGAGGCCACAGCAGTGTTCTTAACTTGATGTGACAGTTTCTCCCAGGCGCTCTGAATTGGTTTCTTGGGACTCTTTTATAGTGTACCAGGAGACTTTAGGAAGTGAGAATGTATAATGAGCAGCATTGCACTTTTTTACCTTCATCATGTTTGAGGTGAAAGAACTCTGTAATTGTAAGAAAACTCCCCACAGAAACGTCTTAGTTACTAAAGACAATACTGGTGTGATTAAGAATGTCTTAAACACAAAATTGTTCCAAAGTAAACTTTTTAATTTTAAAAGTTACCCAAGGGAAGCTAACAAACATGTCCACCAGATTAGCACAGATAATAGGATAATGGTATACTTGCATAAATTCAGCAACAATTTTTTTTAATTTATAGAGTCAGTTAATATATCTAACAGCAGTAAATAAATGACAAGGCTATAAGTTAGTTTGTTCTTTGCAAATCTTTCTGTAAGTGGTCTGAAGATAGGATTTGACTGTGTATTTAAATTGGCATGTGGACTAAATTTTGAATTTAAGATTATTTTCTTACTTTCCAAATGAGCATATTAAATTGAACAGAAGTTGGTTGGTATGAAAATTAGACTCAGCCTGACAGAGTCTCTCATTAGTGATAGAAGCAGGTAGGGCCTAGATAACTTAGGGTAGGTTAGGGAGGGCAAGTGGGGTTTGGAAGGAGGGAAAATAGGTAGTTTGTGAACTTCCCTCAATGGGACAAAAGTATGACCTTCCCTTCCCAATTCCCTGTCTGCATACCTGTTTTATTTTGGTGTAGGAAGAAAGGAGGGAGACAAGTTTAAATCCTGGCTCTGACTTTTAGCGATTTCATCATTTACTAAAGTTGCCAGTTTGCTAAAAGTTTCCTCACTTATAAAAGGGGCTTACTATTTCATAGATAATTTTATAGGTTGTTTTAAACGTTAAACAAAATAACACATATAGCACCAAGTCCAGTGGTTAGTATAGCTGGCATTTCTCTTTCTTCAGTTCTCTCCAAATAGGGAGTTGTGATTAGAAAGTTAAGATAACTTGTCAAAATTGTTTTACAATAGTACACAATCAGATAACTTTTCCTTTGTGTGTGTGTGTGGAGCTGGGATTGAACCCAGGGGCATTCTACCTCCAAGCTATACCCCTAGTCCAATTTTGTATTCTTTATTTTGAAATAGAGTCTCACTAAGTTGAGGAGGAACTCACTAAGGAGCTGAGGCTGGCTGTGAACATGTGTCCTCCGGGCTCAGCCTCCCGAGTCCTGGGATTACAAGTGTGTATCAGCATGCTGGCTTGATTCCTTCTTATATATTTTTGAAGTCTGTAAAGTCAGATGTGGTGACTCACTGCTGTAATCCCAGCATTTGGAGGAGGCCAAGACCAGGAATATTGCAGTTTTGAGGCCAGTCTCAGCAACAACTTATCAAGACCCTATTTCAGAGTAAAAGTTACAGTGTGGGGTGTAGCTCAGAGATACAGTGCCCTTAGGTTCAATCCCCTGTACCACAAAAATTAAGTAAATTAATCAATCATTGTGCATGATGATGAGGAGGAAGAGGTTTTATAACATTCAGCAGACCTTGGTTACTTTCATTCAAACTTGGGTTTTTATTTTGTTTTTTCCACCCATCACCATTTTTTTTTTTTTTTTGGTATATAGATTATAGCAAATCAGTAGAAGAAAGTTTGGAAAAATAATAAAACTATAAATTATCCTACTTTTTGGAGAAAACCATTGGCATTTTCATATGTTTAGCTTTTAAGATTTTTTCTTTTAATTTATCCATATATTTTAGACAAAAAGGGTACCATGAAATTCATTTTTCTTAATTTTTTTTTCAGACATCAATGTATTGTGAATATCTTTTTTTTTCCAGAACTGGGAATTGAGCCCAGGGACATTCTACCTGCTAGCTATACTCCCAGCCCTATTTTTTATTCATTATTTTAAAATTGGCTCTTACTAAGTTGCAGAGGGCCTCACTAAGTAGCTGAGACTGGCTGTGAACCCACAATCCTCCTGTGTTGGCTTTCCAAGTTCTTCGATTACAAGTATGTGACACTGTATTGGCCTTGTGAATATCTTTTTATTTTATTTTTTAAAATATTTATTTATTTATTTATTTATTTATTTATTTGCTGTACTAGAGATGGAACCCAGAGGTTTTCTACCTCCGAGCTACACCCAGCCCTATTTTTTTTTTTTTTTTTTTTTTTTTTTTTGGTGGTACTGGGGTTCCTGGAAACCCTTCTACCTCCGGGCTACACTCCAAGACCTATTTTATATTTTTTTATTTGGAAACAGGGTCTCTTTAAGCCAGCACGGCTGGCTTCGAACCAGCGAGATCCTCCTTTCTTCGCCTCCCAAGCACAGGGATTACAAGTGAGCGCCATCACACCCGGCGTGAATATCTTTTATGGTGATGGATTTTCAGAATATCTGCTTATCTTTATTCTCTGTTTATTACAAAATAATGTGTTGAAGAAATTCTTGGAATATGGAAATATTTAGCAGGAAATAATCCAATTATTCATTTACACAACTTTGTAGTGTCTTGTTATGCAGTTACTACGGATGGACTATAATTTATTGAGCTATTCCATATTAGTTTTTATTTATCCATGAATTGAGAACAATTAGTAGCAAACCACACTGCTGTGAACATACAGACATCTTGGTGCAATTGCCCAATTAATCTCATTCGAATAAATTTCTACAAGTAGATTGCTGGTTAAAGTGTATGTATATTAAATTTTTTTTCAGACACTGCTAAATTTCATCCAAAAAATTATGCCAATTTGTTCTCTGATCATCAGTGCTTGGGAGACTATTTTCACACACTTTTGCCAATATTTTTTTTCACCAACTTAATGGGTGAAATCTTTTAATTTGAAATTTCAAAAATTTAGCTTTTCCTTGTGAATTTTTTTTGCTTATCTTAAAAAATTGAAATGCTCATCTTCTTCAGTAAGGCAAAGTATTTTCTTTTTGCATACCAGTTCAGTGTGACTTAGAAGATGCCTTAGTCTCCTTTGAAGCACACAGAGAATACCTAAATAAAAAATTCACTCGTTGAAACATACTGCTTTCTGCAGCAGTCTGTATTGACCTGAGATCCCGGAAGTTCTGGCAGAGCCTATGTTCTCGGTGGATGGTGAGCTGCCTTCTTCCACTCTGTGGGTTTTCCCGGCAGCTGTCTGTGTTTGTCTCCGCAGTCCCATTGATTTCTCTCTGTGCCAGAAGGCAGGTGGGGATTAAGTGGGACCCTGACGTCCTCTTGGATACATCAAAACCAAAATTTACCCCTATACCAGGGGCATTTTATATTAGGGGCGAAGGGAATAATAACTATGTAAGTTAGTAAAAAGCAGTGTGTACAAATTGGCAGTGTTCAAGGCCCATCTACTAAATTTTTCTTATTTTGCTATGCTGGCATGACAAAAATATTTTTTAAACATATTAAAGAAGCTTTTGCTATTTTAGTGCGTTAAGTCCAAGTTTTATATTGTAATACTGTTTCTTCATAATGTACCATTGGGGAGTTATTGTACTTTAGAGGGGGAAGAGGTGTGTGTGTGTGTGTGTGTGTGTGTGTGTGTGCGCGCGTGTGTGTGCGCGCGCGCGCGCGCACTAAATGTGAGGTGTAGAGGAGTCTGTAACATGGGTTACCTCTGTAGAGTGGTGCAGATGAGTGTTTAAGGAACAATCAGTTTTGAACAGACTCATGGGAGTACTTACATGATAATGAAAATACTCACTTTGGTGCAGATAACTGCACAGTGCCTTCTGTCGTGGTCTCCGTTCTCAGAGGTCGCTCATGAGATGATGTAACGCGCTCTGTCACTGCTGTTCTGCTTATTTCTGTTTGCTACTGTATGCCAGGCTCAGGCATTGCAGTGAGAAGGCAGAATGTCTCCGTGGTGAGGAGGAGATAGTCACTAAACTAAATAAGCCCACAGTACTTGCATTAGATAGGCAGATGTGCTGTGAAGGTAGAAGTTGGGCGTGGTGGCGCGCGCTTGGAATCCCTGTGCCTGGAAGGCTGAGACAGGAGGATCACACAGGTTCGAAGCCAGCCTCAGCTACTGAGTGAGGCTCTCAGCAACTTAGTGAGACCCTGTTTCCACATAAAGTATAAAATAGCGTTGGGAGTGTAGCCTGGAGGTAGAAAGCCCCTGAGTTCTATCAAAAAAAAAAAAAAAGTAGAGGTAGAGTAGGGAGGGTTTGGAGGTGCTGATGGGAAGAGAAGGGTTTGTAGTTTTATGTAGGGTGGTCAGGAAAGGAAGACTCTGATAGAGATTACACAGACCTGGGTTTAAGCTCATCTTTATTACAATTAAGTAAGCCACTTTAAAAGAGAAGGTCTTTAACTTTTGAGACTTATTTCCACATATTGAAATGAGAATCATAGTAAACATGCTTCATAGGATTGCGGGGGGTTGTGTTTGAAGCATGGAGCATTGTGCTTCCATAGAGAGGAGGGCGGGTGTTGCCCCTGCAGCCTAGGGTCAAGAACCAGGTGTACCCAGGCAGGCAGCACCTCACTGTCAGCCGCACCTCCCCGTCAGCTGCGGGTGGGGGCAGAAGCTTTGTTTGGGAAGGAAGGGTGGAGTAATTCAAGGTGGTTAATGTAGGGAGAAGAGGGGAAGAGCAAATGATGGAGTACTGATTGTGTGGAGGAAGACATGGAAGTATCTAGATCCTTTCCTCAAAAAGAAAGTGAAAAGCTCATTACTTTTGGTCAACATGTTTTTCTGTGGTTCTGTTTCAATGCCTACTTGGGTATTTCACATTCTAATTTTGGGGAATAAGACGTGTTTATGTATATTTGTGTGTATGTAAAAATTAAAGTTAAAAGTCATTGCAAAGTAGGTGATCTTTCTTGATGTGACTCCTGGGAGAGGGTTGGCGTTTTGGTCTTTATTTGAAGGCCACTGATACCTCCCAGAATGCTTCACACCTCAGTCCTGACAGGTGTTCTCAGCCTCCCAAGTTCTCCCAAGCGTGTGTGACTGTGCCTGGCTTGTCACTTGTCATTATGCACATACTTGCAAAGCATTTGGAGGTCATCAGACTTATCAACTATACAGATCTCTATGTTTAGGGGGAAATAAGTCCAGATGGAAAAATAATAGGAATTACACAGTTTTGAGTTTGAGTTTTCATTTAAATTTTCCGTTTCTATCATTTATTGTGTTTTTCTGAAATGTTTTATAGAGTAATTGTATATAATGAGAAAGACTTCTTTTAAAAGCTGAAAATGAAGGTATTGTTACATAATCCTATCTTAACAAGAGCTTTTTTTTTCTCCTCTCACTCTCAAGGTATATTACCCAAATTTGGGCTGGATGTGCATTGATGCCACTGATCCAGAGAAGGGGAACTGGCTGCGATATGTGAACTGGGCTTGCTCAGGAGAAGAGCAGAATTTATTTCCACTAGAAATCAACAGAGCCATTTACTATAAAACTTTAAAGGTAACAGAATTGGAGTTAGTCTGCTGCTAGTTACTCTGCATGCATTTTCTAAACACAGTCATTGGTTGTGACTGACTGCTTCTTTGCAGACCTTGAAGGGATTATATTTGAAGTGATTCATCCCCACACTCAAGGTTCAGTTTAAATATATGGTTGCCACTGCTTCGTGTATGTCGGGAACTAGAACATGAAGATGGTAGTGAGTAATCACATACCACTTCTTTCTAGATACTGCTGATTAGGCATGTGGCAGCTGTTCTCTCTCCCTAAGATGCAGATGCCTTGGGAACTGGCTGACTGGCATATTTATCCCTCTGTAAGAAACTATCAGCAGCTAGGGTGGTGCTGTGTTAACTGAAGACACGTGCGTAGTCTTCAGTGTAAATGACACCTTGGATTAGCTTCTCTTTCCTTCAGTTTTATTCAGAATAGAAATGAAACAACATATATATTCCTTCTGCCACATTTTTATTTGGAGACATAAATTGCGCAGATGAAAAGAAGAAGAAAGTCATGTTGAGGGCTGGTGGTGAGGATACTGAACATATTTAGGAATGTTGCTACTTGGAAGCTCTGAGTGTTGCTGCCTTTCTGCCACGTCTCCCTCCCCTGTTTTCACTGGCCGTGTTTTCGTGGAAGACAGATCTGCACATTGTGCATGCAAATGTGGAATCTTGAAGCTGAAAAGATAGATGGTTGTTATTTTTTGTGATAAAAAATCACAATTGCTATAAAGCACGTTTGTCTTGCTTCCATTTGAAAAAATTGTCTTGATGGGGTTAATGCTCGATGAGCAAGCATGGAGGATGGTGGCCAGCTTTGCAGGGTGCTCAGCTTTGTCAGTGTGATAGCACTAGGCCTTCCAGGAGTGTGGTTCACAGGTGGCTGTTTGATGTTTCTCTGCTGCGTTTTTTCTGATGTTGTCATCCAGTTAGATGCCCTGTTACCTCACATATTCATATCCTTGGTTCTAGTCCTTGTAGCGAATATTTTTCACACTACTTTCTTATTTATGACTTCTGAAAACTTGTTATTTTCTCTCTGTTGAGTTGTAGTAGTATGCTTTTTTGATAGGTATTACTATGCAATTTTATTACACTGAATTATTTAAAGTGAGAAAGACATCTGGTTGAATCAGTGAGGTAGAATCCTGGTGGAGATGGAATTCCTGGCAGGGCCTGCATGTGAGAGTCAAGGTAGTAGAAACAAGGTTCTTTGTGTGTGTGTGTGTGTGTGTGTGTGTGTGTGTGTGTGTGTGAGAGAGAGAGAGAGAGAGAGAGAGAGAGAGAGAGAGAGAGAGAGAGATACTGGGGATTGAACCCAGGGTCATTTTACCTCCTCCTCTGAGCCACACCCTCCCCTCCCCAAGTTCTGCTTTTATTCTTTATTTTGAACAGGTTCTCACTAAGTTGCAGAAGGCCTCACTAAGTAGTTCAGGCTAGTCATAGACTTGCGATCCTCCCGTCCCAGCCTCCCAAGTACTGGGATTACAAGTGTGCATATGCCACCATGACCAGGTAGAAACAAGGTTTTGAAGCAGCATGAGGCCTGGGTGATAAGGGACACTACAGTTTCTTCTGTAGGCTTTAAGTTAAAAGATGCTTCTCTCCAACAGCTGATCTGTGGGAATGTGGAGAAGCCAGACAGAATGGTAGCTGGGAGAATAAACTCCGAGGGCACACTGCCTGGATCACCCTCTGGCCCGCCATGTGTCCCATAGCAAGTCAGGTGCCTCCTCTAACTCTGTGCCTTCATCAGGTCCTGTCCCTGTGCCTCCGCTTGCTTGTGGTAAGAAATAGGTCATTGTAGTACCACCTTTGCGGGGTTGTGTTGAGCACATGGGTTAATATGGCCAGAGTTGTAGCACCTGGTAAAGTGCTGATAAACGACAGCTGTCATTTCTGTTGATATGACATGTTGTGATCAGGAGTGGGTACTCTGGAGCAGAATGCCTGGTAAGGAAATGTTGGCTTCTAGGTACGTGGCATATGAAGTTCCTCTGTCTCTCTGTCTTGATTTTCTCAACTGCAGAGATGGAGTGTAGGTTGAATATTTCTTATCCAAAATAATTTAGACAAGAAGTGTTCCAGATTTCAAATTCTTTTGAATTTTGGAATGTCTGTATATACAGATGGGGCCTTTTGAGGATGCGACCCAATTCTTACATGGAATTCATGTGTGTTTTATATATGTAGGACCTCCTGTCTTATATATCATATCACAGACAGGAAGTAATTCTATACAGTATTCTTAGTGTGCTTGTTTTTTGATTGTGACCTGTCACATGAGATCAGGTGTGGAATTCTCCACTTCTGTGTTATTTCAGTGCTCAAAAAGTTTCCTGTTTTGGCGCCTTTCAAGTTTTGGACTTTTGCATTAGGGATACTTACCCTGCATAACTAATTCAAGAGTTGTAAAGATTAAACAAGCTGATATGTAGTAGCTTAGTCCAATATAAGTACTCAAAGTGTGGAATAACTAGCTACACTACTATTATTTCTACTTGTCTTTGTCCAAAATAACACATTTCTGATCTTGGCTGATTTTCCCCCATCCTGGCCTTTGATATTTGCTCAAGTATGTATGAGGCCTTCCACATTCCTTACCATGATCATCTAACTGTATTCGTCTAGATTAAACAGTTTGTGGGATAGCTTTTGTAAATGAATTACATATAATGTTTTCTGGGCTTTGTACCATCTTCTTAGCTTATTCTACCAAGATAATTGGGAAATCTCAACAATAGTTTTGTTTGTACTATGATTAAAAGCTATTTTCAATTCCCAGAGGTTAACTCTTAAGTCTGTCAACCACTCATTCATCTGTTCATTAGTTTGACAAATATTTGAGTGTCTGCATACCAGGTATTCTATAATAGCTGAGAGGACAGACAAGGTCTCATGGAACTTCCAGTATGTGAGGAAGGAGGCAGATAATAAACAAGTAAGTAGGTGAACAAGAGAATTCCAGATAGTAGTAAGTGCTTTGAAGACAATAAAATGTCACACATGGAGCGTGACTAGGGAGGGAGAAGGCTGTTTTACTTTAGGTGGTCAGGAAAGGCCTTTCTGAGAAAAGACATTTGAATTTCACCCTGGATAGGAAGGCAGCGCTGTGCAAAGCTCTGAGGGAGCAATCCAGGAAGAGAGGCCAGTAGGGACAAGAGCCTCAAAGAAGGGGTGAACATATTTATGTTGTTGTTTTGTTTTTGTTTTAAAAGGAATAGAACAAAGGCCAGTCTGATTAGAGGAAAAGAGGAATTATGAGAGGCGAGGTGGGCAGGAGCCAGGTTAGATAGAGCCTAGTAACTTTCAAAGGGAGAGGAGTATGAGTTTAGTTCACCCATTCAAGATGTGAGGCTGAGATCTGCCCTATGACTTCTGAAAGATCACACTAGGAAGTGGCTTGTGGGTGGGTAAGAACAGACTCTGAAGTCTTTTCATTTTTTTTTAACATCACAATTCAGCATTGTCATGCACCACCATATGATAGTGGTTCCATAAGATTATATCGACCAGTTACCTCATAGTGTCTTGGTTTGACAGAATTGCTTAATGATGCATTTCTTAGAATGTTTCTCATCCTTAAGCAAAATAGAACTATTGTTTGGGCTTTTGACTTTAATTTATTTTTTTTTTTTTTTTGCCATACTAGAGATTTAACCTAGGGGTATTCTACCTCAGCTATACTCTGAGCCCTATTTGTTATTCTTTATTTTGAAACAGGGTCTCACTAAGTTGTGGGGGGCCTCACTAAGTAGCTGAGGCTGGCCATGAACTTGTGATTCTCCTGTCTCAGCCCTCCCCAGTACTGGGATTACAAGCATGCACCACCACGTCCAGTTGACTTTATTCTATAAAATATGAATTTGTACTTTAAAACACTACTCTTCTTTTCTTCCAAAGTTTAAGAAATCTTGAAAACATTAAGGAGTGTAGTAATAAAAAAGTGTTGTACTACAGAAGAAAATAATCTTTGATTAAAAAATTATTTTCCTCCTCATATAGAAATAAAACCTGTGTAGCTGTTTTAATATAAAATTGTGAAGTATACAGCTCCATAGTACAACTTTTCAGTTGCCTTTTAAAATTTTCGAACTGGGCATTGGTGGCACATGCCTGTAATCCTAGTATTTGGGAAGGCTGAGACAAAAGTATTACAGGTTTGAGAACAGCCTTAGCAAGTAATGAGACTCTCATCAACCCTGTTTCAAAATAAAAATTAAAAAGGGGCTGGAGGTGTAGCTGTAGCTGGGAGGTAGAATGCCCCTGGATTCAATCCCTAATACCACTAAATGAATAAATGGATAAAAATTTTGTATTAGATTTATTTTACAGATGTGTGTGTGTGTGTGTGTGTGTGTGTGTGTGTGTATGTGTGTGTTGTGCTGAGGATTGAACTCGTCATTCTACCTCCAAGCTGCACTCTGAGCCCTTTCTATTTTATTATTTAGAATTTAGAAACAGAAGTCTCACTAAGTTATTGACAGCCTCACTAAGTTGCTGAGAACCTTCGCTCCTCCTGTCTCAGCCTTCCAAGTACTGGAATTACAAGCATGCGCCACCATGCCCGGCTTACAAACAGATTCTGGTGCATTTTGAGTGTGTGTTTTGCAACAAGAGAGTAATTGGGTATATGAGCGCCTTCTATGTAAAGAGCTTGTACTGATAGTTTACTCACTGAACGCCTTGGAGTAAACATGGAAGCAGGTGCTCTCACTTTTGCCCTTCTCCTTAAAGTGACTGGCGGTGGCTTCCAGCCAGTGTCTGGCTGCACAGTTTGGATGAGGAATATGTTAACACATTTGCCCTTGCTCCTACCCGTTTCCCTTTTTACTTTGGTTTTATTTACGACTACATATTTCCTTGAACCCTAGCCACTTTTAATATTATCTGATAAATATATGTGACATAACAAAGATAATGAACTATGTTTGGAATTTATATACTCTAGGAATAGTTTACTTTTGAAAAGTAAACAAAACAGAATAACTCACCGGAGTGCCAAAATGCATTTGCAGTGGCTTTTTTAACTCACTAATATTTTATTTAAAATTTTTGTTTAGGTTTTAACTAGCTTAAGAAAGAAAATGCATTGCCTCAGTGATAAGAAAATGACACTTTTTAAATCATTCTTGAGGGAGCAAAGGAATCAGTGTCTGGTTCTTTAAGGAATTTAGAGTATTTGGAAATTCGAACTATATAAACAATTAGAGTTTTGTAGAGAATGAAACAAAGGAAAGTTTACTTTCAAGGGCTTTATCTACACTGGAAGGTATGTATGTGAAGAACTATTTTGCTCTTAAACTGACATCTTAGATGGAATTTTCCTTCAAAACAAAAAAACAGGATCATTATCTTATATAACCATATTGCAGTAACTGAAACCAGGAAGTTTGCAGTGAGACAGAATTAACAAATTTGTATACCTTAATTATACTTTGCCAATTGTTATAATCCTTTTCCTTCTTAGAAAGGAATACTGTTGCATTCAGTTGTCTTGTCTCATCTGTTTTCTAAGCTTGGACAGTACCTTAGTCTTTGATAAACTCTCAGGTTTGAGAACGGGCTAGCAGTTTTATAGAATACCTCACAGATTGGGCTTCTATGTTTCATCATGATTAAATTCCATTTATGCCTTTTGGGCAGAAATCTAAAGTGTGATGCCATGTTCTCTGTTTATCCTTATTGTGAGCCATCTGATATTCATTTGTTTATTTTCTCCGTGTAATTAATAAGTACCTTGTGGGGAGATATTTTGAGACTATGCAAATATTCTTTCACTCCTCAGGCTTTTGCTTGTTGGCTTTATCCTCCATTAGCGAGTCTTGCTGTTACGGGGATGAGTGACAATTTTCTGATTCCCTCATTTCTTTTTCACTGATTGCTTGGGATCCACTTTAAGGAAGAGCTTCCCTTATTACTTATTCATTCGTTTATGTCACTGTGGACTTGGATGCGATTTTATTCAGTGGGTTTTGGATGGACATTTACTTGCATTGGTACTTCCGGAACGTTAAGGGATAAGTCCCTGAGAGAGAAACCAGTCAGCTGTTTCCCCCAATTCTGTTTTAGAGGCTCATCTTTCCACTCGGCATTATTTTCTCCACGATCTTGTAGACGTAATCAGCACGATAGTGTGTCTTTGCCTCTTCCACTCACACAGGATTGCTAAGAATTTAATGTTTTAGGAGCATAACACATGGGGAGTATTTTTAGACATTTCCTTCTGTGTTTAAAGGTTGTGACATAAAATCTTGGTGTCTTTATGGGTCTGAGCAGGTTTGAGGTGCTGCGCTGCTTTATTTCTGCGACATGAATAGCGATGCATGGATAAACAAACGGGCAGTGTATTGTCATGCCGATCATACACTTAACTCTTGGAATAAAACACGTGCACTTGCCACTTTTCCCCAGCCGCTCCCTTCTTTTTACCTGTGCTTTCAATGTCTCATCCATTCCCATTTCGTGGGGAAAACGGTTCTGTACATTTTCTCTTCCGCGTGGGTCGCCTGCGGCTGGGAACGGAGAGAGGTGGAAGCGAGTGGGGGTTGAGCCTGAGCATCTGCTCTGTCAGCTCCTCCTCCGTCCGAGGCCCGCGCGCCGCCGCGAGCTCCTCCTCCTGTCAGGCCTCCCCTGCGGGAGCCCGTCCGAGGCCCGCGCGCGGCCGTGGGCTCCTCCACGAGAGAGCCCTGCGCGCGGCCGCGGCCCCGAGCCGCCCCGTCGGGGCCCCCTCCCCCCCCGCGGGCGTGGGCTTGGCCCGCCCCCGCCCCCGCGCGGCCGCGAGCTCCCCCTCCCGGCGCGCGCCCGTGCGCGCCTCCCGGCGGCACCTCCCGCCGGCACCTCCCGCGCGCGCCCGCCCCGCGCCGCGCCCGCCCGACAGCTGTTTGCCATCGGCGTGCGGCTCCCGCCCGCCGCGGCGTCGCCCCGCCCCTGCCAACAATCGCCGCTCTGATTGGCCCGGCGCTTGTCGCTTCTCTTCCCGCAGCCAATCGCGCCGGGCGAGGAGCTCCTGGTCTGGTACAATGGGGAAGACAACCCCGAGATAGCAGCTGCGATTGAGGAAGAGCGAGCCAGCGCCCGGAGCAAGAGGAGCTCCCCGAAGAGCCGCAAAGGTAGGCGCGTCGGCCCCCGCCCGGCCCGGCCCGCGCCGCCGCCGCCTCCGGGCGCTCTCGGGCCGGGCGCGGGCCCGCGACGCCGCGGTGACCTTTTCCGGACTCGGCCGCCGGCCCGGTCCGCCCGGCCCGCTGCTGAATCACGGCGGCCCCGCGCTCGGCTGCGCGAACTTGAGCGGAGTCGCGCGGCGTGGCCGGCTCGGGCCGCGTCCCGCCCGTGGCCGCCGGCCGCTCCCCGCCCGCCCGCCCGCCCGGCCCGACGGCGGCCTCGCCGGCGCCGCTGACAGCCGCCCGCCCGGGACGGAGCGGAGCCGCGCCGGGCCGCCGGGCCGGGCCGGGCGGGGCGGGCGCCCGGGATGCCGGCGACGCGGAAGTTCAGGGGCTGCCGCTTTGTTTTGACTCGGTGCTCAGTTTTATGATTTACGATGTTTTTCAACAAAAGGTAAAGTGTACTGACACTTACAAAGGGAGGTTAAATTTCTGGGTAGGAAAATAGTTTGGTTGGCTGTATCATATTTCCAGCTGGCATGCTGATACGTTGTTGGAATTTTTTTATGAAGAAATTTAATGTGAATTTTGGGAATCTTACAGAGCCTAGTTTGACTATATGCCAAGGCACGGTAAGGTTTTTTTATTACTACACTTTTTTTTTTTCTATTTTGTCTGACCTAGGTCATAAGTAACTTTCTGTAATTCTCTCAACAAATGAAACCCGTCTTTGCCCAGAGCATTGCACAGTATGCTGTGGAAGTCAGGCAGTAAACAAAATGAACTTGATTTTGGAAAAAAACTAAAACCAAAATAATTCTGACTTTCCTATTATGTATTATTTATGTATTCATTGTATTTCATAACATAATGGAAATATAGCAAACTCACCCAAGGAACAGTTGGAGACCTCATTCTGACTACAAGATCTCTATTTACTGAAGGTGATTTAGTTGCTGCCCTGCAGGTCATTAAATGCTTTGTGAATCAGATGATCAGAGTCTAGAAAACTCTAGGCCTTTTCATCTGTTTTAACAGTGTATTGGGATTTTCTTGATATTGTTACTACCTAGTTGTTTGCAAACTCTTTACATAATTTGACTTGTTTCTTTCTTTAATATGCATTTTGTTTATAATTAATGTTACCAGCTGTTCCAGGTAAGTTGTGACTTGTAAGCATTGGAGACTGGGGGCTCTTTAGTGTACCAATAAACATAACTAATTCATTTATTTAAACATTTGTACTTAATAGCAACCTCACTTTAAGAATTTTTTCTCTGTTTGACATATTTCAGTGTGCATGTTTAGAACTTACTGTATTACTCTTATTCATTGCTTATTCTACTCATTTGAATGTGGAAAAAAACCTTGAAAATAAACTTTTATTAGTGTATATGAGCTTAAACATTCCATGTCTATGTTGCTGGTTTTTATATTAAGCTAAATATTCAATATGTTTTACTATTCGATTATTTTTAAAACTACTCTGAACAGCATAGAGCCCATTGGATTCTTGGTGTTAATTGAAAGACTTGCATGAAGCTCATGCTTGGAACATACCGTCTTATTTGAACAGATTACTTACTGTTTGCTCTCTGTGACTTAAAGTTTGAGCAGCTTAATGAGTCAAACTCTTTAAGCTAATTGCTCTGTGAAATCTAATTTATACTTTGCAAAGACCTGAAATAGAGAACTTTTCATATTGATTCAGTTCTATTTAGATCTTGTGTGACCTCATTTAAATATCTTTTCAGTCTGTGATGTCAGCAAGTGAATCAACACAAATTTCACTCAGTGGCAGTTGTTAACTTAGTATTTCTAAAAGCCAGATGTTGAAGACATACAGCTTGACAGATTGACATTGGGCCTAACCTCATTTTGGTTATGAGAAAAGCACGGAGAAACAAAGGACTGAATTCTTCCTGGTTATGGACCTCTTGACTCTCTTTCATGACAGCTGCTATTTCTCCAGCTGTGTATTACGTGTGGGGCCTTTCAGAATTTATCAGGTCACTCGCTGGGGGATTATAAGGCCTGTTTGGGCAGTGAAAACCCTAATTCTTTTACCTACAACAAACTTCTCTTTCCTCACTCATATTCAGTCAGCTAATGTCTGATATGCCCCTGCCATGTGCCAGGCCCTCTGCTACATTGTACAGCACTCTAGTGATCAAAAAGGCAGCAGTAATTCTCCCTTGGTATCTGCACTCTAAGCTGGTGGGGGTAACAGGAGTGTATCAGTAAGTCCCCGATCTCTGATTAGGTGGTTGGTTGGCAGGTAGTAGACCCTCAATAAATACTCATTGATTTGCAACAGAGACTCACACAGCATGAGAGAAGGAAAGAACACAGCGCTGGAGAACACAGTTCCTATTGTCTCTGACCAAGGAGCATGCAGTTTTGCCATGGGCTAAAGATGTACATACACCAGGCATTTTTAACTTGAATTTACTTTGGATTCTCAGGTTTGCATTTCTGCTTTTCTCATGTCTGAGCAGCCCCTAAGAGGTTTAATGTGAGAAGTTCCTTGGGTGGTATAGATTAAACTTTTCAGGTAGAGAGGAAGGGGTGAGATTTGTGTCAGGGAAGATTGCAATCCATCAAGGGGCAGAGCAAAGGTCACATATAGGAATTTTGTCATCTTCTTGATCTGCCCCCTCCCTCGCCCCTGTTTGTGACTCTGGGAAGTGAGAGGTTGATTTTGCTTGTCCTCAGTAAGCTACTGTTGGTGCGCGTACTTCTTTAATGCAGACTGCAGTGGCATTGTGTGCTGCCCTGCTCTCCCCTGGCTGAGACCCTTAATCTGAAGAAACAATAGTGGTTTACACAAACGGTGCTGCTGGAAAGAAAGAAATGTGGATGCCTGGAATTCTACCAGGTGTAGGAAATTGAGTCAGCCTGAGGTGCAGAGCAATTTTAAGTCCCCTTGGTTTAAAAATGGGAGTCTTTAAATAGAGATGTTAGCCAGGCATGGTGGCGCACGCTTGTAATCCCCCGAGTTTGGGAGGCGGGGAGCGCAGGAGAGCGCAGGTTCGAAGCCAGTTGTGCTGGCTTAAGAGACCCTGTTTCCAAATAAAAAGTATAAAATAGGTCTGGGAGTGTCACCCGGAGGTAGAAGGGTTTCCAGGAACCCCAGTACCACCAAAAGAAAAGAAAAAAATAGAGATGATACTAGTGCTTCTAGCCTCATGTGGTTTTAGCCAAGAGCCATTGAGAAAATTGAAAGGAACAAGCTTTGTGAAACTACAGGTTTCTTGGTAACTGTAAGTACCACATCTCAGGCATGCGGCATCTTTCTTACTGAGAAACTGCTGAGTTTTGGACTCCTTTAACAGTGGGTACTTAAGGACACCTACAGAAGCTCCACATAAGCATCAGGACTCTAGTCCACCATCCTTCCCGCACTGGAGCCTAAGCCTCATGCTGCCAGCTCACCCGTACTGGAGACCTGGTTCTAACCTACTCACCTCACTGTTCCTAACAAATTGGGAGAGAAAAGATATTTATAGTAGCAAAAGGTTTTATAGCTGATCAGTGATGCAGAAAAAGTTTATAACAATTACAGGATTATAGAGTATAGATTCTTAAATCACTTAATAGTGTTATGTAATTCTTTATAAAAACAATTTACATGGTGCCTGAGAATATCAACTAGTTTGTAAGTGTGTAGATGAATTTTAGTGACTATAGAAGACTTAAATTATGACCAGCTTAAAAAGGAAATATTTAATCTGGCTCCATAATCAGAATTGTCCAAACAAAAAACCTTGGTACTGTGAGTCATTTTTGTGTTTTGAAATCAGATCTATTTGATGTCTTTTAAAGGAGCTGAGTAGTTGAAGCTTGTAGAGACTATAATAGTTTAGGGAGGTAAAAGCTTCATATATATATAGCTGGGCGTGGTGTCGCACACTTGTAATCCGCACTTGGGAGGCCCAGACAGGAGGACCACGCAGGTTGGAAGCCAGCCTCAGCTATTTAGTGAGGCTCTCAGCAACTTAGTGAGACCCTGTTTCCAAATAAAATAGAAAATAGGTTTGGGAGTGTAGCCTGAAGGTATAAAGTCCCTGGGTTCCAACCCAGTACCACACACACACACAAAAAGCTTCATATGCAAAGAGAACCCTGTCTTAAGCAGCCTAAAAAGAAAGTGCTAAGCCTAGTGGCATAGTCAGTAAGGATTGGTGGAGTTTAGAGGAAGAAAAAGGCACTAGGAACTGGGCTGGCCAGGGAGGCCTCGCTGGAAAGGGTGGCAGGATGGGGATGTTCAGAGGAGCCTGGTGGCTGTGGGCAGGTCAAGGGAATTGTCAGAAGCCCCCACCCCCATTTCTTTAACAAGTAATCCTCAAGACTGTGTCAGATACTGTTCTGGGCTCTGTATTCATAGCAGAGAACTGAAATGAGAGGCTCCTGCTCTTGTAGAATGGCTTTCTAGAGTGAGGGAACCAAACACCACAGATGAGCAAGACACCTTGTAATGTCAGCAGGGGGTGGGGATAAGTGGTAAGGTGTGTGACTATTGATGAGTGTTCAGGGGATCTTTTTAAAGCTATAATCACACCAGCAGTTCTAGGGGGTTCAGGGTTGTAGGAAGGGGGCCAGGTTGGTGTTCTAGTAGCATCTTTACTCATACAGAAATCCACATGAGTATTTTTCAGTTATGAAGCCCAGTTCTGTAAGGACTTCACTTAGTGCTGAGGCTGTCTGCAAACCTCGATCTTCCTGTCTCAGTTTCCCAAGTACTGGGATTACAAGTGTGCGCCGCCACTGGCGCTCAGCATTTTTTAAATCTTTTTTTTTCTTTTTTTCCCCTTTGGTGGCACTGGAGATTGAACCCGGGGGCATTCTACCTCTGAGCCACCCTCCCCCCAGCCCGATTTTATTTCTTATTTCACTTGGACCTGTGTGGGCCATCTGTATCTGTCAAGTTGATTTCTCTGCTGCTGCCAGGCTGTTTTAAAAGTTCAGTACAGTTTTAATTAATTTTTTCAAACAGTAGGAGTTAAGGAGTGTTTTGATTTCCAATTCTACTTTTGTTACTGAGTTGCTCCAGATTTAGATGAAAAAGGTATGTATTTTTTATTTTGTGGTTTTGAGTCTTAATTATATGTAATCTTGATCACAGGGAAATTATGTAAAATAACTAAAAATTTCCAAAGCATTTTGCTGATTTTTTATCTATATTTTAATGTATGAATTTACAAAGTCTTGTTTTATGCTATAACGAAAACCTATTTTTAAACATCCTAATTAACTGGGTGTGGTGGCTCACATTTGTAATTCCCGTTTGGGAGGTTGAGACAGGAGGATTGCACGGGTTCGAAGCCAGCATCGGCTGGTTTAAGAGACCCTGTTTCCAAATAAAATATAAAATAAGCCTGAGAGTGTAGCCTGGAGGTAGAAGGCCCCTGGGTTTCATCCCCAGTACCACCAAAAAAAAAAAAAAAAAAAATCCTAATTGAGAGTATCAGGAACTATGCTGTGCTCTGTCTCATCTTGGGTGGTTATCCTGGCTCTCTTGTCTATTGTAAATTGAAAGGTGAAACTGGCTTAATACAGAAAAAAATTTTTTCTTATGACTACATTTTCTAAAAGGTAAAAAAAAATATTAAGGTCTTCATAATAATGAGTTCAGCCGGGGTCGTGGTGCACGCTTGTAATCCCAGTGCTTGGGAGGCTGAGACAGGATGATTGCATAGGTTCGAAGTCAGCCTCAGCAACTTAGTGAGGCTCTCAGCAACTTAGTGAGACCCTGTTTTTCCAAATAAAATAAAATAAAAAAGATAGATCTGGGAGTATAACCCAGAGGTAGAAAAGTTCCGGAGTTCCACCCCCAGTGCCACAAAAACAACCAAAAAAATGAGTTCAAAATAGTTTAGTTTTTAAAAATTCCACTTATAATTTGAAAGTTAAAAAAAAACCCATTTGTTCTTTTCTTAAATATGAACACCAGGCTCTTTTCCTGAATTACTAATTTTTCAGTTGGTTTTAAGACTCCTGTGATGTTTCCTTTTCTTAGGTAGTCCCGCTGTTCATGTTGAGTGCGCAGACGTAGTGTTATCTAGGAGCAATACAGAGAGCAAGGTGTAGTTTTATATTCAGAGTTGCCGCGAAAGAATGAAGGGGGTAAGTGCCGAACACCATTTTGGAGATTAAACGTTAACTGGCTCTTCAGGAGTAGAGAGACCTGGAAGTCGTGGTTTCAGATAGCCTGGCCTGGCGTGCTGGTGGCACCAATGTCACCTGCTTGCCTTTCACACTGCCAAGGAAAATTCTTGAAGCTTGATTTTATTAATTTTAATAGTTTAGCGGAACTGAATGACATGGAGAAATGAGTCATTTGAAAACACTTGTCGCAGGTTTCTCTAAGTGAAAAGATAAATACCAAAAGTAGTTGTTTTTCTTATCACTCAGATTAACCAGTTTTTGTACATTGCAACAGTTGTTGGCTGAATTCCTGTTAGGTCTATTTTTATATGTACATATCTCTTGATTTTATGCTTTCTTGCATATTGAGTCATTTTGTAATTAACCACTACTTTCTACAGATGGTGGCGGCGATGGCAGTTACTGTTTGTTTTCTAGCTGTGTTAAATACTCCGTACAGGTCATCACTAGTCCTCTCAATAGCTCTGCAAATTAGGGCTCATTTGAGCAAATTTGCTCAGAACGGTTATGTGCTTTGCCTAAGTTCATCAGGTACTCAGCCTTGCCTAAATCCAGTTTTTATTCATGCTTCTGGGTAGAACAGTTATATAATATAAATAGCAGTGTTTTATTGGCTTTAACCATTAGCCAAGATAAATTTTCAGTGCCTACTGTAGAGTTGCCCACTTCAGTCCTAAATCCAAAGGCAGTGAAGTTTGGTATAAGAAAAGCTGAGTTATGATGCGAATTGATGTCTAATAGTTATTTTTGGTTTTATGGATTGAATGGATAAATTGTATGCCTTTGAGCACCTCAGATAAAATAATTTTTTAAAACATTACTTTTACTCTTTGTATCTGTTATCTGTCAGGTTATTTAAAGACATGTACAGTGCAGATGACGGGATGGAGTCTAGGACTGAAGGGCTCTTTTTGTTTTGTCTTATTAATGGGTTCAAGGAGCAGTGATAATTAGTTTTCTCTGCGGCACTGTTCCTTTGTTGAGAGTGACTGGCTGTTCCATTGAAAAATTAGAAATTTTAAAGTTTTCTTAACTAAGTGTGAAGGATTGTGAACATACTTTAATTAATATATAAAAATTAAACCCAGCCAGCTGTAGTGGCGCACGCGTATAATCCTAGTACTTTAGAGGCTGAGACAGGAGGACCATAGTTTTGCAGCCAGCCTCAGCTACTTAGGTCCTCTGCAACTTAGTGGGACCCTGGTTCAAAATAAATTAAAAAAAAAAATAGGACCGGGGGTGTAGCCTGGAGATAGAATGCCCCAGTACCGCAAATAAATAAATAAATAAATATATAAATAAATAAATAAAAATAAATCTGAACGCTGATGCTAAGTAAACTTGCTGATATAGCCGGTTTAGATCATGCTTTTAAGTTTCTTTCACTGTTTTAGGATGTGACACAAAGATTGGAATTTGAGGTTTTTAAAATTTGTTTTACCGAAATGTTTATTTATAGAAAATAGCTTTTCATATTTTGCTTTATCCTTTAAGAGGAGCACATTTGAGCTATTTGAAGCTCAAATTAAGAAGTCTTACTTGTTGATTAAGCTGTTACCTTCTGTGGCTCATTCTACAGGAAAGAGTGAAAGGAGTCTAGGAAGTAGAAGGGTTGCCCTGACCTCTTGCACTCTTAAAATTTTCTAAGGGCTGGCCAGGGTTTATGTCTTCACTGTGTATATATCATAATATTCTTTAGAATATTTATGTGGCCGGGCGTGGTGGGGCACGCTTGTAATCCCCGTGCTTGGGAGGCTGAGGCAGGAGGATTGCACAGGTTTGAAACCAGCCTCAGCTATTTAGTGAGGCTCTCAGCAACTAGTGAGACCTTGTTTCCAAATAAAGTATAAAATAGGTCTGGGAGAAAGCCCCTGGGTTCCACTCCTAGTACCACAAAAAAGTGTGTGTGTGTGTGTGTGTGTGTGTGTGTGTGTGTATGAAAAATTTAAAACTTAAATTTGTAATAAAATGTAATAGGATTCTTTCTGCGTGAAACTTTTTACTGAAAATATTTATTTCCTTAATTAAAGATTCAGTACGTAATTAACACTGTACTCTATGCCCCAGACATGTATGGTAGGCAGGGCAAAAACCTAGGCTTCCATTTTTTAAATTTCTTAACCATTTTTCTTTCTGTTTTACCCTTTACTCTAAAAATTAAAAGGTAATTTTTCTCAAAACACTTAAATGCTTTGGTTAACTAAAATTTGGTGTATATATTAAGAAAAAAGCCTGAGGGATTGTGAAGGGAACTAGAAAGTTCTCAGGGCTCAGAAGCATCAATTGTAACTGTTCCTTATGCTCATGATCCCCAATTTCAAAATATAAACATCAACTAGTCATTGTATAGTTATCTTAAATGTTAAATATTAAAAACACACATTTGTTTTTAATATTCAGAGAATATTTGAATAGTTTTAGAGGCAAAAGATTTATTCAAATGGTCAAATAATGATATTTTACGTGTTTGGTATAAAAAATAATAGGGCGTGGGGGTATAGCTCAGAGGTAGAATGCCCTGGCTTTTGCCCCCAGTACCGCAGAAAACAAAAACAACAAAAAGAAGAGCAATAAAACTGCTTAGGCTCAAGTCTCCCTCCTCTTATTTAAGCTGTAGTGATAAACAATCTTTTCTTCCTGTGTTTATAATCTTGCCTCTTGATGCAGTCTTTTGTAGGTTTTATGAGACACTACATGCTACAAAAATGAAGGCAAACTGGTTTGTTCACCTGTGTTTAGATCTTCAAAATAGAATTGTGTGCAGTGTTTGAAGTTGCAGTACAGTTTAGAATGGACAACAGTGCAGTTTCTGGGCGTCTGTTACTCTTTTTACAGTAGCCTCTCGGGTTCCGTTTTCATTTTCTTGCCAATTTGAGGTGTAGAGTAGGCTTTTCTGGTTAAGTTAGCTGTGTTTTTGTTTTTGGTGGTACTGGGGTTCCTGGAAACCCTTCTACCTCTGGGCTACACTCCAGACCCATTTTATTTATATATATATATATATTTTTTTTTTTTGGGGGGGGGGGACAGGGTCTCTTAAGCCAGCAAGGCTGGCTTCAAACCTGCTTGATCCTCCTGTCTCTGCCTCCCAAGCGCGGGGATTACAAGGGTGAGCCACCACGCCTGGCTTATTCTATATTTTGAAACAGGGTTTCACTGAGTTGCAAAGGGCCTCACTAGGTAGCTGAGGCTGTCTGTGAACCATGATCCTCCTGTTTCAGCCTCCAAATGCTGGGACTACAAGTGTGTGTCACTGTGCCTGGCTCATCTACAGCCTTTTAAAATTAATTTTTAAGAATTTTAAAATGGTCTCACTAAGTTGCTGAGGCTGGCTGGCCTCAAGCCTATGATGATCATTTCTCAGCCTTCTAAGTATTGGGATTGCTTAACTTTATTTCTAACCCTAAATTTTAGAGAGACAGGGTTCAATAAATGGGCAATTTTCAGAAAATACATTTAATTGCCCTTCTTTCATAATCTATGCTAAATCACATTAAGATTACTTAATTTTTTTTGCTGGTTAGAAATATACTGCTGGGCTTCACTGCTGGTTCTATATTGAATATAGTTGATCAATATGTTTCAGAGGCTAACTTGTTTAAAATGATCCTGGAATGTGAATGTATGTTGTGTGAAAGAGAAAGGAGAAATTGCAGTTCAGCTATACCTTGAATATTTGGAGATATAGAAAATATAGAATTTATCATGGTACTTTAGAATTTAGCCTAGAAATGAAGGGGCCAGATTCAAATACTTGTTCCTCCAGTTAGTGTGACTTTGGACTCTTCATGGTTTGGTCTTTGGTTTCCCTTTCAGTAACTGGAATTAGACTTACCCTGCGGGGTTGCTGTGAGCACCTAGAACCTCACAGGTACAATTCTGGTGTACCAACCTTTATTTCATCCCATTGTAATGAAGAGGCATCTGCAAAATTCACTGTGTGGTAACTCTACCTGCCCTTTACCTTATCAGCACACACATTTTAAGCCCAGCATTTTCTAACATGCTCATTTAAAGTTTATATTTTGCTTTGATGATGTGCAGTGAAGTAGTTTTTATTTTTTATTTTTTGCTACTGGGGGTTGAACCCAGGAATACTGTACCTCTGAGCTATACCTCCAGCCATTTTGTTTGTTTCTTGGTAGCAGGGTCTCACTAGGCTGTCGAGGCTGACCTTGCACCCGCAGTCGTCCTTTCTCACCCTCCCAAACACGAGATTATAGGCATGCACCACCGCCTGGCTGTAAAGTTTCTTTAGACCTGTATCTAGATACACCTTATAGAACTAGAGAATTCCTCCTATGCAGAGATCTGCTTCTCTCTTCAAAGCTGTCTTTCACTTGTTCCCCAAACTAGGATAACTCTTGGAATTTGATTTGTTGCATGTGCCTGATCTGAAGTGAGTATATATCTTTATTTCCTTGTCACCCGTCCAAAGATATTATCAAATATCCTTGAAAGTAACTTTAAAGGGAACAGTTGCAAGGATGTTTAGTATAGATTTCTTTGCAGTTTTTCTTGTGAAATCAGTAAAAAAAACAAAAGTGTTGAAAGAACCATTTTTCTTAGAAGTTACTAATTAAGTTCAGAGTACCAAAACGGGGAGCTGCTGTCAGTGATTATTCATGTGGCATCTTCTTTCAGGGAGCAGTCACACGGGTGTGCTCCTGTGGACACATAGCATTTGCACAGACATATAGTCTGGCCGATCACAGGAAGCCCTTGTGTTCCCTTTGTCTCCCGAGTGTATTTATGTTCTTTGATGACTGACTGGGGAGAGGATTTATGGGTGTTACCTGATTCTCAGAGGGGTCCCAGTGTCTCCTTACCAAAAATTAATAAATACTAATGTGGACCTCAATATATTTAACTATAAAATTAAATGTAAACGGTTTGCTAGAGAAAATCTGAAGGTTATAGACTTAAAATATGCGGTACATTGGCAACTTAAACTGTTAAAGCATCAGTACACACTGGTAGTGACATTGGTGAATGAATGACAGAATTCTCTCCTCTCCTCCTGTCCTCAGTGGACATACACACATCCGTAATGATTTCTGGGTGGGACACTGCAATTTGATAGAGAACAAATGAGGAAATGGCTGGTTAGGATTTGTTACAGACGTAGAATGTCATTGTTTTTATAAAAGGAGCATATGCTGGCAATTCAGACTTGTAGGCCTGGGGATCCTGTGATTTGTTGAGTAGATCCACTGTGGATCCTCCTCATGACGGTGTCTCTGGGTTGAGTCTTCAACTGGGCACCTACTCCTCAGCTACAGTGCCAGGTCCTTGTTGCTGGGATGCATTGTAGTTGATTACCGGCCGCCTCGAACTTGATTATTCTTCATTCGTCAAATCATGGCCCAAGGGCTGCACGATAGGTTCATGTCAGTTTTTGCAGGTTTCTGTTGTTGAGGACCCACTTACTTGAGTATCATCAGAGAAAGGGGCCAGCCTCCTGCCTGACTTTAAGGAGAGTAGCTCTTGCAGGGAGGATTTGTGGTCTTGGGTACACCTGGGACCTCCTGGGAGCAAGTGAAATGAGTGACTGGACTAAGAGTGAGGCCTTTCTCCCAGTCCTAGTCATGGCCGAGGGAGTGCCAGAGCTTCAAAGCCAAGTCCTGGCGAGCCTTCATCCCAGGTTTTTTCGGCCTGTGGGCATTTACACCACCACCACACCCCCTACTCCCCCCCCCCCCCGTATTGGCAAAAGATAGAAAGGGCACCAACTAGAGGCTGATAGGAGATGATCCTTGGAGACCAGCGCTAAGTAAGGTGCAGTGTTTCTAAAAGGCTCCATTCTCTTTGGAGCCTCTTAGGAACACTGGGGGCCCAGTGTTACTGAGGGAGCATCCTTGCTTTGCCTGGCTGCATGGTTCCTGTCACTGTTTCTCTTCCTCCAGCCAGCCTTTCTTTTTAATTTTTAACGAGGTATATATTCTCTGGAATATCTTTTCCACTCAGAACTTGCTCTTTGCTTCTTGTTGGCACTTAGGGTTTTGTTTTGATGAGAGCATGCTTTTTTTTTTCATTTTATAGAGTTAAATAGACATAGCTAAGAGTGGTGGTGCACACTTGTAATCCTAGTACTTGGGAGGCCAAGACAGGAGGATCACAGGTTGGCAGCCAGCCTCGGCAACTTGGTGAGGCCCCACAACATAGGCCCTTTTCAAAATGAAGACTAATAATAGGGCTGAGGGTATATCTCAGAGGTAAAATGCCCCTGTGTTCAGTCCCCAGTACCACACAAAAACAACAAAAAAAACTTGTATGCTATTATTCTAGATCCTTTTTGAAGTATTAGAGAAAAATTATAATCTTGAATTATTACTCTTTTAATAAGGAGCTTGGGCTAAATTGAAGTAGTATTCTGAAATAAACTAGTACATCTGAGAACGAGCTACATGTTGAATTAGGTTATTGGAATCCTAGGTGGAAAATGGAATTGTATTTAAATGTAATTTGTAATTTAAAAATTACTATGGAATATGTTTTTGCTCCTTTTTGCTTCTTGAATCTGAGTCTTAGCAGTATTGAGTTAGAGTAGATGAGTATGTGTTAGCCTTGGAATACACTTGGAAGTATCTAGAGATCTAAGGTCTTTTCTGCTGGAGTGGGTTGTCATCCCTAGTTCCGATAGGGGCACAGCTGCAGGCGTGGAAGGGGCTGCATGGCAGTTAGAGCTGCCACAGAGATGGGGTCCAGTGGAATAGCAATAGCGGTGCCACGTGTTGCAGTTACACTGGAAGAAGAGTGCTTCACTTCATGGTAGAGCCAAGTGGTTTAGATAGCTAAGTGCTTCTGTAAATGGTTCCTATATTACAAGTGCTGCACCAAAAATGTTGAAATCTTGCATTTTTAGGAGAAGCCCCCCCCCCAAAAAAAAAGCTGGCAAACAATACTCTGGCGGTTATCACAATTGACTGCCAAGACCTTGACCCTCAAGTTAATACAGATAGGCATTCAACATGATGGTATAAATTAGATATTTGATTTAAATAATGACAGGTGTAATAACCAAGTGCTTTGAAGCAAGGAAAAGAATATGAAGTCGTTTAAAAGGAGGAGAGGCACACATTAATTTTTTGTTCAAAGTCATGGTAATACATAGGGGAAAAATGTTGAAGGACATACACCAGAAGGTTAACAGTGGCAGTTTAAATGTGTTAGCAGTTTTGACTGTTGAGTATCTTATATTTTTAGTTCTTTTTAAATCTTTATAACTGTGTGTGTGGTGAATTTGATGTTTCTGGGGATAGGTGAGAGATGGAGAACAGAGAAACACTTCTGCAGTGTTTCTTGCCATACAGTAAATGGAAGGTTAAAGGCTTGTTCTGAATTGTACTTTCCTAAGATTATGTATGTTAATCTCAACCAATAGAAGTTTTCTCAAACATCTTGATAATTTTGCATTCATGGGCACTTATTTTTTGAAAAATCACTTATTCATTGGTTTTCTGCATAATAACCAAATGTTCATCTCAAAAAATACAGATGGGGCCAGGTGTGGTGGCACATGTCTGTAATCTCAGTATTTGGGAAACAGGATCTCAGGTTCCAAGTTAGCCTCAGCAACACAGCGAGACTCTCCGTACTGTGTAGCAAGATCCTGTTTTAAAACAATAAATAGTTTAGGGAGTATAGCTCAGAGGTAGAATGCTCCTGGGTTTAATTCCTAGTACAAAAAGAAAAAAAAAGATGTTGTTGGTTAATGGCTTCTAATGATGTGATGATTGACAAGGGAATATTTTACCCTATCTGTATTTTTTTCTTTTTTAACTGGAGATTGAACTCATGATTGTTCTACCTCTGAGCTATATCCTTAGCCCTTTTTATTTTTTATTTTGGAACAGGGTTTTGCTAAATTGCTGAAGCTTACTGGCCTCAAATTTATAATCCTTCTGTCTCAGTTTCCCAAGTACTTGGGATTACAGGTGTGCACCACTACATTGGGCACTTATTTACCATCATCTTTTTCTTTTTTCTCCTTCCTACCTTCCTTCCTTTCGGGTGGTACTGGGAATGGAACCCTTCTACCTCTGGGCTACACTCCCAGACCTATTTTATATTTTTATTTGGAAACAGAGTCTCTTAAACCAGCAAGACTGCCTTCATACCTGTGCTATCCTCCTGTCTCCACCTCCCAAGTGCAGGGATTACAAGCCTGCGCCACCATGCCCGGCATCATCATCATCTTTTTCTTTTGATGGTACTGAAGATTGAATCCATGGGCTGTCTACCTCTGAGCTGTACCCCAAACCTTATTTTTTATTTTGAATCAAGGTATCATCAAGTTATGGTCTCCGTTAGGTTGCTGAGGCTGACCATAAATTTGTGACCCTTATGTCTTAGCTTCCCAAGTGCTGGGATTACAAGTGTGCACCACCATGCCCAGCTACCTGCTAATGTCTTAATGTATAGCCTCTTTGTTCACTTTAAGTTTCCATCTATGGACCCATTGTAGCCTGATGTTATTAATTAGTGATATGACCATTGCTTCTGTAGGCATTTTTGTAAGCAAATGTAAAGAATGAATATCACTTGTTTTTTTTATTTTGACTCAGATTTATATCTTAAATTTTTGTTTCTGAAATTGCTCTTTACCCAAATTTTATAGTTCATTAGACTATAGCATTGTAAAATGTATCATCAGCTGTTGGGGTGGGCTTTTTTTTTTTAAATCTTAGAATAACCAACTCTCAAGGGTGTGGCAGTCCCCTCTTTTTATGGTTGTCAGGCACTTGTAACACACACAAGTTCCAGTTCTGTTTGTTTGGTGCAGGGGACTGAGACTTGGACTGGAGTTAAGCCCTTCACTTCCTAGTTTCCGCTTCCCTTTTAATTTGCAATGTTTTTGAATTTAATTCCCACCTCTACATACCCCCCTTCTCCGCAAAATGAAGGTTACTGAAAAACCTTGAGAAGAAAACTAGAAATAAAATTACAAAATAGAGCAGACTAGTCGGGCGTGGTGGCGCACGCTTGTAATCCCAGCATTTGGGAGGCTGAGACCTGGAGGATCGCGATTCGCGGACAGCCTCAGCTACTTAGCCCCTCTGCGACTCAGTGAGACCCTGTTTCAAAATAAAGAATAAAAAATGGGTCAGGGGGTGTAGCTCGGAGGTCAGATGCTTCTGGGTTCCATCCCCAGACCCGCAAAAAGAAAAAAAAAAAAAAAATAGAGCAGACTAAACAGCTTGCTTTAAGTTTCAGAGATATTTAATTAATCTCTGAAGTAATTTTGTTTATGCCATAAGACTTTTTGAGGTTCCAAAGAATATAAAGAAACTTAATAAATTCTAATTTGCTAAAGATTGGGGAGCCCTTACAGAATTTGGGATTACTCAGTCAAAGCCACTATAAAAGCCTCTTTTAGAAAAATTAAAAACATGACTCTTCAGATGTAATTGTTGCTGTCTCCCATCAGCCTGACTGCAGGAAAGGCTTTGCACCCCAACTTGTGCCCATCAAGGTGGCTAGTAAGCATTTTAGGAACATATGCTGTGATTTACGGCACTGCAGAAGCCAGGACTTGCCACTGTTTCTGTTGGAAGCAAAGCCTAGAGTCCTGTTTAAATGTCATGAGCAGCCGGGCGTGGTGGGCACGCTTGTAATCCTCGCGCTTGGGAGGCGGAGACAGGAGGATCCACAGGTTCGAAGCCAGCCTTGCTGGCTTAAAAGACCCTATTTCCAAATAAAGATATAAAATAGGCCTGGGAGTGTGGCCCAGAGGTAGAAGGGTTCCATCCCCAGTATCACCAATACATACATACATACATACATACATACATACATACATACATACATACATACCATGAGCAACTTAAGACCAGAATTTTTTTTTTTTTTTTGGTGGTACTGGGGGTGGAACCCAGAGGCTTTTTTTATATTTTATTTGGAAACAGGGTCTCACTAAGTTGCTGAAAGCTTCACTAAGTAGCTGAGGCTGGCTTAGAACCTGTGTGATCCTCCTGTCTCAGCCTCCCAAGCGCGGGGATTACAAGCGTGCACCACCACGCCTGGCCAGTTTTATTTTTTTAATTTACCTCCAGGGTTACAGATACCTCTTGGTGAATTTAATTACAGAAAAATATTTTTTACTATGCCAAAGTTGCTTAGCGGAATTTTTTACTAGCAGGTAAATTTTAAAATTATTTTTAAAATTTTTAAATTTTAAAGTCTGTAAGAGGCAGGTGTGGTGGTGCGTGCCCTGTACTCCTGGTACTTCGGAGGCTGAAACAGGAGGATTGTGCGAGGCCTGTATCAGCAACTTAGTGAGACCCTATTTCCAAATAAAAAATAAAGTAGGTCTGGGGATGTAGCCCAGAGCTAGAAGGCTCTGAGATCCATCCCTAGTAACACACACACACATGCGCACATGCATGTACACTATGGAAAATGCATTATTCCTTTTTTTTTTTTTTTCCTGGTAATGGGGATGGGGCCCAGGCACATTCTACCTCTGAGCTCTAACCCTTGCCCTTTTTTTTTTTAATTCTTTTTTTTGAAACAGGGTCTCACTGAGTTGCAAACCAACTGTCATAGCATTTTTCAGCTTTAAGCCCCATGAACTCATGGGGCCCGGCCCTGAGTGGCTTGTTTTTCTGCTGATCTTACCGTGGCCATTTGTAAAAGCCACTTCTGACCCTCTTACCAGATCCTTGAGTGTGATGCTGTGGACCTGTATGGAAGCCCCTGTGTTTACAGCATCTGAGGCAGCACTGGTCTCCACCAGGCCTGCTGCCTAGGGCTTAATTATTCTCCTGGAAGTGACTTTTGGAGGCTTTCCGAATACCCAGTGTAAAGCATACACATGGATATTGAAATGGACTGTTAATCCCATGTGGGAAACTTAGTTCTATATCAACCCCAGCTTTTGTCTTCCTCTACTATTGTACCAACTGCAGAACGCCAAACCACCGCCTGTTATAAAACAGTGCTGAGGTCTACCTCTCCACTCACCAATCATAACTATCTCACACATAGCATCATTGGTCATATTTTCAGGTGACAACTTTGCTATTCTCCATTGATTTCCCTTTTTTTACTAATATGCTTTATTAAAGATTTTAGCTTTCTTAAAAAATAAAGGAGTCATTTAACCTGCACTTCATGCTTTTCTCTCAGATAAGCCTTTTTATCTTGCTTTGGGAACCCAATACTTGTCTCTAGGCCAGATGTCCGGAGTGCAGATAACAGTCCATAACCGGTCGGCTATTGTCACGAAAAAGGCACCTTTGGTTAAAGAAAAGTGAAAAGAAAACCTGGCATGTTGATGTGCGCCTGTAATCCCAGTACTTGGGAGGCTGAAACAGGAGGATTGCAGGTTCAGGCTAGCCTCAGCCATTTAATGAAGGTTTCAGCAAAGTAGTGAGACCTTGTTTCAAAGCAAAAAAAGATTTGGGGTGTAGCTCAGAAGTAGAATGCCTCTGGGTTCAACCTCTAGTGCTGAAAAAAATTGAAAAGATGTGTGATGAACTTGTGTAATTTTTTGGTACTGGACATTGAACTCAGGGATGTTCTACCTCTGAGCTACACCCTTACCCCTTTTAACTTTTACTTTTTTAAAAAGACTTTATGGTGGAGCCCGGCGTGGTGGCACATGCTTGTAATCCCGTGCTTGGGAGGCTGAGACAGGAGGATCACACAGGTTTGAAGCCAGCCTCAGCTACTTAGTGAGACCCTGTTTCTAAATAAAATAGAAAATAGGTCTGGGAGTATAGCCTGGAGGTAGAAAGCCTTTGGGTTCTACCCCCAGTACCACCAAAAAAAAAAAAAAGAAAAAGAAAAAAGAAAAAAAGACTTTGTGGTGGTACTGGATATTGAACTCTGATATTCTACCTCTGAGGTATATCCCCAGACCTTTGTTTTGAAACGGGGCCTTGCAAGGTTGCTGAGAGTCTTGCTATGTTGTAGAGGCTGGTCTTGAACCTGTGATCCTTTTGTCTCAGCCTCTTGAGTTCTGGGATTACAGACTTGTGCCATCATGCCCTGATAAATTTATATACTTAAATTAATTTCTTATACTTAACCTGAAATACAGATAACATTGTTTCATCTCTTTTTAAGAGAGAAATTAAAACCCAGAAAGTGTTACTAACAGGCCTGCTAGAACACAAGGGATAGAGTGGATTGGGTAGGAATTGAAGCCCCAATTTTGCTGCTGAGTTGGTGTGAGATTTGAGACATTTATATAATGAAATGAAGCTCAGAGGTATGATTATGAGGTTCTGGAAACCGCCTAGGATGATCTTCAGGGTTCTTCCTGCTCCAGTCTTCTGGTGTGTTCTTGTTTGTGTATGCACGCACTCTCTCTCTCTCTCTCCATATATATATAATCTGTGTGTCTCTGTCTCTCACCTTTTAATTTAGCTGTTTCATCTCATCTCACATGTGTCTTTTTCCTGAGTGCCTATGCCCACATCTTAGCTGTATGCAATGTTGAAGCCTTTCTTCAGCCTAATATGAAAGCATCATTCTAGCTTTTAGATTGTTATGAGTGGCCCTGTCATTTAGGGGCAGGAACAGTGTGTAAAAGGAGAAGGTTAAGGCTGGGGAGAAGAGTCGTATGAATGAAGTCTCTACCACACTCTCACATATGAAGGAGAAGCCTTAAGCAAGTGAAGCAGGAAAACACTGGAGTTGTAACGATGAGCCCAGAGGTAACCAAGGGAAGTAGAGCTCCATTGGAGTGGAGGACAGGAGCTCAGTTGTAGCGAAGCTGGGCTGGCCAAGTGGTACAGAAATGGGGGCAGCACACACAACCTGCTAAGGAGCTAAGGTTGATCCTGTTCAGGGGAGCCTGTGTCCTGGGGACCTGTACTGTACCGTTACAGAACTTTGTCAGGCAGTCTCCTGATTTGAAATCAACTATATTTCCCCAAACAAAGATCAGATGAACCTGGCTTCTGTCCTCTGATATTTAATTCTGATTTTTTTTTTACTTCATATTTAGAGAGCTCCCAGTACAGAGGCAGCACACAGAGAGTTCCATAGAGTTCTAAATTTAATTCACTTAAATCACCAAATGCACAAGTCTTCACTGTTGCATTTTTATTGTAGCTTGAGTAAACATTGTAGAGTTTTGGATTCTCCTTGCTGCCTAAATATTCTTAAGTGAAACACTATTCTCTATAATTTCTTGGTGTTTGTCCAGTTTGTTGGAATAGAATATAGTGCAGACCTAGCTTAAATTATTCGTGTGCTGCTTCAGGCAATTTTGATTTTGCAACTTGCACCCCAGGCACCAGCAGCATAATGCTGTCTATTGTCTAAGAAAGTCATTATGGCTGCCTAGTGTCTCTGTGGTAGCTGTTTCACTAGAAAATCCTGTTTCATTGATATTATTTAGTGGCGAATCATATTCAGGTTGGGTTTCTATGCTGTTGACTGATACTTGTTTCTAGCATAAAATGACTGAAATGAAAAAAACTGTACATTCAAATTAGCTAGTTTTTATAAGTGCAGTAGAAGTGTTTGTATACAAACTTAACATTATTTGCCAAGTGAAATTAAGGGTGTGTAAAGTGTTCTATGAAGAATAAGATGTGCTTCTTAAGCCATTATTGGGCTTAAGAAATAACTGTAGGAGGCGGGCGTGGTGTTGCACACTTGTATTCCCCACGCTTGGGAGGCAGATAAAGAGGATCGCGCAGGTTGGAAGCCAGGCGTGCTGGCTTAAGAGACCCTGTTTCCAAATTTTAAAAAAGTATAAAATAGGTCTAGGAATGTAGCCCAGAAGTGGAAGGGTTTCCAGGAACCCTAGTACCACCAAAAGAAAGGAAAGAAGGAAGGAAGGAAGGAAGGAAGGAAGGAAGGAAGGAAGGAAAGAAAGAAAAAGAAACAGAGAGGGGGGAGGGAGAGAACTGTAGAAGAAAGTGTTTTTAGAGTCATGTGACTGTGCCTCTGGTCCTTTGGTAAAATGAGAGGCATGGATTGGGACTTAGGGGTCATGTTACAACACAGGTGTGGTATATGTGTGAGACTATGTGTACTATATTGGTCTTAGCCTCAGTAACTGAGTCCACACTTAGAAATGTTCTTGGTATGTAAGGATCTTGATGCAGTAGATAACAGCTGTTTTCCTTCTATTTCACATTTCTTCATCTTTAATGTGTGCATTTTTTTTCCTATACATAAAGTTTTATCCTGTCATTCATGCTATTCTTTGTGGCCATTTCCATTTCACTTTCCTTGTGTTTCATTCTGTATCTTTCTTGTCTAGACCAAGTGGAACAGCCAGCTGGCAGTTGCATCATGTAGGACCTTGCAGGAACCCATGGTAAGTGCACTCGTGTACTTGCCAGGTGCCCAGCAGCGCCTATTGCATTACAGACAGAAGCTGATGAGACTCTTCCCCTTTGTGAAAGTCCTGATAGGGGTGTGTGTGTGTGTGTGTGTGTGTGTGTGTGTGTGTGTGTGTGTTTTACTGGGGATTAAATCCAGGGACCTTCTGTTTCTGAGATAAAACCTTAGCCTGTTTAATTAAATTAATTAAAATTTGTAGTACTTAGGATTGAACCCAGGAGGCATTCTCCCTCTGAGCTATAAATCTAGCCCTGTTTTTGATTCTTTATTTTGAAACGGGGTCTCATTAAATTGAAGCCCCACTAAGTAGCAGAGGCTGGCTGCGAACCTGCAATCCTCTTGTCTCAGCCTTCCAAGTACTGGGATTACAAGCATGCACCACCACACCCAGCTATTTTTTTTTTTTTTTTTGAAATAGGATCTCACTAAGTTTTAGAAACTGGCCTGTAACCTGAGATTCTTCTGTGTCATCCTACCAAGCACAGGGATTACAGGCATGCATCACCAAACCTGGATGTTTTTATCTTTAATTTGGTTACTCATACTGTGGAAATCAGGAGAGAACTTGACTGAATTAATGGAATTTTGCCAGTTCCTCCACCTGGGTTTTGAGTTTGTCTTGTTGATGCAGCAACATGTGGAGTGTGAGCAGGATCCTTGGTTCTAAATTCTCCTCTGGCATAGATGGATTCTTGCCTCTCTAGTACAGCCTTCAGTTTTTCCCTATTCAATAGAATAGGTGGCTTTATTAGACTTATCATCTCTAGTCTGAGACACTAATGGGAAGTATCTTGGTAGTTGTAATTAAGATTTAGAAAATTGTTTCATGTGTCAGGTATCTAAATTCTGTGAATGGTAGAGTCCTGCTAGACATCTATCCATATATACTCAGTCTGTTATTATTTATCATTTTATTTACTGTTATTTGTTCCATTTCTTCATTTTTAGTACTGGTTTATTAGTGTTATTTAAGAACTTACTGTAATTTTTAATATATACAGAGTCACATATGTCTTTAGTGACCCTAAAATACAGCACATCGGTGTAGCCCATTGGCTCTTAAACTGCGGAGATTTTTTTTTCCTACGGAACATTTGGCCATGCCTTGAGCCTTGCTGTCATCACAACTGGAAGGGGATTCTCTTGGTATATGGTGGGTAGAGGCCATGAGTGTTTTAGAAGGTCCTCCAGTGCATTGACACCACCCTACAACAAGAGACTTATTTGATCCCAATGCCATTCCCGTAGTAGTTGAAGATACTTGGGTAGGGTACCCTCTAGTCATCTGGCAGGGTATTTGTTAGTCTTCTGAATACAGGGCACAGAAAATACTCATACTGCAAGTGGCTTCTCTGTTCAGTTGGTTATGTTTTCTGCGGTCATGGCTTTTAGAGTGGACACTAGGGGTGGAGAATTCACACTGATTAGGATTGGGGAGTACCAAAATGGACATTTGACAGTTCATACTAGCTAGGTGTTCTAAAATTATTTTAGGCCGGGAATAAAATTTAAAATAGCACTTTATGAAACAGGGTCTTGGGACTTCCAGGAAGATGGCGAGAGAGAAAAGCGGCGTTTACGAGTCCCGCTAACAATCAATCTCTATTACCACAAAATCAGCGCTTTTCATTGCCACAAAATACCATCAACAGAGAAATAAAAACTGTAAATACAAGGGACAGAGAAAAAGAGGGCTGGAAGAACAACCAGACACCAGAAAAGAAACCAGCCTGCAGTGCCGCGGCTGCGGCATGGAGCCACACCGGTGCCATCTTCCCTCGCAGCACCAGGCTCCAGAGAGGAGGGGGACTCAGAACTGAGCTCAAAACTAGAGAGGAGATACTCCGGCGGCAGCAGTGAGTTCCGCGGACGGCTCCAGATCAGCGCACTCAACAAGCCACCAGACTCCAGAAAGGAGGGGTAGACAGTGAGCTGAGGTGAGCAGCTGTAGAACAGCCGGGCAAAATTCAGCAGTTTTTTCGGCGTAAGGAGCGGCTAAAGCTCCCAGGGGCCAGGCTCAGCACACCCTGCTTGGACTCAGAGTGGAGCTCAAAACCAGAGAAGAAATAGGCCAGCCTCACGGCTAAGGGTGTAGCAGCGGCGGCAGCAGCGAGTTCACTGAGTCCACTACAGCTCCATCAGTGCACTCAACAACCGTGAGTCAAATTGCGGCCCCTAGAGGAGAAATCCCAGTACTGCACTCCCAAGGACTTGCGCATATAGTCTCCCTGGGTCGGAGATATTTGCAGTCCAACCCAGTGGGGGAGCGGCGGTGGCAGAGCTATCACACCATAGTCTCAGCTCCCCGTGGGAGAATGCCCAGCCTGGCACCCCACCCCCATGGTCTAAAGCAGCCTCAATTGACTCCCTGGGTCTGAGACTTTGTGATACAACCCAGTAAAGGAGTAGTGGTGACAGATACCATAGACTCGAGATCCAGAGCACGTTAAGTGAAGTCGTAGTGACCCAGGGAAGAACCCAAAGAAGGCACAAACTTCTGAAATCATGGGAAAGAGAAATAACAGTGGAGCAGTGAATGCCCACAACATCAGAACCTGATAACAAAGAAATTCAGAGATCTAGAAGATCAAATCAGGAAAATAACTGTAGAAATAATAGAGGACTTTTGAAAAGAATTCAGAGAGAGTCTGAAAGAGATAAAGGATGCAATCATTGAAGTAAAGGCCTCAATTCAAAGTATAAACAACCGATTAGACCACATGGAGAATAGAATCTCGCTCCTAGAAGATGATCACTCCAAAAATGAACACATAGTCTCTAGGAAAAAAAAAAAAATCCGGCAACAGGAATCTGACATTGAAGAAATATGGGCCCATTGTAAGAGAGCTAACCTAAGAATAATTGGAATAGAGGAGGGAAAAGAAGGTGAAACCAAAGGGATCAATAATCTCTTCAAGGAAGTAATAGCAGAAAATTTTCCAAACATAGAGCAAGAGGTTGATACACAGGTCCAGGAAACTTATAGAACTCCCTTTAGACAGGATCGGAGAAGAGGATCCCCATGCCACATAATTGTCAAAATGACTAATGTGGAAGCTAAGGAGAGAATCTTAAAGGCAACAAAAATAAAAGGCCAAGTGACATTCAGAAGCAAACCAATTAGAATCACTCCATACTTCCCAAACCAAGTCAAAAAAGCTAGAAGGGCATGGATTAACATATTCCAAACTCTGAAAGAAAATAACTTCCAGCCAAAAATTTCCTACCCAGCAAAACTATCTTATCAAATTAGATGGGAAAATAAGATGCTTCCATGACAAACAGAAACTGAAGGAATTTATGTCTTCAAAACCAGTGCTAGAGAAAATACTCAAGGAGATTAACTGCAAAGAAGAAATGGGTAATACATGCCAGAACCAAAGAAACAAGATTTCCCATCCAGCAGACAACTAAGCAAAGAAGAATAAACAGTATCTCAAACAGAAATAAAATCTTAACATGTTAGGAATTAAAAATTATCTCTCTATTATCACACTGAATGTAAACGGCCTCAACTCCCCAATAAAAAGACATAAAATGGCAAAATGGATTAAAAAACAGAATCCATCCATCTGCTGCTTACAAGTAACACACCTTACAAGTAAAGATAGAAACCAACTCAAGGTAAAGGGCTGGAACAAGGTAATCCATATTAATGGAACTCGAAGACAAGCAGGAGTAGCAACTATGATATCAGACAAATTAGACTTCAAACCCATACTTATTAGAAGAGACGAAGGTCATATTTTACTGGTAAAAGGAATAATCTAGCAAGAGGAAATAACAATAATCAACATCTATGCCCCAAACTTGGTGCAGCTACTTTCATAAATCAAACTCTTTGTGACATGAAGTCACACATAAATCCCAATACAATAATACTGGGAGACTTCAACACACCTCTCACAACACTAAATCGATCTTCCAGGCAAAGGCTCAGTAAAGATGCCTCAGAACTAAAGACCACCATTAGCCAAATGGACCTGTTAGACACATATAGAATATTTCCCAACTATAGCGGAGTTTACATTTTTCTCAGCTGCTCACAGAACCTTCTCCAAAATCACATCCTGGGACACAAAATGAGCACTAGCAAATTTAAAAGGTGTTGCATACTTCCCTGTGTCATTTCAGACCATAATGGAATGAAACTAGAAATCAACTATAAGAAGACCCAGAGAAACAACATAAACATGTGGAGACTGAACACCACACTTCTGAATGAAGAATGGGTCATAGAAGACGTAAGAGGTGAAACCAAGAAATTTCTAGAAACAAATGAAAATAAAGATACAACATATCAAAACCTCTGGGACACTTTGAAGGCAGTATTAAGAGGAAATTTTATAGCACTGAGTGCCCACTTAAGAAAAACAGAAAATCTTAAGTCTTGAAAAGAAGGAACAATTGAACCCCAAAGCCAGTAGAAGACAGGAAATTATTAAAATTAGAGCAGAAATTAACGAAATAGAGAATAAAAAACAATACAGAAAATCAACAAAACCAAAAGCTAGTTTCTTGAAAAAATTAACAAGGTAGATAAGCCACTACTAGCCAACCTAACTAAAAAAAAAGAGAATCAACCCAAACTATGAAGATAAGGGATGAAAAGGGAAAAGTTACTACTGACAGTGTAGAAATTCAGAGGATTATCAGAAACTACTTTGAGAAATTATACTCCAACAAAATGGAAAATCTGGAGGAAATCGACAACTTCCTAGATAAATACAACCTTCCTAAACTGAGTCAAGAAGATATAGAACACTTAAACCAACCAATAACAATCAAAGAGATTGAAACAGCAATAAAGAGCTTACCAATCAAAGAAAAGCCCAGGACCAGATGGTTTCCCAAGTGAATTCTATAAAACCTTTATAGAAGAGCTAACCCCAATACTCCTCAAACTATTTCATGAAATAAAAAAACCGGGACTCTCCCAAATACATTCTATGAAGCCAACATCACACTAATACCCAAACTAAATAAAGACAGTTCAAGGAAGGAAAACTACAGGCCTATATCTCTGATGAACTTGGATGCAAAACTACTAAAATACTAGCAACACGCATTCAAAACCACATCAAGATCATACACCATGACCAGGTAGGGTTCATCCTAGGGATGCAAGGCTGGCTCAACATACGAAAATCAATCCATGTAATTCACCATATAAACAGAATCAAGGACAAAAATCACATGATCATTTCAATAGATACTGAAAAAGCATTTGATAAAATTCAACATCCATTTATGATAAAAACATTACAGAAAATTGAAATCGAAGGAACATATCTCAACATTATTAAGGCAGTGTACAACAAGCCCACCGCCAACATCATATTAAATGGGGAAAAACTTCAAGAATTCCCCCTAAGAATAGGAACGAGTAAAGGATGTCCCTTATCACAACTTCTCTTCAATATAGTACTAGAGACTCTAGCCAGAGCAATAAGGCAAGAAAAGAAAATCAGAGGAGTACAACTAGGAAAAGAAGTACTCAAACTTTCACTATTTGCAGATGACATGATACTATATTTAGAAAACCTAACAAACTCAACCAAAAGGCTTATAGAACTGATCAATAAATTCAGCAAAAGTCTCTGGATACAAAATCAGTCTTAAAAAATCAGAAGCTTTCCTGGACACCAACCGTAAATCCACTGAAAAAGAAATTCAGAAAACGCTTCCACTCAGGATCTCCCACAAAAATATAAGATACTTAGGAATAAACTTGGCCAATGTGGTAAAAGATCTCCACAAAGAAAATTATAAAACACTGAGAAAAGAAATCAAAGAAGATCTTAGAAATTGGAAGGATCTTCCATGTTCAAGGATTGGCAGAATAAATATCATTAAAATGGCTATCCTTCCAAAAGTGATCTACAGATTTAACGCAATGCCCATTAAACTACCAAGATTATCCTCACAGACATAGAAAAATCAGTCCTTAAATTTATCTGGAAAGCAAAAATCCCAGAATAGCCAAGGTAGTTCTCAGCAACAAAAGCCACGCAGGAGGAATCACAATACCTGACTTTAAACTATACTACAAAGCCATTGTAATAAAAACAGCATGGTACTGGCAAAAAAACAGATATATAGACCAATGGAGCAGAATAGAAGACCCAGAAACAAGCCCACACACTTTCAGCCAATTGATTTTTGACAAAGGGGCCAAAAACATACACTGGAGAAAAGATAGCCTGTTCAACAAATAGTGTTGGCAAAACTGGTTAACCATATGCAGAAAATTGGAAATTAAGCCCACTTCTCACCCTGTACAAAAGTCAATTCAAGATGGATCAAAGACTTGGAAATCAAACCAGAGACCTTGAAGCTCCTTGAAGAGGGCATAGGTCCAACACTGCAACACATAGGCACAGATAAACACTTTCTCAACAAGACCCCAAAGGCACAACAAATTAAAAGGTGAATCAATATGTGGGATTGCATGAAACTGAAGAGCTTCTGTTCAGCAAAGGAAACTATTAAGAACCTAAATTGAGGCCCTCTGCTCCTCCTGCCGACGGACAGCGCCGCTCCCCGTGCAGTGCCAGCCGCGTCCTGGAGACACCAGGTGAAGGTCGGAGTGAACGGATTTGGCCGTATCGGGTGCCTGGTCTGCAGGGCTGCTTTCAACTCTGGCAAAGTGGATATTGTCACCATCAATGACCCCTTCATTGACCTCAACTACATGGTCTACATGTTCCAGTACAACTCCACCCATGGCAAGTTCAAGGGCACCGTCAAGGCCGAGAACGGGAAGCTTTTCATCAATGGAAAGCCCATCTCCATCTTCCAGGAGCGAGATCCCGCCAACATCAAGTGGGGCGAGGCTGGTGCCGAATACGTTGTGGAGTCCACTGGTATCTTCACCACCATGGAGAAGGCCGGGGCTCATTTGAAGGGCGGCGCCAAGAGGGTCATCATCTCGGCCCCCTCTGCTGATGCCCCCATGTTTGTGATGGGTGTGAACCATGAGAAGTACGACAACTCCCTCAAGATTGTCAGTAATGCCTCCTGCACCACCAACTGCTTGGCCCCCCTGGCCAAGGTCATCCATGACAACTTTGGCATCGTGGAGGGACTCATGACCACAGTCCACGCGATCACTGCCACTCAGAAGACCGTGGACGGCCCCTCTGGGAAGCTGTGGCGTGACGGCCGTGCGGCCGCCCCGAACATAATACCTGCGTCCACCGGCGCCGCCAAGGCCGTGGGCTAAGTCATCCCCGAGCTGAACGGGAAGCTCACCAGCATGGCCTTCTGTGTGCCCACCCCCAACGTGTCCGTTGTGGACCTCACCTGCCACCTGGAGAAAGCTGCCAAGTATGATGACATCAAGAAGGTGGTGAAGCAGGCGTCCGAAGGCCCCCTCAAGGGCATCGTGGGCTATACTGAGGACCAGGTGGTCTCCTGCGACTTTAACAGTGACTCCCACTCTTCCACCTTCAACACTGGGGCTGGCATTGCCCTCAAAGACCACTTTGTCAAGCTCATTTCCTGGTATGACAATGAACTCGGCTACAGCAACAGGGTGGTGGACCTCATGGTCCACATGGCCTCCAAGGAGTAAGAGCCCTGAACCGCTGGCCCCAGCAAGAACGCGAGAGGAAGAGAGCGAGGCCCTCAGCTGCTGGGGAGCCCCCACCCCAACTCAGTCCCCATCACACTGAGAATCTCCCCTCCCAGTTTCCATCCCAGACCCCCTGAAAAAGGGGAGGGGCCTAGGGAGCCCTAGTGTCAAATGTACCATCAATAAAATCCACTGCACCCAGCCAAAAAAAAAAACTTAAATTGAGAGCCAACAGAATGGGAGAAAATTTTTACCACCTACACCACCGATAGAGGACTAATATCTAGAATATACAGAGAACTCAAGAAACTCAACACTAAGAAAGCAAACAAAGCATCCAATAACAAAATGGGCAAACAAACTAAATAGACACTTCACAAAAGAAGAAATTCAAATGGCCAATAAATGCATGAGAAAATGTTCAACATTACTGGCAGTCAGAGAGATGCAAATCAAAACTACCCTGAGATTTCACCTAACTCCAACTAGAATGGCAATCATTCAAAACACAAACAACAACAGATGCTGGCGAGTATGTGGAGAAGTGGGAACTCTAAACATTGTTGATGGGATTGCAAATTAGTGCAACCACTTTGGAAAACAGTATGGAGAATCCTCAGAAGAATGGGAATAAATCTACCATTTCATCCAGCAATACCACTTCTAGGTATCTACCCAAAAGATAGGAAACCAAACTACCAAACTAATGCATGTGTATCTATGTTCATAGCTGCACAATTCACCATAGCCAAACTATGGAACCAGCCAAGATGTCCATCAACAGATGAATGGTTTACAAAACTGTGGGATATGTACACAATGGAATTTTACTCAGCCATTAAAAAAACTCAATTACATCATTCTCAGGGAAATGGATGGAACTGGAGGACATTATGCTAAGTGAGATTAGTCAGTCACAAAAAATAAGAAATCAAATGCTTTCCCTAATATGTAAGAGTTAGGGAGAAATGGGTCATAGGAGGAACTGTTGATGAAAAAGGAAATCCTATAGAGGAGCAAACAAGGCAACCTAAAGGAGGAGAAAGGATGGGGGAAGAGGAAAATCTCTAAAACACACAATCTTCTTAAACATATCGAAGTCGTGCTGGGCGTGGTGGCGCACGCTTGTAATCCCCGCGCTTGGGAGGCAGAGACAGGAGGATCGCGCAGGTTCAAAGCCAGCCACGCGCGCTGGCTTAGGAGACCCTGTTTCCAAATAAAAATGTAAAAATAGGTCTGGGAGTGTAGCCCGGAGGTAGAAGGGCTTCCAGGAACCCCAGTACCACCACCAAAAAAAAAAAAAAAAAAAAAAAAAAAAACCATATCAAAGTCAACCACTAAGCCAAGGAAGGGAAGGAGGGACAGGGAGGGAATGGGGTGGAAATTGGGTAGGGGTTAAATCAGTGATATGTACATGTATGCACACACAAAATTTTTACCCCAATATGATGTATGAATACAATGCACCAATAAAAAATTAAAAAAAATAAAAATAAAATAGCACTTTACCTTTTAGGTAGTTATGCAATAAAAATTTGAGTACATCTTAGTAAATAGTATTGTCAAAATTATACTTTGTTTTATTATAATAAAGTCTAGAAATTTTATTTAGGCCAGTGTTCTTTGCCTTTTCATATCACTGGTGAGTTTGTACAGCACTTGAGATGTTAGAAAATTTTAGCTGGGCATAATGATGCATGCTTATAATCCCAGCATTTGGGAGGCTGAGACAGGAGGATCGTGATTCTCAGACAGCCTTAGCTATTTAGAGAGGCTGTTTGCAACTCAGTGAGAGCCTGTTTCAAAATAAAGAATGAAAAATAGGGCTGGGAGTGTAGCTCAGAGGTAGACTGGGTTCCATCCCCAGTACTGCAAAAACAAAAATTTTTTAAATTGATCCTACAAGGGGTTGCACTAAAATACATTGACACCTGTTTTAATTTATACAGTGTGACTTAAAAATGTATGTAAAGTTTATGAAAGGAGGCCACGTTTAGATTACATCTCTCTATTTTAATGTATTTCAAAACCTCATACAAAGTAGACAGTGGTAAGAAAGATCACATTATTGGCCTGCCTGGGTCCTGAGGTGGTACTAATGTCTTAAAAAATTCTGTGGTTTTGAGTTAAGAGAACACATCTCTAAATGTATCTTTTGAATGGAACCTCTGAGGATTGTGCCAGGGACCCTGGTAATGAGGAAACTGTGGATTTCCTCAGACTTGAGTTGTAGCATTAGAGCAGTTAGGCCATACAACTAGGCAGAGTCATTCATATTTGCATGTTGTGTGTGGGTGGGCGACATGTGTTTTATTCAGTGTCAGTAATTTAATTACATATTGAGCATCACACACAAGAAGGGCATGTCATTACTGGAGACAAGAAAGGAGAGAATCCAAATTCCCAGCTGGATCTTGCAAGAGTCTTTGTGATCATCAGATTTAGGCTAAGTGTGGTAAGGTTGACAAAGGGACAGAGAATCTTAAGAGGTCACCCATTTGGAAAGCGGCTGTGTCCTTGCTGAGGGGATTGCTTACTTCATCGGGTGGAGACACGAATCTGCCGTCTGCATGCAGACCCTCATCTTCCACTTCCATCAGAATGTCCTCCAAGGAAGCAGCTGCTGTGTCCCCATACAGGCATGCTATCAGGAATTCACTTGAGTGGGAACCATTACATACTGTAGTTGCCCCCCCCCCAAAAAAAAAGTTTGTTTTCTTTTCAACTGAAGAATTTGGTCCTTAAAATATTATTTAAGAATCTGCTTAAGACTGATGAGTAATGAGCTGAATGACTGATTTTCTTTTTTACGTCTCTTAAATTTTTACCAAATTTTTAGGATTTAGTACTTTGTATTAAAATTAATTTTCTCCACTTTTATAATGATATTTCAAGTGATACCCTTTTGTGTCTCTGACCTCATTTTCATCTGCTGTCTACAATTTAGCTTTATCCTACTGTTATGGAAAATATAATTTTCCATGTCTTCCAGAAGCTATGAGTACTTTCTCATTTCTCATTTTGCTAATTGGGAGATAAAGGTGGCAAGAGGCAACAGTTCTGGGAGCTATTTGGGTCTGGTTTGGGGAGAACATTGCAGAAAGAGAAGGAAGGAAGTGTTCGGGGAGAAGGACTGGGAGCTTGTCTGGATGTGAAGACTGAGAGACACCGGTTACTAGGAAAAAGAAATTTGGAAATTAAAAACTGGAAAGCCAGGCGTGGTGGCACACAATTGTAATCCCCGTGCTTGGGAGGCTGAGACAGGAGGATCACACAGGATCAAAGCCAGGCTCAGCTGCTTAGTGAGGCTCTCAGCAACTTAGTGAGACCCTATTTCCAAATAAAGTATAAAATAGGTCTGGGAGTGTAGCCCGGAGGTAGAAAAACCTCTGGGTTCCACCTCCAGTATCACCAAAAAAAAAAAAAAAACCTGGAAAAAAGGGTGTTTACCAGTTTGGCTCAATCCTAGCAACCAAGCTTCTGAATTTGCAGCCTACCTAGTACTTGTTTGGAATCGTAAACGCCTATTGAGTACCTTCAGGACTTCAGTTGATTGTTCCAGCTTCTCAGAGAGATATTTCATTTTCATCTTACTTTCTGAAGTATGGGCTCGCTTGGAATTCTCCTGAATTTTATAGTTTGCATCTTAAATGAACTATAAACTGTGCTGGACTTTAGGGTCACTCTTGGCTGACAGTGAATTATTTATAATTACTCTATTTGATATTTGGACCATTATGTGTGTGTATCCCTTGTAATTGAGTGGAATCTCGGCTTCTGTTTTGCTTTAACTTTTTTTTTCCACGTACTTGGGATGGAACCTAGGGCATTCTTCCTCTGAGCTACATCCTAACCCCTATATTTTTTATTCTTCATACGGAAACAGGGTCTCACTGAGTTGCAAAGGCCCTCACTAAGTAGTAGCTGAGGCTGTCCTCGAATCGTGATCCTCCAGTCTCAGCTTCCCAAATGCTGGGATTACAAGCGTGCACCACCATGCCCGGCTTTTGCTTTAACAATTATGAATAATCACACCTCACCCAGAAGACCGAAACTTATACCATATTGTTTTTCTCTATAAGTGTTTGTAAATAATTGCCACTCCCGATTATTTGTGGTATCGAAGCTCAGTGTTATTACCAATCTTTCTTCTTTTTATGGTATTAGGGATGGAACCCAGGGGTATTTCACCTCTGAGCTACATCCCCCAGCCCTATTTTGTATTTATTTTGAAACAAGATTTCACTGAGTTGCAGATGGTCTCACTAAGTAGCTGAGATTGTCTGCGAACTGCATCCTCTGGTCTCGGTCTCCCAAATGCTGAGATTACAAGCATGTGCCACCACACCTGGCTCTATTACTGATCTTTCTTTGAAATCAGTATCATTAACTTTTTGAAATGAGACTATTAATTTGATAGCTATTATACTTATGAAGGAAAGTGCCCAAGAGTCTAAAAACTACAAAATTAATTGGGTTTCCTTTTTTCTGTGACATTATTTAAAAATATATTCATCATCCATTCTTTTCTTTAGGGAAATGTATTTATATTCATCTATTTCTTTGGTTAGTTCAAAGTGATAATTGCCTAGAGATACACAACTTGCTGTGATTAGGTTAATAATTCTTATTCAAGAACTCAGATGGTGATGAATGAGTAAATACATATTGTGTTGCAGGGAAGAAAAAATCTCAAGAAAATAAAAATAAAGGAAACAAGACGCAAGGCATATTATTGAAGACAAGTGAGCCAGATTCCACATCCGCAGATATGAGAGATTCTGTGGAAGGTAAGCTTGAGACAGTGGATTGGTCTGATTTGGGTATGTATTACCAGTTAATTCAAACTTGTGTCTTCTTGTCTTGTTCTTCTGAGAATTATCCAACAACTATAAAGGACTTAAATAGCAAAAAAAAAAAAAAAAAAAAAAACCTGCCTGAATTTAATATGGCAAACTAAACCTTTCCCTTAAAAAAATTAGTAGAGTGTCTTTGTTAAAATATGAAACTATTGTTAAAATAAAATGAAACATATGATTGCATTTATAAGGAATTTAAAGTTCAAAGCCATCAGAAAAATTTGTGATAGAAGCCAGACTGGCAGGGCCCTCTGAGGCTTCTGGGATACTAAGCGGTCCACTGTTGATCTACACAGTGGTTACAGGCATAAAAATTCATAAGAATTGTATCTTGCCATGTACTTTGATTTATCCACTTTAATGTATGTTTTACACTTCAGTTAATATAATTTGATTAATTTCCTCAGCCTTTCGAGATGTAGGACTCAAGAGGCAGAGGTTGCAGTTAATCATGAAGACAGCTTGCCTAAGCTCACACAGTTGAGTCACTGCATTGGGAGGGAGGTGTGTCTGAAATTGCTATGGACAAATTTATGCAGAGAACAAATTGCTCAAGAGTTATTCATAGTGGTGCAAACAGGCAAATTTCATCATTTAGGTTTGTGACTCAACATTTGTAGAGAAAGAATCTAATAAAACATTTTAGTTGCCTTTAATCGCCATTTTATTAGCAAAGTTTGGGATGGTGATGTTCATATAGAGTTGTAATTTTCTGTCCTTTTCTGAAGTCAAAAATAGATGAGTTCATTAGGACTAAAGTGCAGATGACCCGAGGATGGCCGGGAGGGAGCCAGGCGGGAGAATGTCGAAAAGAATCAATTAGAGGGAGCAGAGAGTTTTCCCCCTCTATTCTAGAACCTTCTGTTGTGTTTTACTTCAGTGAGAAATACCTACTTCATTTCCCAGAGCTTTATTAAACTGAGTTCTGCCTTGTGAGAGCAGAAAACATTTGAACAACACAGATATTACTGAAGGACTTTCTTAACCTTGGTGGCATTTTTTTTTTAAATCAAACAATCTCCTCCCTTCCATACTTGAAGACATTTTTTTTCCCCTGATAAACCATCATTTCCCTTGAAATAATTTCCCAGGTCCCTTGTTTCCAGGATATAGTGAGAAGGTTAGGACCAGAAAGTTGACCTTGCAGTTAGTTTGCGGTAGCCTTTCTGACTCTATTCTCCCTTGTATCCAGGTGATTCTCACATCTGCCAACAGCCTCTTATATCTTGACAGTTGGGCCACTCTTTGTTTTTGGTTTTGTACTGGGGATGGAACCCCAGGGCATTGTATCTCTGAGCTATACCTCAACCCTTTTTTATTTTTTGCTTTGAAACAAGGTTTTGCTAAGTTGCTGACATTGACCTTGAGCCTGTGATCCTCCTCTCAGCCTCCCAAGTACTAGGATTACAAGTGTGCGCCACTGTGCCCAGTGACAGGCCGCTGTCTTCTGCCTCACCTCTCTTAGCCCAGGCAGCTGTTATCTCGAGCCCAGAACCAACTGTTATTATTTTGGGTCTCAGCAGTGCTCTTCTCTCAATTCTTTAATCCACCCTACAGCCAGATCTTCCAGGTCAGTCCACACTCATTTACAATCACTCATTTATAATACCTCCGTCATTTTGGCTTTTTTCCTTCTTTTTCTTTTCTGTCTTTTGATTTTTCTACCTTTCAGGTTCATCCTGCATAGTACTTTCTGTAAGAAACTTCTCTTACCAGCTCAATTGAATTAGATGTTCCTCTGTGCTTTGTGTCATGGCCATTAGTGTATTTCACTTGCCTGTTTCTTGTGTGTAGCTCCTTTTAATTAATTTATTTATGATTTACGGTGCCAGGCATTGAACACAGGAGTATTCTACCACTGAGCTACATCTCAGTCCGTGTGTGTGTGTGTGTGTGTGTGTGTGTGTGTGTGTGTGTGTGTGTGTTTTTTACTGGGAATGGAACCCAGAGGCCTTCTACCTCTGGGCTATGTTTCCAGACCTGCTTTAGATTTTATTTGGAAATAGGGTCTCAGTAAGTTGCTGAGAGCCCCACTAAGTAGCTGAGGCTGGCTTCAAACCTATGCGATCTTCCTCTCAGCCTCCCAAGTACTGGGCTTACAAGTGTGTGCCACCACGCCTGCCCAGCATCCTCAGTCCTTTTAATTTTCTATTTGAGACAAGTTCTCACTAATGCCAAGGCTGGCTTGAACCCTTCTATCTCAGCCTCCCAAGTACTGGGATTACAGCTGTGTATCACTATGCCTGGCCATGTGTAGCAGTTGCTGTTGCTTCTTTGTTATCGTCTTCTTTTTCTTCCCCTTCTCCTTTACATTCCCCTTCTTCTTCACTGGGGATTGAACCCAGAGGCATTCTACCTGAGCCACACCCCTAACCTTATTTTTAAATTTTGAAACAGAAGTCTATCTAAGGTGTTGAGGCTGGCCTCAAACGTGCACTCCTCCTATCTCAGCCTCCCAAATATTAGGATTATTTTTGTGCACCACCATGCTCAGCTGTAGCTTGCTTGCTTGCTTTATTTATTTTTGTGTGTTTATTTATTTTTGTTGTATTGAGAATGAAACACAGGGGGATTCTACTTCCAAACTGTACTCCTAGGCTTTTTTTTTTATCCTTTGTTTTGAAACAGGGTCTCGTTAAGTTGTAGAGGGCCCCACATGGTAGCGGATGCTGGCTGCGAAACTGTGAGCCTCCTGTCTCAGCCTCCCAAGTACTGGGATTACAAGCGTGCACCACCAGGCCCGGCTCTGTAGCTTCTTTCAAAGTGAAATTTTTTACTTTGCTGTATGCTTACTATTTATCCACTTTAATATATTTGTGTTAAGGTTAAGGGTAAATAAGGATCATGACAGTATTGTTTACCTCACACTGCATGTAGCGTCGTGAACTCAATATCTGTCAGGTTATTTTAGTAGTGAGTTCCTTTAGCCTGCAGAAGTCATGTAGCTCTGCTTCCACTACAGAGTTTTCTTAACTCTTAAGTAGTCTGCAGGTATAATAGGCGGTACTGTTGGCATCATGGACCATCCCCACCAGTATTCAACTGCTGTTGCAGCTCCAATTTTGAAAAATCTCTGGTTGTTGCTTTTTTCTTTTTTCTTTTTCTTTTTTTTTTTTTATAGAAAATCATGAGAGAGTTGCTTATAGATGCTGTCCCTTCTCCCATGAGCTGTGTTAAGCATTTATTCTCAGCACTCCTCCACAGCTATTGTCCTGATCACCAGACCTCCAGCTTGGCAAGTGGAGTATCCTCTTCTTAGTCCTCAGCTTACCCAGCCCATTAGTGGTTCTAACTCAGCTGATCATCCCCTCCTTGAAACATGCTGCCTGGTCTTAGAGCCACATTCCTGGTTCTCCCAGTGCCTCGCAGGCCATTCCATACCCTCTCTCGTATGGGAGTCTTGGGAGATGCTGTCTGCACCTACTCTCCAGGCCTTACCCAATCCACTACTCTTAACTTCTTTTTCTACTTGAGGACTTGGAATTTCCTAGATGCAGCCTCTTTATTGAACTGGAGATTCATATGAAACTGTGTACTTAATACCTCACTGAGGCATCTGTGTTAGAACCTTAGACTTTAGCATATCTTACGTAAACTCTTGATCCACTCGTACAGATCAAAACTGCTTCTTCTGCAGTCTTCTCCTGTTTAGTAAACTGGATTTTTACTATTTCTGTGCAGTCTTCCTTGGCTCCTCTTTGTGTCATGACAGCCAGTCAACAAACACATTTTGTTAGCTTCATTTCCCAAATATATATCCAGAATCTGACCACTTCCTACTACCGGCCCTGCCCCACCCTCTCTGTGTCCTGGAAGCATGCAATAGACGATCTGCCTCCCCTCTCCCAACTACGTAGCACTTTTTGTCTTCCTCATAGCAACTGGCATTCTCTTGGATATGTAAAAATTTAAGCATTTCTCTGTTAGAACCTCTGGTACCTGTTGACTCAAAACAAAAGCCTGCAATGCTTTTTGAAGTCTTGCATTAGGAGGTTTCTGGTTACCTCTCTAGTCCATCTGCCCTTTTCCCGCTTCTTCTCAATCCTCCCCTGCTGCCTTACTGATTTCCTTGAACACATCTAGCATGGTCTTGACGCTGAGCTTACATATTTGCTGTTTTTCTCTGCCCACTAGATATCCGCATGACATTTTCTTTAGGTCTCTGGTCACCTCACTGGTGAGTCCTCTCTGGGACAACTGTCTGTTATACCCCAAGTTGAGCTGGACATAGACTCGAGTGACTTAGGATTTTTGTTTCCCTCATTGAGGTACTCTTGAGTTCCTAATAATTTGATTAAGTGTAGAGGAGGTGATCTCTAAAGGTTTTTTGGGCTTGAAAAACTTCTGATATAGTTCTGAAAAGTATTCTAGTCTCTAAATTCATAGTTTCAGTTGTGAAGGGGTCATCCACTCAAGATACATGATTGAGAATTTAACTTGGTGATATGTTTAGCAATTTCCTGTTTTAGATTGAAATCATGAGAAATTAAAATTTACATCTTGTCTCTTCAAATTTAATGTCAGATCTTTCAACACATTGTAAGCAATACAATTCTGGTAAGCAGAGATGTTGATATGTGTCACTAAACCCAGAAGAGAACCTAAGCACTGTGGCATTCTTGTCTGTTGGGTGCCTAGAATGTTAGTATTGAATTCAGCTTTATAAATGTTAATCATACTTTCCTTTATGCCTGTTAGGTATTAAGAGACATAACTAGAATCCTAGACACTGATCACAGAGTGGCTAGTTTTTCTCTCACCACTGGGCTTCTTCTCTACATACTTTCCAGGTCCTAAAGAAGAAGAGCAGCCTTCCCCCACATCCCCTGGGCAGCCAGCCCTTCTCCAGGAGGTGGTCAGCCAGGACACATTGCCGGAGCTGCCAATCCCTCCCCCTGCCCACGAGCCACAGCCAGAGCCAGGCGGGAAACAAGAAGCCACAGGTTGTGAGGTGAATGACCTGGAGGAGGAAGATGACGACGAGGAGGAAGAAGAGGACGACGAATTGGAGGAAGAGGGGGAAGAAGAAGCTGACATGCCAAATGAAAGCTCAGTGAAAGAGCCAGAAATACGGTGCGACGAGAAGCTGGAGGACTTACTAGAAGAGCCAAAAAACATTTCAGTAGAAACTCCTGAAGACTCTCCAGAAATGACACCTGTTATCACAGTCCCCAAGGCGAAAGAGGAAGCCAATGCCGAGGCATTTGAATCATTTATGTTTCCATGTCAGCATTGTGAAAGGAAGTTCACCACCAAGCAGGGCCTTGAACGTCACATGCATATCCACATGTCTACCGTCAATCATGCTTTCAAGTGCAAGTACTGTGGGAAGGCATTCGGCACGCAGATCAATAGGAGGCGGCACGAGCGTCGCCATGAAGCTGGGTTAAAGCGAAAGCCCAGCCTGACATTGCAGCCGTCAGAAGACCTTGCTGATGGCCATGTTTCCGGAGAAAATGTTGCTCCTAAAGATGAATTGAATCCTCCCCATCTTGGACAAGACTGTCTGATCTTGAACTCAGAGAAAACTTCCCAAGAAACATTAAATCCTTCTGTTGTAGAAGAGAATGGAGAAGTTAAAGAACTTCATCCATGCAAATATTGTAAAAAGGTTTTTGGGACTCATACTAATATGAGACGGCATCAACGCAGAGTTCATGAGCGCCACCTGATTCCCAAAGGTGTGCGGCGAAAAGGAGGCCTCCCGGGAGAGCCACAGCCCCCAGCAGAGCCGGCCCAGCCCGCCCACGCCTACGTGCCAAGCACAGAGCCCGAGGAGGAAGGCGAGGCAGATGATGTGTACATCATGGACATTTCTAGCAATATCTCTGAAAACTTGAACTACTACATTGATGGTAAAATTCAGACCAACAGCAGCACCAGTAACTGTGATGTGATCGAGATGGAATCTAATTCAGCCGATCTATATGGCATAAATTGTTTGCTCACTCCAGTGACAGTGGAAATTACTCAGAGTATAAAGACCACACAAGTCCCTCTAACAGATGATCTTTCTAAAGAGCCTTCCAGCAGTACAAACTGTGAGTCTAAGAAACGGAGGACTGCTAGTCCCCCTGTGCTCCCCAAAATTAAAGCTGAAACGGATTCTGACACTACAGCACCCTCATGTTCCTTAAGTCTCCCTCTCAGCATATCAACGACAGAGGTGGTATCCTTCCACAAAGAGAAGAGTGTTTATTTGTCATCAAAGCTTAAACAGCTTCTTCAAACCCAGGAGAAGCTAACAGCTCCTGCAGGGATGTCAGCAGCCGAAATCCCTAAGTTGGGTCCTGTATGTGTGTCTGCTCCTGCGTCCATGTTACCTGTGACCTCCAGTAGGTTTAAGAGGCGAACCAGCTCTCCACCCAGTTCTCCACAGCACAGTCCTGCCCTCCGAGACTTTGGGAAGCCCAGTGATGGGAAAGCAGCCTGGATAGATGCAGTTCTGACTGCCAAGAAACCTAAGTTGGAAAGTCGTAGTGACTCGCCAGCATGGAGCTTGTCTGGGAGAGAGGAGAGAGAAACTGGGAGCCCTCCTGGCTTTGATGAATATAAAATGTCAAAAGAGTGGCCAGCCAGTTCCACTTTTAGCAATGTGTGCAACCAGCAGCCACTGGATTTGTCCAGTGGTGTCAAACAGAAGGCTGAGGGTACAGGCAAGACTCCAGTCCAATGGGAATCTGTATTAGATCTCAGTGTACATAAAAAGCCTTGTAATGACTCAGAAGGCAAGGAATTTAAAGAAAATCATTCGGCACAGCTAACCTGTAGTGCTGTAAAGAAAAAGAAGCCAACCACCTGCATGCTACAGAAGGTTCTTCTCAATGAATATAATGGCATCAACTTACCTGTAGAAAATACTCCTGATGTGACCAGGAGCCCGAGTCCTTGTAAATCCTTAGATGTCCAGCCAGATCCTGACCTTCGTCCTGACTCTTGTTTCTCCACTCCTGCTGTGGAGTCCCCCCCTGAAGTTTGTCCGTCATCACCCACCCTACAGACAGCTTCCCTGACTTCTGGTCAACTGCCTCCTCTCTTAATCCCCACAGATCCCTCTTCCCCTCCTCCCGGTCCTCCTGTGTTAACTGTTGCCACTCCGCCGCCTCCTCTTCTTCCAACTGTCCCTCTTCCTGCCCCCTCTTCCAGTGCATCTCCTCACCCATGTCCCTCTCCACTCTCGAATGCCACAGCCCAGTCTCCACTTCCTATTCTTTCCCCAACTGTGTCTCCTGCACCCTCTCCTATTCCTCCTGTGGACCCGCTCATGTCCGCCGCCTCCCCTGGGCCTCCAACACTTTCTTCCTCTTCCTCCTCCTCCTCTTCTTCCTCTTCATTCTCTTCCTCGTCTTCCTCCTCATCCCCTTCACCACCCCCTCTCTCAGCAGTGTCATCTGTTGTGTCCTCTGGTGATAATCTGGAGGCTTCTCTCCCTCCAATAACTTTCAAACAGGAGGAATTAGAGAATGAAGGTCTTAAACCCAGGGAAGAAACCCAGGCAGCAGTGGAACAGGACATTGTTCAGGAAACGTTCAGCAAAAACTTTGTTTGCAATGTCTGTGAATCACCTTTTCTTTCCATTAAAGATCTAACCAAACATTTATCTATTCATGCTGAAGAATGGCCCTTCAAATGTGAATTTTGTGTGCAGCTTTTTAAGGATAAAACTGATTTGTCAGAGCATCGCTTTCTGCTTCATGGAGTTGGGAATATTTTTGTGTGTTCTGTTTGTAAAAAAGAATTTGCTTTCTTGTGCAATTTACAGCAGCACCAGCGAGATCTCCACCCAGACGAGGTGTGCACACACCATGAATTTGAAAGTGGGACACTGAGGCCCCAGAACTTCACTGATCCCAGTAAGGCCCACACAGAGCATATGCAGAGCTTGCCAGAGGAACCTTTGGAAACTTCTAAAGAAGAGGAGGAATTAAATGATTCCTCTGAAGAGCTGTACACAACCATAAAAATAATGGCTTCTGGAATAAAGACGAAAGATCCAGATGTTCGATTGGGTCTCAATCAGCATTACCCCAGCTTTAAGCCACCTCCCTTTCAGTACCATCACCGAAACCCCATGGGCATTGGTGTGACAGCTACAAATTTCACTACCCACAATATTCCACAGACCTTTACTACTGCCATTCGCTGCACAAAATGTGGAAAAGGTGTTGACAACATGCCCGAGTTACACAAACATATTCTGGCCTGTGCTTCTGCGAGCGACAAGAAGAGGTATACGCCTAAGAAGAATCCAGTACCGTTGAAACAAACTGTGCAACCCAAAAATGGTGTGGTGGTTTTAGACAACTCTGGGAAAAATGCCTTTCGACGAATGGGACAGCCCAAAAGACTGAACTTTAGTGTTGAGCTCAGCAAAATGTCACCAAATAAGCTCAAGTTAAATGCACTGAAGAAAAAAAATCAGCTTGTACAGAAAGCAATTCTTCAGAAAAACAGATCTGCCAAGCAGAAGGCCGACTTGAAAAATGCTTCTGAGTCGTCCTCTCACATCTGTCCTTACTGCAACAGAGAGTTCACCTACATTGGGAGCCTGAATAAACATGCCGCTTTCAGCTGTCCCAAAAAACCCCTCTCTCCTCCCAAAAAAAAAGTTTCTCACTCGTCCAAGAAAGGTGGACACTCATCTACTGCAAGTAGTGACAGAAACACGAACAGCAACCACCGCAGGAGGACGGCAGATGCCGAGATTAAGATGCAGAGCACGCAGACGCCTTTGGGCAAGACCCGAGCTCGCAGCTCGGGCCCCACACACGTCCCACTACCCTCCTCGTCCTTCAGGTCCAAGCAGAATGTCAAATTTGCAGCTTCCGTCAAGTCCAAAAAACCAAGCTCCTCCTCTTTACGGAACTCCAGCCCTGTTAGAATGGCCAGAATAACTCACAGTGAGGGGAAAAAACCCAAAGCGGTTGCCAAGAACCATTCTGCGCAGCTCTCAAACAAGACATCCCGGAGCCTGCACGTGAGGGCACAAAAAAGCAAAGCTGTTTTACAAAGCAAGTCCACTTTGGCGAGTAAGAAAAGAACAGACCGGTTCAATGTAAAATCTAGAGAACGAAGTGGGGGGCCAATCACCCGAAGCCTTCAGCTGGCCTCCGCGGACCTGAGTGAAAACAGGAGAGAGGACAGCAGTGCCAGGCAGGAGTTGAAGGACTTCAGGTAAGCTCAGGGCTTGGGGAGGTAAGAACTGAAGAAAACAGTAGGTTTGCTCTCGAGTGTTCTGTTTTTCTTGTAAAATTTTGACCTGAGCATTTAAAAGATAAAAATGGCTATTGCATACGTTTTAAGTGGGTAAAGGGTCATTGCTTTGGCCTCTACAGAGACGAATAAATAGCTTTTATTTCAGACTCACAAAGTGGTACCATTTCTTTACTAGGGCCAGGTATGAATTGAATTTGAAACCACGGAGAAGCTCTCAAAAGTTTCCTATGTGAAAAGATGAAGCTCTCTCAAACTTCCTTCATATCTTGGGTAATATCTCAGTGTCACTTTTATTATTCCCAATCATAGATCACTTCTTAGGTTAAGTTGTATCTTGAGTTCATTAGCAGACCACCTTGCAATCTTGTTTAATATTTCTGTGACTTGGGCATAGTTATTAATAACTAGGGCTACTCTTATTATCCATGCTTTCATTACCAGCATTTAAAATTTAAAAACTTACAACATTGGTCAGAACAAAACGGTTTATTTCTTAAAGATACCAGATGTTCCCCTCCGCCTTCCAGCCATAGGTGATAAACAAGCCAGGCCCCACAGGGGAAGAGGGACAGGAGAGAGTACATGAGACTCTCAGAGGCAAGTGTGGCACCAGGGCAGGCCAGCTTCATTTGTCAGCCTTCCGTCCTAGTAATGAGGGGAGGTTCCTCTTAGATTTGCTGTGGCTTTTCTGCTTATTCCATGCTCTCTCTATGTTAAGCCCAGTTTTAGGTGACTGATGGAAACCGCTATAGTTAATTTGTTACATTGACATCTCAGGCTTTCTGAGTTGCTTACCCAGAGTGATGTTCTTTCTTGGAGTTCCTGCTGTTTCACAATTTATACCTACAGCTCATTCTCATGTGAGATTGATTATTTGTCATCAGATGGTGTTTCTACAAGTACTTTTAAATCTTGTCTTTTCAGAGTGTGTAGCCTGACCTTGACTCTACGTTTTCATGGTTGTAATTTTTGGTGTCTAGGAGTTCTTTGGTGTTTTAAGCAAATAGAATTAGGGATAATTGTAGAACAACTGCTGTTTTGGCGAGGTCGTAAGGACACAAAGGTGCCATTGTCACTGTGTTCTTGATATTTTTTGGTGCTAGTGTGTCTTAAACCATAGCTTTAAGAAAGATGTGAAGTAGATCATCAGCCAAGGCTGATTTGACTGATTCACTGTAGGCTTGAAGGGTCAGATGTTTCAGTAGCTACTTAAAAATGTACTAAAAATTCAGTTGCTAAGATCTGATAACATGTGGTCTTTGGCCCAGGCATGTGCGTAGGTAGCATCGTGGAGGTTAGCCCTGGGAGAATACCCACTGTCAGCCATCAGCGCTACCTCTCTAGCAACTTCACGGTGCGCCTGCAGTGCTCTGCCTGTGGCCTGGAGGTTCCACGCCAACAGGACATTATTGAATAGCAGAGTGCTTTTCAGATTGCTGTGCTCTGACCAGAATGTGCATTTCCACAGATTGTACTGAAGAACACCTCCCAGTGTTTGGAGCTTTAGAATGTACTGCATCCTTTTTGTCTCCAGTATTACCTAAATGAATCAGTTTTATACTGAATTCCATTTGTACAGTTGAGGAGTAAAACCTAAGGAAACAAATCTTAAGTACTGTATGCATTTAAGTCTATTTACTTAGCTTCTTGCTTACCCAGTATTTAAAGCTGCACAGGGCTAAAAAAAACCTCTAAATGAGTGTCTCCTCTTTGCTCCAGTTTATTTTTACTCTCTGGATGCAAGATCTTCAAAGAGTTTATTTTGGTCTTTTTGGTATTTCATAGCAAACTTAGTACAAAACTGGCAAGCCTTGATTCAGACCTGGGGCAAATGTATGACAGCTTTCATTAATGTCTCACCTAGGGCTCTTCTAGTGTTCTCATCTTTGGTACATATTTGTTGAATTACTTTGATAGCTGTTTTACTTACAGTTGTCTTCCTGTTACAGTGTATTTCTACTTCTAAATTTTGTTTAGAGATTATTTCATGCTGCAAGACCTCTATGAAGTATTGAGGAAATTGTTTTCACTCTATTTCAGTGGTTTTTGCTTCTTCACCCTGTTGCATACTCGGGATTTTGGCAGATCCCTTTTCTGTGGTCTTTATAGCCAGCTTTGATTATGGGCTGGTCTCAGTAGTCAACGTGGTTTGCGTGGGAAAGCCAGTTTGGGGTTCCACAGTTCCTCAAGTGTACTTGTCATCAGGCACGTGAATGTTGTTGGAGTTTTCTGTACTGAGGGCTCAGCAGAGTTTGTTAGTTGGTCACTTTCTGAAGCACCAGCCTTTGTGCCCTTGAGAGTATACAGAAGCCACGCGCTTCGGTCCTTTCCCTAGGACAAGCAGCAGAGGAGAGCAGGCGTGTGGTCGTTGCTCAGCTTCTGGCCAGCTCTTACTTTAATGCCTGACCCACCCTGAGTTAGCAGTCACAACCCACCTGAGGCTTCTTGGTGGCGCTGAATTTAGAGCGGATGCAGAGGGCTCATTTCCATGGCTTCTGGAAGACGCCGTTACCACTGACTCTTACCCTTTCATCCGTGTAAATCCCAAGGAGTTTTTACATCTTTTTAGTGCTCCTTGGAGAGCAACGTTTTTCTATTTGTACTGAGGGCCATTGTTGTCAGTCCAGAAAATGTTAAAAATAGAGAAGCAAAATGAAATGCTAGACCAGGCTTTCCCACTTACCGTGAATGAATCGGCAAGCACCAGTTTCCCTTGTCTCTACCTCTCCTGCACTGGCCAGAAATGGTTCTGCCGGCAGTCCTGCTGGCATGTCTTGGAGTAGGACACCCGGGTTCCTGAATACCTTCAGAATCATTGATGCGTTGCTGTCTTGATAACATTTGTCTTATGGTCTCCTCACCTTTTTCTTTAACATGGTCAATTCATACAAGATTATGTTATGTTGTCATTTATCTTCAGTTTTCTTATTTTCTAGGAACTTCCTGTAGAAAAGCCCCCAAAACAAAACAAATCTTAATTGACTAAAAGATATTGCATGCTCAACTTAGGATAAGCACTACGGCAAAGGATACGAAATCTACCAAGCTTGCAAGACCAGTTGAAGCTGACTCAAAACTCGTAACACAACTGATTGCCGGCAAGCTTCTTGCTGCCCTGGGTAGAGTCAGGCATCTGCTCCTTCAGTGGTGCCAATATGTACGCTGGGCTCCAGGGTGTTTGGGATCCAAAAAGAAGGGCGCCGTAAGACGGGCTAGATGAATTGGCTCCTCATCACGGGACGGCACCTCAGATCCGAGCGTGGCCCTGGTTTTTGGTACATAGCAGAGAAGGGAATGATTTGAACTGAACCTTGCAAAGCAAGTTGTCTTTTTATCAGTAGTTTATTGTAGATTTCAGGGATGACAGATCGGATGCACTCATTTTAAAACTTTTCCTCACACACCAGCTCTTGATGCCTTTCTTTTAAAATAAATTATAGACAGAGAGAGGCATTTAGCTGATCTCCTGCCCTATTTTTTTTTTTTTTTTTAATTACAAGCAGATTGCCAGCATAGCAGAGAGGAAACCGGATTGGATATGAACTCCTTTTTATGCCTCTTCTAGTGTCATGTTTATATATCCAAATGGACATTATCCTCTCAGATTGTTACCTGGCACTAATTTATAGCTGTTATATTATGAGAGACTATGTAGCAATATATCTATTACAGGCTGCACCCTAAGTCTGTACAGATGTTTGTCTACATGAAAGTATCAATGAATTTACACCCAGGTTTTACATTTCAGGCTCTAATAGAGATGAAAAACAAATTGGCTTTTTCCGAAGCGTATGAGTATCATTTCTCCATTTGTTTTTATGCCTTCTCCCAAGTTAATGATTGAGTTGGTGGAAAATGATTAGATTTTATTCATGCTGTTTTTGTTCTCAACTTTAAAAGTTAATCTACCTCTTAAAATTTGTAGCTTAATACTTTAGTGAATTTGTGCCACTTTAACCTTTCACTATCATTCCCATTTTGTTACATTTCTGTTATGGGGACTTTATGTTGAAATATTGTATAAAGCTTTTGTAGCAGTTTAAAAAAATAAAATATTTAAAATTATTTAAATTGTTTTGGACGCTTCAATTGTATTTTATGTGATTTACATTTTCCATTTTTGTTTGCATTGTTAATCTGGAGAGTGTTCTTATATTGAAGTTTGCTGTTAGTTATTTTATTGCTTCTTGATGGAGAGTGCTATAAAAGACTATTCTAATGAAAACATTAAAATTTACAACTTGATACAAAAGGGATTGTTCTTTGATTTTAACCATTGTAGCCTTGAGAGAGAGAGAGAGAGAGAGAGAAAGGAGTTAATTATAGACAAGAGTGGTGTTTGCTACCTTCTCCCTTCTAGCATGAAATAAGTCAGCTTGTCAGATGTATAAAAAAAGATTTTTTATGCTGTTACTGCAAACAATAAATAGGGGAGAATTTGAATGATACATTTTATATAATTGTAACCAATAAAAACTTTCTAAACACTTGTGAAAGGACTGCATTTTGTACATAATTTGGAACACAGGGTAAAGAAAGTAAGAGAAGACAGTTGTTTAACTGTGGCTTGTAGTCATCCAAGGGATTTCTTTTCACCTGTTTCTGTTTGGCATAAATGTTTGGCATTAACATTTGCTAATTCCAGTTCCTATATCCTATCTAGAGGATAGATGCATAGTTGGACAATGGTGTCGAGAAGTACATTGTGAACTTATTTTGGTAAGAGTGAAATAAAGAACTTCATGCATTGGGTCTCGGTTTTCTCTGGGCTTGCTTACAGTTTAGTATGTGGGTTGGTTTTATTTTTATGGGTCTCTGCTGAGAATGAACCAAAGAAATCATAACATTTGTGTTAAAGTTCTTTTAAACTGCTATTTTTAAAGATTAAAAGTGGTCACATATAAGCAGTTTCCTATAGTTCAGCACATAGCACATTTTGTCCTAACACTGTTTATCTGTCGTTCTTTCTTTGGGGAAGGTGGCACAGGCACGACCAGTTTCCCCTGGTCTTTAAATGTTCATGTTTCTGAGGCTCCTACCTTAACCCAGGGAGGAAGAGAGAGGTTGATGGGAGTTAGGACATGGCCTTCACGGTTAGTCTTTCTTTTTGTGTGTGGTACTGGGATTGAACCCAGGGGCATTCTAACTCTGAGCTACACCCCTAGCCCGTTTTAATTTTTTTTTTTAAGGTCTTGCTAGCTTGCTGAGAATCTCACTACATTGCTGAGGCTGTCCTCAAACCTGTAATAATCCTGTCTCAGATGCTCAAGTACCAAGATTACAGGAGTGCGCCCCATGCCAGGCTGGATGCTAATACTCTTAACTATTGCACTCCGCTGAGCAGCGTGGAGCTGAACATCCTAGGAGAGAAAGCGGTCCTCTGGGAGGCTGGTCTGGGTTTCCGTCCTAGCCCTTCTGTCATTCCTCTGTCCCTGAAGCACTCTGTAAATGGGCAGATCACAAGCACCTGCTGTGTGGCTGGCTTTGTTGGGCTAAGTGTGGGCGGGTTCTTTGTGTGCTGGATCTTAGTTCTTAGTCTGTCTGTGGTTCTCGAGTGTTTACTGGGTATGGTGTTGGCAGGTGCCCACTCTAGGCAGACAGTGGCTGAGTTTCTCGTTTACCATGGTGTCCACTCTTGACAGCAGTGCCTGGAATACTGAATGGAGTAATCCCTAGTGCCGGATACTGAATGGAGTAATCTCTAGCAAAGTGCCCAATACCCATCGCATCCGGAAGGAGCTGCTCCATTTGGGTTGCTTTTTCTCTATAGGGTTAAACATTTGTAAAAGTTAAGAAGCTAATAACTAAAGGCTCTATCCCGCCCACTATTTCAGGGCATCTCACAATGTCTCCAGTGGTAAATCCCTGTCCAAGCTGGTTGTTTTAGCTTCATTATTACAGATATTTTCTACCAAGAGTCCACTTAGTTTATTGAGTATTTGATATATATACAGGCCATATTCTAGGTACGTAGGATACCTCAGTGGACCAAAACCCGGACCTGAGCTTACATTTTCCCCACTTTAAAATATTTGATTCTCAGGCCCCTCCTCACTTCACCACAGTTCCCCAAAAGTAGACAGTCAAGAAGACCTGAGAAGGCTCCGTTTTTGAGGGTTGTCATCTAGACAGCCAAACCTTTAATACTTAAATAAAAGTGATTAATAAGTTTATCGCTCACTTAATGCATTCAATATTTTATTGTGGATTTGATTTGGTAGCAGTGCTTACTTTGGATAGATTGACATGTCCATGAAGAAGTTTATAAAGGGCAATTTACCTTGAAGATGGATTAAAGCACAGGTAGGTGAGAAGAGCGTTGAGGTGGACGTAGAGGCCTCATTGAGAGTGCTCCAAGGAAGAGGACTAGGAAACGGTCTTTCGATCTCTCTGGGGCTGTGCAGGCCCAGTAGCACTCGGTCTCTCTCCCTGGAGGCTCCAAGCCTGCCGCTACTGCTTCAGGAATGGTCTTGGAATGTTTGTTTGAGGGTGTGTCTGAAGGTGTGGATGGCCCCTTCAGACTTAAGAAGGTACTGACCTCCAGCCCAGTGCTTTCTGAGCCTGTGAAAACTGTCAGTTCCAGCTGGGCGTGGTGGTGCACAGAGGAGGATTTGCAGGTTCAAGGCCCGCCTCAGCAACTTAGTGAGATCCTGTTTCAAACTAAATAAAATAGGGCTGTGGGTATAGCTCAGAGGTCTAGAAATCCCCAGTACATTAAAAAAAAAAAAAAGTGCTGTGGATGTAGCTGAGAAGTAGAATTATCCTGGGTTCAATCCCCAGCAAAATCTCCAAAATGGAAAGTTCCAAGGTTGCCATTTTTAAAATTAAAGACTGTTTAAATCAGGGGAGCGTGGGGGAGGCTAAGTCGTCTGTACTTTAAAGGCCCTGGGTAATTTCAGTGCACACTTAAAAATTCTGACTTTATATTGAGAATAACGAGTGTGTGCAGCTCTTATTGCTAGAGCACTTGCATATCCTCCTTGCAGCCTCACCGTGCCACGCCTAGCTCTTGATCATGTTCCTGGCAGGCGCTGTTGTTAATCCAGTCCTGCTTGCCCAAAGGCGGTGGGGCTGATCTGGTAGGTGGGGGGCCATCTTGAGGCCTGGGCTTAGAACGCCAGAAGAGAGGGCAGGCCTGAGGGCAGCAGGTACAGCAGCCCTTGTGCCGCTGCACCCTGGCTTGTGGAGTCCGAGGCAGCCTCTGTTGGGCACTCCGCCTTCAGTGCTTGAAGCGTTCTTGCTACAGGGCCTGCCTTCCACGCAGGACCTTGAATACACAGCGCTGTGGGATGCGAAGTAATGGAGATGAAATCAGGTTGCTGGGGAAGATGACATGTATGTTACCGTTAAGATTCTAGACTAAAACGTCTGGTGCAAGAAAAAAAAGGATGTTAGATTTATGGTGGATATGACGTCGGGAAGGAGCGTGGCTGCTCTTGGTCCTTAGAGCCGGCGTCCCTGGCCCAGCACCCCATTAGGACCGCTTGTTTCACCTCACTTGGGTTACTGGCCACCCTTCTTTCTCTCCCAGGGTTGTTGGAAATAATCTGAGAAGCTTCAGGGTGAATTCAGTGCGGCTTTCCAGTATTAGGTACTGTGTTAAGCATATTTGAAGTTTGAATCGTGTCTGTCTCACCATGAGGCCAAGTTGGTGTCATTTTCAGGCAAGAGAGAGAAGAACGTGTCCAGAGGGCACATGAGTGCAGGTTGGGATTTGAACTGCCTCCAGGCCACTATCTGGATCATCTGTAGGGTTACACAGACCTTGATACCATCTCTGTTACAAGGCTTTTCCAGCATAGCCCGCTGTCTTGAACCTGTAGAGCAGTCGGGGGTGCAGAGGTCTTTTGGGTTGGGGATACCGGCCCAGGTCCCCCTTTCCCACTTCAAGGTGGGATATCCTCTACCCCCAAAACAGACCAGGTTAGTCGCTCTGGCTTGTGGAGCCATCTGCCTCATGCTACAATCTACTGATCACAAACCAACCTCATTACCATAACGCCCTTTGGCCTTGAAAAACAAAGCCAAAGTGGGCACCTGGGAGCCATCGGGGCTTCCTCATGCTACTGGAGAACCTTGAACTGCTGAGAGCGACCCTCAGAATGGCCAACCTAGGCGCACCTCCCCATTGCAGCAAAGAGTGCATTCTGTGCAAAACAAACTTTATGTACAAAATTATTTTTAAATGACAGGATTAAAGCCTGGGGTGGGTGGACAGGCTTCATTTATTTTCTGGATTAAGAATAAGAATTGGAAAAACCATCATGACCCTGCATTCAATTACTTGCTGCTGCTGCAGGAATTACATCCAATTGTGAGCTGGAAATAGTTTTATTAGAGTTAACTCGACCTGTTTTAGTAACGGAATTTTGTACGTGCTTGTGTTTTCTGCCTCACACATGCCGGCTGGATTTCTTTTAAACTCTGATGGAAGGTGATAACGAAACTCGGGCAGATGTTGCAGGGAACATAAACATTTTTTTTTGCAAGACATTAGTGCCTAAAAGCGCCATGTTCAACTAACAGTCCATAGCAGGAAGCCAGGAGAGAAGCTGTGTGTGTGAGTGCTCCTGAATAGCGCTACCCAAGTAAATGACGGAGGGACAGCCGGAGTGTTGCTTTGGTAACGACAGGATCTCAGGATGTTTAAAGGACAGGCTTGTGTTCTGAACAGCAGCATATTTTCGCCAAGAATATTTCCATATCACTATTTCAACAAGAGCCTCCTGTATAATCTAGAAGCTACTTAGATAGCTACTAAGCCTTAGCATTAAATACAAATGTGAGTTTTAATCCAGGCATGGTGGCGCATACTTTTAATCCCAGTACTTGGGAGACTGAGACAGGAAGACAGGTTCAAGGACAGCCTCAGCTACTCAGTGGGGCCCCCTGCAACTTAGTGAGACCTTGTTTTAAAATTTAAAAAAAAGTAGAGCTGGAGGTATAGCTAAGAGAGAAAATGCCCCTGGGTTCCATCCCCAATATCACAAAAAAAGAAAAAAGTAAACTTTAAACTTGACTCCTTTTTAGAAGACCTGGAATTCACTACACAGGTAAGTGAATTACAAAAGGGTTTTTAGGCCTTAGGATACAGTTGTGGCAGTTTCAAGTTGAAACTTAAAAACAGAAATCCAGCTTAAAGTAATTGGATTTCTTAGTGCTCAGTTTTTGCCAGAATATAATATTTTAATATTCTTTATTGGAATGGAGTTATTTAAAGCTCATGTGGGTTCAGTTTTCCTGGCAGTAACATTCTCTTCTCGCTTGCTTTTTATAATCACATCCAATCCTTGCCAGCCTGGCTAGGGTGTAGGAACATTTGCAGATGGCTTCTATTTCCACACTTATTGGATTTGTGAATTCGGGCACATTCTCCTGTAGTGATTCATTTAGTCAGCCATTCAGAAAACATCTTCGCACGGTCAGTTTGGATCATCAGGGTGTTGGTTTGTACATCTGATGGACTCTGCCCTGTGGCCAGAGAACCCTGTGTGTGGGGACTTAGGGCCCTTGGGATGCAGCTGACCCCCATGGAGGGCATCGGGTGCAGAGCGGCAGGCTGTCCTTGGTGCAGGGTCTTCTGAATGCATCTCACGGCTTGACTCATTTTGAGCCCCCCCCCATCTGAGGGAGATAGTGGTGTCAATTTGTAGATGAAGTCAGAGAGGGGAGAGATCACTTGGGTTGTGTCCCATAGGTACAAGTGGGAACCTCCAATCTGTCCAGCTGATTCCAAAGCTACCGTGTGCAGCTGCAGTGTAAAAGCCACCTAGTTCTTTTCGGTTTTAGAGGAACACTCATATCCTTTGGCTTCTTGTCTGGCTCTCCCTCTGTGAATGAGAATGCTACCCAGGCAGGGTCTTTGCTTTGTCCGGGGCAGCATTTCCAGCATCTGGAACTCTGCCTAGCATGGTAGTCATTGCTCAGGAAATACTTGTTGGATAAGATATTTGAATCCTGGCTTTATCCTGGGCCCATTCTGGAACCTTAATCTCTGCCAATTACTTCTCCAAGTCTGTTTCTTTCTGTAAAGTGGGAGCGATCCCTCTGGCCACAGAAGGATCACTGTGAACACAATTATACACGTCTCGGCCACGGATGCTGCCTGCCGTAGAGCGCGCCCCCCGTGTGAGCTGCTGTCATTGGCGCTGTAACTGAAAGGCGTCTCCTTGGATCTGTCTGAATTTGATGTGTTCGGTGCTCAATGCACATGCTGTATGTAGGATTTCACGGCGGCCTAGGTCATGGTCGCGGAAACGTTCTTTTATCTCTTTGCCCGTGTCCGGTGAGAACGCCCTCCAGTGACCTCTAGTTTAGCCGGCAATGATAGGCAATGATACCAGGAGTGGCAGCTGGGCCGGCTGGTGCTATTTGTTTAGGGAACCCTGTAGCTCCCTTCCCACGGCAGGTGTCCCTCTGCCCCCCTCCAAGAACTAAAGAAAAACAAGCTGTGAAGACAGGAAGCCATTTTTCTAGTCAAAGTGAGAGAAAACGTGATTCATTCTTACTCTCACGCCTCCGCATAACTTTTTATGTCTTAGTTTTGGACTTGAAAGCCAAATATAAATTTTTAAAAGGCCTCGGTTCAGAAGAAAACATGGCATTAGCTCTGTAAAAGGAAGACTGAGCGAAAAGAACCTCAGTTGACCAAAGTTACAGTGTGAGGCCGATGCTCTGAAGTTCCTGCCCGCCGCCATGTTAAAGGCTGCACGCGGCACCCCGTGTAGTCTTCACAGCAGCCCTTCTATGAAGTGAACACTTTTCTGTCCCCCCATGTTATAGCGGGGGAAACTGAGGCACGGGGAAGTTAATCCGTTTGCATGAGGTCGTAGCTGCCAAGGGGTGGAGCAGGGCGGGGGGGGGCAGTCCTTTGATCTGTGCTGGTGTGACTGCCCACCTTCAGACCTTCTCCGGGCTGGGAAGCAAGGCGGCTGCCCTGTTACTGTCATGTGAGAATAAAGAGGCCGGAACGCCAGGAGCTCCCCCCGGAAGCAGAGTGAATTCCAGAAGAGGGTGTCCTGACCTGTTTTTTTATTTTTTATTTATTTTTATTTTTTTTTTTACCATTCAGTGTAGGTCTCGCTTCCCATTTCTTTGATAGTCAATGATTCTGCTGCGCAGGTCTAGCTAGAGTGCTTAGTGGGGGACAGACATACAGACTGCTTTTTCTGAGCTCTGAACGCATGCACTAAAGAAGTGGTTTGTGGAGAATGGACGTTCGGGGCCAGATGTAATGACTCCCTCCCTCATCGGCGTTCTGTTGCCAGCTGCACACAGAAGAGTTTCTTCTCTTTGCCACTGACATCGTCTCATCTGTGGTTAAAGTATTCTGCGTGGTGCCCGGTGCTGGCAAGAGGCCGGATCGTGAGGGCCGTAGGCAGCGGGTTCCTGCAGGCGCCTGGAGGAGCCTGAGGTCTGTCACCGGGGCTGATCGGTTTGTTTTCTCTGCATGATTTAGAGTATTGCTTCCGAGTGTTTCAGAACTCCTCCCATAGATTCCTTCCAGTGAATGGTTACAAGAGAGTTCAGTGGAGTCACATCTGTGGTAACTTTACCCTTTGTGTAGGAGCCAGCCATTTCCGTGTATCTCGGTAAATTGGTGTCAGTACACTAGCTGAAGCATATGCTGTGGTAAATTAGTCACTATAATTAATGACATGTTTATATTCTCTAAAATGTTTTTCAAAGTGACAGTAGAACCCATTACTGCCAGCTAGCAGTGGGTATTTTATTAAGGTGACATTCTGAGTGGTACACAGCACACGATGAGGTAAGGAGAGAGTATTTTGCCTGTCGGGTGTGAATGGTCTTATTAATCTCAGCAAGAGAAGGTTCCATGTCCTGCCTGTGCTCCAGGTGTGTGAGGGACTGTATATTATTTCACCGATGTCCGTTCGCCTACTTCAAAACCCCTGAGATGATTAGGTTTCAGACCCACTAAACCGTAATCTCTGGGTTGGGACTTCAAAGTCTTAATGTTGTCAGAGTCGCAAATGAGTGTTAGCCAGACTTCAGAGTTCTTGCCATCTTAAGAGGGGAAATGAGTAAGGTACATCACTGATCTCAACTATTTATTTATTTATTTATTATTTATTTATTTTTAATTTATTTGTGGTACGAGGGGTTGAACCCACTGGCATTCTATCTCCAAGCCATACCCCAGCCCTATTTATGTATGTATGTATGTATGTATGTATGTATGTATGTATGTATTTATATTTTTGTGGTACTGGGAATGGAACCCAGGGGCTTTCTACCTCTTGGGCTACACTCCCAGACCTCTTTTATATTTTATTTGGAAACGAGATCTCACTGAGTTGCTGAGCACCTTACTAAGAAGCTGAGGCTGGTTTTGAACCTGCACAGTCCTCCTGTCTCAGCCTCCCAAGCACCAAGCACTGGGATTACAGGTGTGCCCCACCACACCTAGCATCCCAGCACTCACTTTAATTTTTTTTTTCTTTTTGAACTTTTATATTCTTTTCCTTTGCCTACTTCTAATCGCTTTGATATATTTATAGTATTTTTTAATTCTCTGAACACCTTATTCCCTTCTTTTTCTTTCTTTTTTTTTTTTTTTGCAGAACTAAGGGCTGAACCCAAAGTTACTCTACCTCCAAGCTACATCCCCAGCCCTATTTTATTCTTTATTTTGAAACAGTGCCTCAGAGTTGCAGAAGGCCTCGCTAAGTAACTGAGACTGGCCACAAACCTGTGACCCTCTTGTCTCAGCCTCCCAAGTATCTGGATTACAAATATGCACCCTCCTTTTTGTTTTGTACAGGAGATTGAACCCAGGGGACTTCTACTTCTGAGCTATACTCCCAGTCCTATTTTTTATCTTTTCACTTAGAAACAGTGTCCCACCAAGTTGCTGAGGAAGGATGGCCACTGGGTGGACCTGGGTGATCCTCCAGACTCAGACTCCCATCCTGATTTCTTATAACCATGCAGTGACTGATAGGCCGAGGCAGATTGAAAGTTGAGGGCACTCCCACGTGTCTAGCTGAGATGGCATGGAGGATCCACTGAGAGGCCCTTGTCGCCCTTTGTGTCCTTCTGAGGCGGAGACGTGAACTTTGGTCATTACCCAGGCACGGCGTGTTTATCACATACCCTGCATCTGCTGCCATGCCAAGCACACGGGACTTGCTCAGTATTTGTGGGATAATGGAATTAAAAAAAAAAAAAAAGTCTTCAGGGAGTTGGGCTACCACTCCAATGACTAACCTGCTTGACCCTATCTCATGACTCTTGAGTTTAAAATGCAAAACTTGGGCCATTAGTTACCACTGAATAGACAACAGTCTTTTTATAAGTGACCCATTAAAATCAAATTGAAAGAGAAGGACCAGTCATTTGGTGATAGCTAATTGCAATCTATATTAATGCCCCTATAATCCCAGTACTTGGGAGGCTAAGATAGGATCACAGGTTCAAGATCACACATGGTAAATTACACTCTCCTTCAAAATAAAAAATAAGCCAGGCATGGTGGCGTATGCTTGTAATCCCAGCATTCGGGAGGCTGAGACAGGAGGATCTTGATTCACAGAGGGCCTCAGCTACTTAGTGAAGCCCTTTGCAACTCAGCGAGACCCTGTTTCAAAATAAAGAATAAAATCTAGGGCTGGGGGTGTAGCTCCAAGGTAGAATGCCCCTCTGTTACATCCTCAATACCACACACACACACACAATACAAAATAAAAACTAAAATAGAGCTTGGGGTATAACTGAAATAGAATGCCCCTAGGTTCAGTTCCCAGTACAAAAAAGGGGCAGGTAATCATTAAGCCATAGAGACCAGCATAAAATTGCAAAGAAGTTCAGTATAGCATGGCTCTTTAATTCAAAGTTTGGAAAAATTCTCCTCTTCCCAGTCTATACTGGCACACATACCAAAGACCTGAACCTTCCCAGGCTGTCTGCCCGTGACTGAGCACCCAGAACCTCTTGGAGCAGACTGTTCAGATACTCCTTAGTCTGTTAAATCTTTTTCTTTCCCCCAATTTTTGAACCTGAAAATAGGGTCACCCTCTTTCTGGCCTCCACTCCTACTCTAGGAGGGCCATCCCCAGTCCACGGCAGCAAGTAACTTCCCGGGCATGCCTTCCTATGTGTCCTCAAAATAATGAATCCCCTTCCTGTTAGAGCGCCAACGCTGATGGGATTCTGCCGTGCTGCAGGGCGCTTGCCTGGGCCGTGTTGAGCTGGGCTGCTCCACAAACGACCGTTCCCCTTAGCGGTTTCTCCATGCGTCAGAGCTGCCGGGTCAGGTGGTCCTGCTGATGAGACCCAAGGATGACAGATCTGGGCACTCGATGAGGGAGACAGTTGTTGGTCTTCCTCAGCTGCCTGCACCGTTGCCTAAGGGGGTAACTGCCGTAAGAACATTGTACAAGGCACTGGGCTCGGAGGGGCGGGGTGGTACAGAAATTCTTCTGTAAGAACACAAACCATAGACAAAACGATAACATGACATGGTTGAAACCCAGTCGCCTTTAGTGTAACCCCAACCTGTACTGACGAGCGCTCTTCGTCGTCTAGAAATCCTGACCGCTGCTCACGGGAGCGCTCTCGCCTGTGCCCTTGCGTTCCCAGCAGCCTCTGGAAATGCGTGTCAAGGGTCAGTTGTATTTTGCTCCCAGACCCGTGCATGCCGCAGGTTGTGATTGTGTGTGTATGATTTAACCAGGCATTATTCAAACCATGAAAGCATACTGTTGTTTATTAAAAACAGCTTGACCAGTCTAGTGCTTAGAAAGGCTCGTAATTGGCTTAAAAATTGCAATCCAGTTAAGAGGTGGATGAGAAATGATCCAGGTTGAAGATCCCTAGGAGGATTCTGTACTTGAGTTGTTTTTTACAGGTGTCTTAGGTTTTCACCCGGCTTTGAAAACTAGAACTCCTAGAGGGTGCATAGCGGACGTAACTTAGTCACGAGAGGCAGCGCAGGTCCTGGCCAGCCAGCCGTCCCTCACTAAGTAATGCAGGTCCAGGCTTGCCATCGGCGCCAGCATTGTCTTAGACGCCAGAGGATACAGCAGCGGGCAAAATCAAAGAAATCCTTTACTTTTGTGGAACTTACGGTCTAGTGTCAGTGTGCAAGTAAGTATGCGGAGCATCCGATGACGGATGCTACCCATAAGGTAGGGAAGGGGGAATAGAGATTTCCAGAGTAGTAATGGGAGGGTGCTCGTTTAGTTAAGTAAATTATTTTTGTGTTGGGGATTGAAGCCAAGAACACTTTACCTCTGAGCTATATCCCAGCCCTATTTTTTTTTTTTTTTTTATGTATTAGGGATGGAACCCAGGGGCATTCTACCTCCAAGTGATACCCCCAGCCCTATTTTTTATTCTTTATTTGGAAACAAGGTCTCACTGAGTTGCAAAGAGCCTCATTAAATATCTGAGGCTGTCCTCGAGCCCAGATCCTCCTGTATCAGATCACAAGCGTGCACCACCACGCCAGGCTTCCTTAGCCCTATTTTATTTTATTCCACTTTATTTTCGAAACAGAGTCTCACTAAGTTGTTGAGAGGTCTTGCTAAGTTGTTGAGGCTAACCTCAAACCTGCAATCCTTTCTCAATCTCCCAAGTACTGGGATTATAGGCATGAAATAAATAAATAAGGAAATAAATAAATATAAAAGAATCCCCTTCCTGGTCTGTTGAGAGCAAGCTGAGAGGGGCCAGGGTAGGAACACAGGCCAGCCGTGATGTCCCCATGGGAAACGGCGGCCAGGCTGGGTGTGGCCGTGGGGTGGGGGGAGCAGTGGGATCTTGGACCTGTTTTGAAGCCCAAGCCACGAGTCGGCTGTGTCCCAGGTGAGGACGCCCCTGCCGTTTCGCCTGTGCATCCTGTGGTTGGGCGTAGCTGCTGTAAGTGGTACGGTGGTGAAGAGTAAGTAGTTGGAACAGTTTGCAGAGGACATGGGCTAGGGGGAGACTTGGGGGCACGTTAAGTTTGGGGTGCCTTTCTATCGCTTCCCAAAGTGAGCGATACCAACCCCTCGGGGGGTGCTGGGGTGAAATGTCGATGCATACAAGGAGCTAATGTGTCACTGCATATTTCTGTTAATTCGCTTAAAGAAGGCCGATGTCCAGGGCGCGCTGAGTACCTAAGCCACGGTGAGCTTCGGAACCTCTGTCAGGCGCTCCGTGGAGTGGTGCGAGGCGTAGGTCGGTGTGCAGATGCAAGGACCCAGCGGGAAGTGCAGCTGTGGGGGTCCTCCACGGACTGAAGCCTGGTGCCCCCAAGGGGGTGAGCGTAGAGGAAGAGGAGGTGCCCAGAACTGTTGGCGGGGCAGTCCAGCGTGGAGAGCCTGGAGGAAGAAGTGGGGGAAACGCAGGGGCAGGGGAGAGGCTGTCCTCGGAGGCCGAGGGCAGCTGCTGTGTTTGCAGAGAAGAGTATTGCTGAGGATTTCACCGCGGGGAGGTGACTTCCAGGAAGCCATACGAGCAAAGCCCTGCCTCTGGACTAGGGCTCAGCAGACATGATAGGATGGGGAGCACGGGTGGGGAGCCTTTCAGAAGCTCAGCTGAGGAGAGCAGAGGCGGGGGGCCTGTCTGTGTAATGTGGAGTCGCTGGTACCATGCGTGTGTGTTGATGGGGTTTTGCTGGCATGTGGTGTGGGCATTGGTGGGCCTGGTGCCCGCAGGGAGGAGTTGGGCTCAGGCAGGAGCAGAAGAGACAGGTGAGGACCAGGAGGTACACAGGGTCTTTCAGGAACAAGGCCAGCGTGGCCCAGCAGGGGTCCCTCAAAGCAGCGAAGCCCCACTGGTGCTTCCAGTTGGAAACACAGGGTGTGCTGCCCCCGGGCCCTGAAAGACCTTGTTTGTTTTGAGCTCCTGTGAAGGCTCAGGCACCAAGCCTGCGGGGTGCAGTGCTTCCCGGGCTGTGTGCGTAGCTGGCCCGAGGCCTGTTTAACAGGGACACTGCACCAAGAGGTTGGTGACCTGCTCAGGCCGCTGGGGGTGGAGTGGAGGCTATCAGACTCTACACCCCACGTTCTTTGTCTCCCCACGAGTACTGAGTCCAACCAGACAGGTCAGGGGGTCCTGGGGCCTCCTCTCAGCTGGGGGAGACACTGCACCAGACGTGGGACAGAGACCCAAGTCAGGACAGAGCAATGGACTAAAGTGACATCTGATGGAGGAGGCGTGTGTGTGTGCGTGTGTGTGTGCGTGCGTGTGTGTGTGTGTGTGTGTGTGTGTGTGTGTGTGTTGGGTGCAGGCAGGAGCCTTTGCGTGCAAGGCTGGCGCTCCTGGATGGAGCAGGGCTCTCTCTGCGGTGTTTCCAAGTCGTGGAATGCTTACCGGCCCGCACAGTGGGCGCATGTGGCCCCAGACTTGTATGGGGAGGCCTCTCTGTTAGAGACACCCTCGACTTGCCTGCCATTTCCAGGGTGGAGGGTTTCCATCAGAAGAGACATTGCTGCAGCAAGCCAGGCGGGGCCCTATCTAAGGCCCATGGCCTATGCCCAGCTGCACAAGAACCCTCAGACCTGCTGCTTGCAGAAAGGCCAAAGCCCCTGTCTAGCTAGGGTTTATTATTCACGAGTCAAAAAAAGGCCCAAGGAGGAGACTTGCATTCTTAGCCCCAGTCTTGTCTGAATTTGTAAACTTCCCACATCTCACGGGAAACTTGCTTAGAATCTGAAGCCCAAGGGGCAGGAGATGGGTAGAATGGCCTTCAGAAGCCAAACTGGCCTAGAAATGGCTTCCTTTGAGTGAACTGACCTGTGCCCCCTGCCGACCTCCATGAAGGAAACTAAAAGACAGTGTTGTTAAGCGAAGCAACAACAATTTATATCTCAAAGTACAGCCCATGTGCTCTGCGGACTCCAAGTGCAGGCACGTGCAGAAGCCATGCACACAGGCCCGCGCGTGTGCACACCGCCACACCCACTCACCCTTGTGGCACTTGTCAGGTTCCTTGTTCTGAGCCCCGGAGGCTCTTTTCCTCCTCAGAATGAATCCATTTTTAATTGTGTATTGTATATTTTTGCTATGGTATATGTCCGATGAGGGCAGGCACCAGGTCCGTTGGATGCTGTGTTCTCTAGAGCCTGACACACAGCCAGACACACACAGTATACTCTCGGTATCTCCAAGTCCCACATACACAGATTTAACCAACCACGAGTTGACAATATTCAGGGAAAAAATTTTCATCTTTACTGGAAATGTGCAGGCTTTTTTCCTTGTCATTATTCTCCAAACAGTCTATACATCCTCCCAGACGATTTTTTTTTTTTTTTTTTAATTTAGAAACAGGGTCTCGTTGTGTTGCTGGGAGTCGCTCTGCATTGCTGAAGCTGGTCTCGAACCTGCGATCCTCTTGCCTCGGCCTCCGAGGCTCTGTGCCTTTTTATACAAGAGACTTGAACATGCAAAGATTTCGGTACCCATGACCTGGAGCCAGTCCTCCGGGGATGCTGAGGGTTGACTTTCGGGTGCTCAGCTGATGAGTAACAATGTGAACTCAGTTCTCTTCCTGTGTGGATGAGAAGGCTTGCTCCCCTTCAGAGTCCCCAGGACATCATTTCTTAATGGCAGGGTGCATGTGCAGAGTTGGAGATCTGAGTCTCAGAGAGGACTAGGTTAAATTTAGAACATGTCGCTTCCTCTGGCTCATTTTAGGAAGCTTCCACCTAAAAAGATGAAATTTAAAAATATTTGTGATGCTTAAAGGGCGCCCCCTGCAGCTCAGCATAGGCCTGTCTGAGCAGTTCCCTCTCCTTGGGAAGCCCACCCATCTTTTGTCTCTCTGGCTCACCACCTTATCCACAGTGTCTACACTGACTAGGCAGCCGTGAGTTATCAAATAAATGGGAGACGCTGGGCGTGGTGGCGCGTGCTTGTAATCCCCGCGCTTGGGAGGCTGAGACAGGAGGATCACGCAGGTTCGAAGCCAGCCTCAGCTACTTAGTGAGGCTCTCAGCCACTTAGTGAGACCTTGTTTCCAAATAAAGTATAAAATAGGTCTGGGAGTGTAGCCTGGAGGTAGAAAAGCTCCTGGGTTCCATCCCCGGTACCACACACACAAAAAAAGAAATATGTTTGGGGTACATGACAAATCGCCTCCTCTTTGGAGTTCACACTGCCTGGCCACATATTAAATGCCTAGGGGCCCTGCAGAGTCATAAGACAAACTGTGGGCACATGGCTTGGGCTTCAGGCCTGGCTCCCGTCAGCTGTGCCTCTCAGGCAAGCTGCCTTCCCTCTCTGTGGCTTGGTTCCTCCTGTGAAATACAGGAGTACGCATCTCCTAAAAGTCTCGTGAGGACTACACTCATCGTGTCAAATGCTTGGCATATCATAAGCAGAAGTGTTAACTGCTATACTGCAGATAATCATGGGGACTCGGGCATCTGGGGACCAGTGTTGCAAATGCTGGGGACACGAGGAGGGTTTGCATCCTGCTCTGCCTGGCTGTCAACCCTGAGCTCCCTGGGTGGAGCCTGAGCCCACTGAATGGGCAGTTGACCTCCCAGACAGGGGGCAGGATCTGTGGAGGTATCCCATGTCTGAGGATGGCGGGAGGGCTGGGGAGGAGGCACCTGAGCAGGCTCCGCCTCCAGTCCCCATGCATGCTACGGGGCCAGCCAGGGTGCCCTTGCCTTGGGCAGCAGCGTCTCCCTGTCACCTACTGCCTGTTCACACACACAGCAAGCCTGCCCTTCCCAGGGCAGTACCAGCCCTGTGTCTGGCAGCTCCGCCTCCTGAGATGGGCCGCTGGATGCCTTGGGTAGCAGGGGAGCCACCCGCAGAGGCTCCCACCGGCCTACATTGGGGAGGAGCAGAGAGCCCTGCCAAGAGCAGCATCATTAGCATCCATAGGCCTGCACCTATGGGTGCCTGGGACACCACGTTCTAGAAACCCCAGCACCAGGGCAGGTACCACTCAAGGCCTCGGAGACCCTGCCTGCCATCCAGCAACTTCAAAGCCATGAAGGTCCAGCTCTTCTGGGTCTGTGGAATTGACCTTACGTCTTTTAACTTCTTTGGCCTTGTGTGTGTGTGTGTGTGTGTGGAGTTGACCTTACTTTGGCCTCAATTGTGTGTGTGTGTGTGTGTGGGGGGGTATTGGGGATGGAACCCAAGTGCATTCGACCTCTGACATACGCCCCAGCCTTTTTTATCTTTTCTGAAATAGGATCTCGCTAAGTTGCTGAGGTTGGCCTCAAGCCTCAGCGGTCCTATCTCTGCCTCCCAAGTTACTGGGATTACAGGCATGCGCCACCAGGCAGGCTTGGCCACGATCGTCATTAAAAGATGGAGCCGGCCGGGCCTGGTGGCGCACGCTTGTAATCCCCGCGCTTGGAGGCTGAGACAGGAGGATCGCACGGGTTCGAAGCCAGCCTCAGCTGCTTAGTGAGGCTCTCAGCAACTTAGTGAGACCCTGTTTCCAAATAAAATATAAAAAAAGGTCTGGGAATATAGCCCGGAGGTAGAAAGCCTCTGGGTCCCACCCCCAGTACCACCAAAATAAATAAATAAATAAATAAATAAATAAATAAATAAATAAATAAAATAAAAGATGGAGCCGTGGGCTGGGACTGGGGCTCAGTGGTAAAGCGCTTGCCTAGATCCCCAGCACTGAAAAAAAAAAAAAAAAGTAGCCTGGTTATAGTTTAGTCTTCATGTCCTTGTAGAATTTAGCCATTTCAGGAGCTTTCCTGTCAGATGTCCTAGAAAACCATCCGTCTCTTGCCTGTCCCAAGCTGGGAATCTGCTTTTCCTCCTTCCATCATTCCTGACACACTTGTATCTGGGCGTTTTCCCGGCTTCTCTCCTCTCCAGTTCTTAGAGTCAGTTTCCTTTGAGTCCACGGCAGGGCAGGAGGGACGGGATTTGAGGCGTGCTGGACCGGTAGCTGCAGGAGTGGGGGCCGGGAAGCCCGGCCGGGGCTCCTCTGCCCCTCTGCCCGCCTGAGGGGCCGTGGCGTGCTTTCCTCGGGCGGCATCCTGGGCTCAAAGCCCTGCCTGAGCGGGGTGGGGAGGGTCTGTCGAGGCCCGAGGGCTGCGGACCTGGGTTCACAAAATTGTAAACATCGGGGACCCGACCAGGTCCCGTGGCTTGGGTGGGACTGAGGCCAAGGGTGAAGGTGGGCGGGAGCCGGGTCCTCCAAGGACCTCCTTGGAGGACCGGCCCTTGAGCGATGGGGCAGGCGCACTGGGGGGTCGAGCTGCAGCAGAAGCCTGGTTCCAGTTTGCTGTTCATGGGCTCCAGTGGCATTCCCTCAGCACCCCTGTGCCAGCTGTGATGGTAGCTCTGTAGCCCAGAAGTGAACGGACTCAGACTGCCCCCCAGGGGCTCCCCACCCAGCGGGGCAGTTAGAGAGGGCCAAGGTCCCCGACTGGGGGGTGGCGCCCAGAAGGCCACGCACCTCCTGCAGTTCCTTTCCCATGTCTCATGGAACTTCAGCCACCCTGCCTCCCACCCCGAATAAGCCACCAGGCGGTCTTGACCCCTCCCCTTTCCCCCAGAACCACGGGGTGTTTGCACCCCAGGGTGGGCTCGGTTTCCTCATCTGGAAGCCAGGTCTCCTGGCACCTTCAGGTCCTGGCAGGAGGGGAGGTGGCCTTGGAGGGTTTCCCCGCTGGCAACAGCTGGCTGTGGCCGATGCCACCGTGGGCCGGGCGGCCGGGCCAGCATTCCTGTTAACTGAGTCAGGTGTGACGAGTTCATCACATGCTGCGGATTGCGAATTCAGGCCAAACGGGTCTGGGGAACTCGTGGCCTCCGAAGACCTCAGGGCCTGGTCTGGAAGCCCACAAGGCAGAGACATGCTGGGATTCCAGGTGTGGAGAGGCCAAGGAGCCTGCTGGGCCCCCGCAGCCTCGGGGCTGCGGAGAAGGAAGAGTTTGGAATGCCTGCTGAGGGGTGGGCTGTGACCTCAGATGAGTCAGTCTCTCTGTTCTGCTGGGAACAGCCTTTAAAAGGGCACCATAAGCCGGGTGTGGTAGCACACACCTTCAATCCCAGTACTTGGGAGGCTGAGATGGGAGGACCGCAGGTTCGAGGCCAGCCTCGGCTACTTAGCAAGGCCCTCTGCAACTTAGTGAAACCCTGTTTCAAAATAAAAAATAAAATAGGGCTGGGGGGTGTGGTTCAGAGGTATTAATGCCCCTGGGTTCAATGCCAGGTACCCACCCCACCCCAAACACAAACGCATGCTAACCCTTTCACAGGGTTAGGGGGGCAGTAAATGAAGATACCATATTAGCTCTACCACCCCCGCCCCCGGGCAGTGTCGCTGGGGATGCAGAGGCCTCAGCTGCCCTGGCTTGAAAGAAACTCCACGACTTCGGGCTGTTATTTCAGACCTTCACCCCTGTCCCCCAGAGCCACCTGCCTTTCCCCCTCTCCGCCCAACCACGAGGCACCAGCCCCTCGGGCTAGACAGGCCTGCCCAGCCCCCAGGGGGGGCAACAGGAGGTGTAGCTCAGAGGTAGAATGGCCCGGGCATTGCCCGGTATCAAGCGCAGAGGGGGGGCTTGATGGCGAGGCTCTGCTCCCCAGTTGGGGGAAGAGGGCTCCGTGACCCTCCCTGCCGGGCCCCATGGGAGTCCTGCAGCCGCAGCAGCCCCGCAGCCCCCGCTCTGACCCGGGGAAGGCCCGTTTGGTTTCACAGGGCGCTCTTTGAGAGAGAGAGAGACATCTTCTCAGAGCTGTCAGCATTTCTCTTTCTCTACGAAAATTCTCCTTGTGGCATGAAGTTAGCCACTCGCTTCGTGGCCGGGTGTCCTTTGCCCGCTGAATGCTTCTGTATTATTAGTATGTCTTTGGTCTTTTGTTTTGTGCTGCGTTGTTTTTCCCCTTGAGCTCATCTCGGTCTCAGCCAGAGAGAGAGGCTGGGGGGCTGCTGTGACGTCACCCGTGCCCCAGCCTGAGCCCCTGGGCTTGAGCACTGGGGAACCCGCGGGCAGGCAGGACCCATCCTGGCTGGCTCACGGGCAAGGCGCACCTTAGTGACCCTGGGTCCTTGTGTCCTCGTCCTCGTCTTCCTCTTCCTCCTCCTCCTCCTCCTCCTCCTCCTCCTCCTCCTCCTCCTTCTCCTCCTCCTCCTTCTCCTCCTCCTCCTCCTCCTACTCCTCCTCCTCCTTCTCCTCCTCCTCCTTCTCCTCCTCCTCCTCCTCCTACTCCTCCTCCTCCTTCTCCTCCTCCTCCTCCTCCTCCTCCTCCTCCTCCTCCTTCTCCTCCTCCTCCTTCTCCTCCTCCTCCTCCTCCTACTCCTCCTCCTTCTCTTCCTCCTCCTCCTCCTCCTCCTCCTCGTTGTCCTCTCCTCCTCCTCCTTCTCTTCCTCCTCCTCCTCCTTCTCTTTCTTCTCCTCCTCCTCCTCCTCCTCCTCCTCCTCCTTCTCTTCCTCCTCCTCCTCCTCCTCCTCCTTCTCTTCCTCCTCCTCCTCCTCCTCCTCCTCCTTCTCTTCCTCCTCCTCCTCCTCCTCCTCCTCCTCCTCCTCGTTGTCCTCTCCTCCTTCTCTTCCTCCTCCTCCTCCTCCTCCTCCTCCTCCTCCTTTTCATTCTCTCTCTCTCTCTTTTGGTGGGCCTGGGGCTGGACCCCAGGGGCACTGCCCCTCCGAGCCCCCCCAGCCCTGTTTGATTTTTCTCCTCCAGGGTCTCCCTAAGCTGCTGAGAGTCTCAGTAAGTAGCTAGAGCTGGCCTCGAACCCGTGACCCTCCCGCCCCAGCCTCCCAAGCACTGATTACAAACTTGCGCCACCACACGCACCTGGCTTTTCCTCCTCCTTCCCCCCCACTCTGGCCGGCTGTCTCTGTTTCAGTTTCTCGTGCGTATTTTATTGCATCTGGATCTGTCCTTGAGCAGAAGCCCCTGGGGGCTGAAGAACAGGGTGTCCGGGGAGAGGGAGGCGAGGAGTCCTGGCCTCCCCTGGCCTCTGCCTCCCTCTCAAACAGCCTTTTCCTCTCCAGGCCGCCCGGTCAGTAAAACCACTCCGAGGGTAAAGAACTCTATGACCCACCGATCCTCCGCAGGCAAAGCGCCTGGCACCCAGCAGGCACCAGTCACCCAGCAAATATTTAACCTCGGCCTCCCTCGGCCTCCCGCGTGGCAGTCAGTGGCGTAGGAAGGAGCCGGGGACACAGCGGGCACCCCACGGCCTCCGCGGCGCCCGCCTGGAGCCTCAGGGACAGACAGTAAACTCCAGAGAAAACAGTGTATGCAGAGAGTGATAAACTCGGCCAGGAAAATAAAGGAGACTGGAGATGGGGCGTTCCAGGGCGGGGACCCAGACTTTCCCACCCCGCGGTGGGCTCGGGTCTGGGCACGTGATCGCCTGGGGAGGGCGCTTTCCTGGCAGATCCAAGCGCTGTGCCAAGTCCCCGAGGCAGGATGGGGCCTCGGGGAACAAATGAAAAGAATGAAGCTCCCTGTGGACGTCGGGGTGGAGCAGACGCTGCCTGGTACAAGGAGCCCGGCTCACGGCTCCGAGCCGCCCGGAGCTGCCTGCGCTCCGCTCTCCTCCGCACGGTACAGATTGCGGGTGGGCCTCTGGTTTCTGGTTCCACTTCAGGGAAGGCAGAGCCGTGCAGTCTGCAAGCAGGCATGTCACCCCGAGCCAAGACTGCAGAGCAGGCCCCCTTCAAACATCTCCCCGCTTTTTTTTTTTTTTTTTTTTTTTCAGTACTGGGGATGGAACCCAGGGGCATTCTACCTCTGAGCTATACTCCCCAGCCCTGTTTTTTATTCTTTATTTTGAAACAGGGTCTCACTGAGTTGCAAAGGGCCTCACTAAGTAACTGAGGCTGTCCGCAAACCAGGATCCTCCTGTCTCAGCCTCCGGAATGCTGGGATTACAAGAATGCACCAGGATGCCCCGCTAACATCTCCCATTTTTAAAAGTTCAACCACTTTGTATGAAAATCTTTTTTTTTTTTTTTTTTTTTTTTGGTGGTACTGGAGATTGAACCCAGGGGCATTCTACCTCTGAGCTATACCCCCAAGTCCTATTTTATTTTTATTTATTTTGAAATAGGGTCTTTACTGAATTAGAGAGGGCTTCACTAAGATGCTGAGGCTGGCCGTGGACCGACAATCCTCCGGTTCCAGCCTCCCAAGTACTGGGATTTTACAAGCATGAGCCACTATTATTTTTTATTTTGAAACTAATCTCACTAGGTTGCTGAGGACCTCACTAAGTTGCTGAGGCTGGCCTCGAACCTGCAATCCTCCTATCTCAGCCTCCCAAATACTAGGATTACAGGTGTACACTACTATGCCCAGTTTGTATGAAAATCTCAGTGTAATGCTAGGCTTCTGACTTCCTAAAACCAGTTGCTACTGATCTTGCTGGACTCATTCTTGAGGCCTTGGGTTGAGGATTTTGAGCGTATTTGTTGAGGATTTTGAGTGCATTTGTATTACCAGGCATCATGGAGGGATGTCTGTGGGAGCCCAGTAAATTGCTCTTCTCTCCCCCGAAACTAAGCGAGTGCAGACTTCTTGGTGTCTGAGAGAGCCGTATAGCAAGAATATCATGGATGGAGTCTGGAATCGCACATTTCCGGATTCATTGAAGTTTTGTGGGCATACAGTTTATTTACTCAAGTTAGGTGCTAAGGATACAATGCTGTAGCAAGGCCTGGTGGCACAGTGCCGGTAATCCTAGTACTTGGGAGGCTGAGACAGGAGGATCACAGGTTTGAGGCCAGCCTCAACAACTTATTTGAGACCTACTTCAAAATGAAAAATAAAGAGGGCTGGAGGTGTAGCTTGGAGGTAGAAAGCCCCTGGGTTCAAACACCATTACAGAAAGAAAGGAAAAGAAAAGAGAAAGAAAAAAATGATACAATGATGAGCTAAACCCAACCCAGTTCTGTCGTCCTAGACCGCATGGTTGGCTGGGAGACCCACGTTCATCCGACAGTCACAGATACCAGGAGGCTACGCGGGAAGGACCGGATGCTACAAGACTCTGACCCAGGCTCTTGCCTCAGGAGGGTGGCCAGGGCGTCCTCCCAGAGCAGTGGCTGGAGCTTAAAAGCACGGATGCCCAGTCCCACCCCAGAGGTTTGCTTATTTGTTTATTTATTATCATACTGGGGATCGAACCCAGGGGCATCCAACTTTTGAGCTACATCCCCTGCTCTTTTTAAAAATTTTATTTATATTTTATTCTTTTTTTTTTTTTTGGTGGTGCTGGGGGTGGAACCCAGAGCCTTTCTACCTCCGGGCTATACTCCCAGATCTATTTTTTACACTTTATTTGGAAACAGGGTCTCACTAAGTTGCCGAGAGCCTCACTAAGTAGCCGAGGCTGGCTTCGAACCTGCACGGTCCTCCTGTCTCAGCCTCCCAAGCGCGGGGATCACAAGCGTGCGCCACCACGCCCGGCTTAAATTTTATTTTGAAACAGGGCCTTGCTAGGTTGCTGAGGCTGGCCTCGAGCCCATAATCCTCATGTCTCAGCCTCCCAAATACTGGGACTATAGGTCTCTGCTACTGCGCCCAGCGCTCCCCACACCCCAGAGATTCTGATGTCCTGGCCTCTGGTGCAGCCCAAGGCCTCTCTGGTAAATCTTGCGATGAAGACGACCCGAGAAGGGTCCCTCCAGTCAGGTTAGCTGGAGTAATAAATAAGCTCCAGAGAAGAAGGTGGCCCGAGGTGAGCAGCAACCTACACGTGAAGGAACCAGGACCATCCTGGAAGTCATGGGGCCCAGCCAAGAAAGAGCCTGCAGGATGCCAGGGAGGGCCGGCTCCCCAGGGGTGGAGGACGGAGGAGGGGGAACCAGACGGAGCAGGTGACAGTGGGGGCCTCGGGCACAGAGTGCCACTGGCCAAGAAAAGGAGCATTGTGCGCACGCACGTGTGTGTGTGTGTGCGCTTGTGTGTGCACACGGGTATGTGTCAATCAGAAGTCTGGATCGGGATCTGAATTTAAGGGGCTCTGCAGATGTTCCAGATGCTAATTTCATGTGGGCATGTAAATTAAATGGTGCCTGGTGGCTGGGTCCGAGCGCAGAGGCTGGCAGGGGAGCAGGCCCGGGTGCTGGGGGTCGGGGCGGGAGCCCAGGCCGGGTGGCCCGCCTAGGGAGGGAGTGTCCTCCTGCCGAGAGCTGACAGCCAGGGTCCGAGCCCGCCTGCAGAGCTGATCTCATGACTTCAGGTGGGTCGGTCGTCTTGGTCTGCGCGGGCTGCCAGCACAAAATGCCAAACACTGGTTGACTTAAAGGACAGAAGGAACTTTGACGGTGGAGGCGGGAAGCCTTGAACCTCTCTCTGCAGCTTGTCTCCCCGTCCCTCTTGCTGAGGACGAAGCCCAGGCGCACACAAGACCTTGGGTGGAGTGCGGCCCGCCTGTGGCCTGGCACCTGGCCTTTCTTCCCCCTTGAAATGGCTTCCCTTCCCTTTCTGGGGACCTGTGTGATGTCACAGCTATACACTCGGTATCTGATTCGGTCCAACAGCTCTTTTCTTTCTCTTCTGTGCATTTTGCTATTTCTAATCGGCCACGGACTTGGAAGGCATCGGCCGCAGTCTTTTGAATTGGGTGCCACTAACGTCAGAGCGGCAGGGAGCTTGGGTTGTGTGTGGCTGCGCGCTCACCCAGCGCCTGTGAGCGGCCAGCCTCACCGCCTTCGCAGAATCCGTGGGCCTCGGTCACAGACCAGCGAGTTTTTCTGGCTCTTCTGGGGATGGTGAAGGAAGGCATAGGGGCTATTGGAAAGGGAGTGCTGACTTGTTAGAAATCAGTAATCCTGTCATCACTGGCACCTGCGGGAAGCAGCCTATGACTGTGCTTGTCCTGGCTGCGGACATCATGCATGCCTAACTGGGAGCGATGCTGGGGGCACTGTGAGGGGCCTGGCCCCTAAAACACCGACTCTACTGTGTGTGTGTTGTGGGCTCGGCCCAGGAACGGTGTGTGATCCTGTAACAGCATTGTCCTTCAGGGGTGCCAAGGAGAGGCATCTTACCTATCCACTTTATTTTATTTATTTTTTTATGGTACTGGGCATTGATCCCAGAAACATTCTACCTCTTAGCCACACCCCCGGCCCCTATTTGATTTTTTTTTATTTGAAACAGGTTTTCGCTAAGTTGTTGAGGCTGGCCTCGAACCTGTGATCCTTCTGTCTCAACCTCCCAAAGTACTGAGATGGCAGCACCTGCCCATTTTAGAATTCCCCTTGTGATTTCTTTCGTCCACTCTTCCATCCTCTCCAGCTCCCCAGCATTGGCGGCCTCCGCCCCATCCCTTTCATCCTCCGTGCATGCCGCCATCCACCCCGCCAGTCCTGCCCGCCCTGTGCCGGGCGCTCGGGATTCAGCAGCGAGCAGGACTCAGTCCCACCCTCAGGGAGGCCTGTCTTTGAGACCGTCAGTGAAGACATAAACAGCCCAACCGGTGAGGGGCTTGCTATAAGTGAGAAAACCAGAAGGGACATAGGAAGAAAAAACACAGAGTGTCCTGGTGGCCGGGTTAGGCAGGTTGGGGAGGCCACGCAAGGAGGACAGGCAGAGGCTGACCTAGAGGAAGCGCGTGGGGAAAGGCGCAGAGGTGTGAGGAGCCGGGCCTGGCTGAGAAGCAGACACGGCCCACAGGGCGAGGAGGGAGCCCAGGGCCACAGGCAGGGCGCGCTGGGTCCTAACTGTGCTGAGGCCCTGGCAGTGATGGGTCTAGGGTCATGCCTGGCGGTTTCCGTGAGGCCTCTTGTTGGGGCCCACTCGGCAGGACCGAGGTGGCACCCAGGCTTGTTGCCAGCATGGACTCAAGATGGCGCCTGGGCTTGCAGCCAAGTCACGAGGCTCACGAGGCTGGCGGTGCCCTGAGCCTGCGCAGTGAGCCCTATCAGGCGCCTTACGGATAATTAGCGACGCAACGCCTCGTGCTACCACCTGCCCGCCCAGGAGAAGGTTAAAAAGCGCGCATGCCCTAGCGGGGGAGAGCTAAGGGAGGAGAAGGAGCTAAGAGGGTTGGTGGACAGGAAGAGCGGTTCCTTGGCGGACTGCTCCGGGCTCCGAGCTGGGACGGACATGTTCACAAAGCCACCACTGTGACCGGTGTGTGCTGCAGCAGAGACGTAGAGTGCCACGGAGGAGGGTTGGTGGAGTGATGAGGGAGGAGATAGAAGACTGATGTTGTTTTTACCTGAGAGGGCGTTGAGAGAGCATTGAAACTGGGGTAATAAAACTGCTTGAGGAAGATCGTGTAAGAGTCGTCACTGCGCACGACAGCCTCTCTTGTTTGATGGGGATGGAGTGAGGGGGAGAGCGGCAGTTGGAGAGCCCTGGACTTGCTGCTGCCCCGCCCCTGCAGAAGATGCTGAGGTCCCGGTCCTGCGGGTGGCAGTGGGGACAGAGAGGTGCATGGGCCTGGAGGTACAGCCCAGGGCCTCTGAGGTTGACTAGCTGGGGCTGAGGCACGGGGTGGCTCCTACTGTATACACGGTGCAAACTATTGGAGTTAGATGGTGTCGAAGCACACGGTCAATTGGAAACCGGAAATGGAGCAGCCGCCAAAGACAAAGAAAAGACCCTTAGGAGGGTCACGGTTCGAGGACAGCCTCAGCTACTTAGTGAGGCCCTTTGCAACTCAGTGAGACCCTGTTTCAAAATATAAAGAATAGAAAATAGGGCTGAGGATGTAGCTCGGAGGTAGAATGCACCTGGGCTTCATCCTCAGCACCACACACACACACACACAAAAAGATAAGGCTGTTAGGATCTGGTCGTGACTACTACGTTTGTGGAGACATCTGCTAGATGTGGAGTGGGCATCCCGCGTGAGCTGGTGGGTGGAGGACGCTGGGCCACGCTGGGCCGCTCGGCTGTGTTCAAGTTGAGAAGACCTGGTGTGTCTCGGGCCCCACATGGGGCTTGGCCCAAAAGTCCGACCCAACACTGCAGCTCAGAAGCCCCCTGGATGCTCAGCCCTGGTGGAACAGCCAGGGCCCGGGCTCGGCGCCTGCACCCAACACCAAGCTCCACATGGCCTCACACACAGACCCTCTGTCACGTGTACACTCTTCCCAGCAGGCAGAGCGCGCCCAGGCCTTCCCAGCCCTGCTCTGGGTGGGCCATCGCCTCCGGTTTACAAAGGAGGAAACAGGTTTGGAGGCCGAGAGGCCTGGAGTGACTTACCCCATGACACCTGGACAGCTGTCATGGCGGCTCAGTGCGTGTGCTCAAGGGACCTTTATTTTATATTTATTTATTTATTTTGTGGTGCTGGGGATGGAGCCCAGGGGTATTCTACCTCTGGGCTACACCCCCTGCCCTACTTTTTATTCTTTATTTTGAAACAGGGTCTCACTCAGTCGCGGAGGGCCTAAGTAGCCGAGGCTGTCTGCAAACAGCGATCCTCCTGTCTCAGCCTCCTGAATACTGGGATTACAGGCGTGTGCCACCACGCCCGGCTGACCTTTATTTTATTAATAATGGCCCTAATGGATAAGAGTAGTGATGCAGGGAATTCAGATCTGAAAAGAGGCTATGAAAGGCGCAAAGATTCCTAAGATATTTAGAAAAAGAGAGGGACCACATTTCCATAACTTTTTTTTTTACCATATATTGTCAAAAATATACCGCAGAGTGTCATAATTATTGAGGCATATTATTTGTCATTGTAAGCTCTTGCCGTACCTAACTTATAAATTATACTTTGTCATAAGTACGTTTGTATAGGAAAAACATAGTTTATGTGGAATTCCAAACTCTCTGGGGCTTGCAACACCCCCCGGGGTGGGGGTGCTCAGAACATGGCCGCCGTGGCTGAGGGAGGTCGACCCAGTGGCACCTTGGGCTGCGTGGCTTTCTGTTGTTGGGGTCCCTCTCGGGCACTGCAGGATTTTTAGTAGCTTCCCTAACCCTGCCCTGCGCACGTTATGTCTGAATCAACACCCCTCTCCTCCGCGGTGACAACCAAAAATACTTCCCAATGTGTCGGCCGTCGCCCCAGCTGAGATGCACTTTCTTTTGGTCTGACCCCATTCCCATCTCTTGCTCCCGCCGCGGAGCTGGCTCTGGCCAACACCTAGTGCAGAAGAGGCTCCTGGAGATATTTGCCCGGCCTCTTGCCTCTCCTGACCTGGCTGCTCGGCCCAGAGCCCTGCTCCCCCCCACGCTGTGTCTAGAGAGCCGGACAGTGACATCAAATGGGCCGCTCATGCCTCCGCTTCCCCATCTGAAGGCACAGACAGTAACAGTGCCCGCGGGGAGAGGGTGTCTGAAGACGGCAGGTGCATGTGAAAGGCTTAGCACCGTTTTGGGCACGTAGTGAGTGCCCAGACTCGACCAATACTTAATTTTGGGGCTGTGCTAGGCTGTGGTCATGGCAGCAACTAAGGCACAGGCCCTGACCTTGGGATCTCAGAGCTCCTGGGGAAGGCAGGGGCTTTATTCTGCAACTGCAATTCAGTGTAACAGGGGCCGGGATGAGGAGGTAAAAGGGGGCAGTGGAATCCTCCAGGGGGGCATCTCTCCCTGGAATTAAAGAAGGAAGGCTTCCTGGAGGAGGGGGTGCCATAGCTGGGACCCAAAAGATGTGTATGAGTTAGCTACGTGAAGGGAGGGGAGGGAGGGACAGAGTCTGGGTTGTCATTATTATTATAATTTATTTTGTGATACTAGGGATGGAACCCAGGGGCATTCTACCTCTGAGCTACACCACCAGCCTTCTTTTTTATTCTTTAATTTGAAACAGGGTCTCACTGAGTTGCAAAGGATCTATATAGCTGAGGCTGGCCATGAATTGCCGTCCTCCTGTCTCAGCCTCTCAAATGCTGGGATTATAAGTGTGTGCCACCACGCCCAGCTTCTTCTTCTTCTTCTTCTTCTTCTTCTTCTTCTTCTTCTTCTTCTTCTTCTTCTTCTTCTTCTTCTTCTCCTTATTATTATTATTATTATTTATTATTATTATATGTGGTTCTGAGGATTGAACTCAGGAGCATTCTACCTCCAAGCTACACCCCAAGTCCTGTTTTATTTTTTATTTGGAAACAGGGTCTTTGGGTTTTCTGAAAGTCTTACAAAATTACTAAGGCTGTTTTTGAACCGTGACCCTCCTTTCGTAGCCTCCCACATACTGGGATTATAGGTATAGGCCACCATGCCCAGCTCTTATCTAAATTTCAAATAAAGTTTTAAAAACTTTTCTGAAAAGACAAATCATACAGAATGGGCTATCATAAAAAGCAGCCAGCCGGGCGTGGCGGCGCACGCTTGTCATCCCCGCGCTTGGGAGGCGGAGACAGGAGGATCGCGCAGGTTCGAAGTCAGCCGCGCTGGCTTAAGAGACCCTGTTTCCAAATAAAAAAGTATAAAATAGGTCTGGGAGTGTAGCCCAGAGGTAGAAGGGCTTCCAGGAACCCCAGGACCACCAAAAATAAATAGATAGATAGATAGATAGATAGATAGATAAAGCAGCCAAAATGTTTCCAGGGTCCTGGGTCCACATCTCTGTGGGGAAGTCATATCCTCCCTCCAGATCCCAACAGGGAAGTGCTTGGCACACACGAGGTCTGAGACAGACGTCGTGCTCGTCAGCTTTTCTTTGCTTTGCCCAAAATTCCCGACACAAACAACGTAAACGAGGAAAGACTCATCTGACCCAGTTTCAGAGGCCGCGGTCCACGTTGCCTGGCCCCCTTGCTCTGGGCCTGCGGGGAGGCAGACATCACGGCGGCAGAGCATGTTTGAGCAGACCTGCCCTCTCAGGGAGAGAGACAGGAAGGGACCAGGGGCAGATGCGGTCCCCAGCTGTGCCCCTAGCAACCTGCTTTCTCTAGCCCTGACCTGCTTGCCTATAGTTTCCACCACCTGCAAGTAACTCAAATTGTTAATTCACACACCTGTAATCCCAGTACTTGGGAGGCTCAGACGGGAGGATAATTGACTCAAGGCCGGTCTCAGCAGCTTAGTGAGATCCTTGGGAACTTAGAGAGACTCTGTTTCAAAATAAAAAATAAAGACCCAGGAGTATGGCTCAGAGGTAGCTTACCCTCCCTAGGTTCATTCCTCAGCACCCACCCACCAAAAGAAAAAAAAGACAAAAAGACTAATCCCGTGAATGAATTAATCTGATGAGATTAGAGCCTTCGTGGTGATCCAGCCAATCGCTTCTCCAAACTCCACCTCTGAACATGGCTGCATTGGGACTAAACCTCAACACATGAGCCTTTGGGGACTGTCCAGATCCCAGTGATAACAGGTGTTGAGTGTGCAGGCTCACGGCGTGGCGGGGCCTGTCCCTCCTGGCCCCATGCAGCTGTCCGCGCACCTTGTCAACAATGACCTCTTGGACACTTTCTGTCTTAAGGGTGCTGGGCCCGGCATGAGCGAAGAAGAGGGAGCCAGGTGGGGAAACGGAGTCAGAGAGGAGTAAAGCTGTCATCTTGACACAGCAAGAGCTCCTTGCGCACACCTGGGTGGGGGAAACTGAGTCAGAGAGGAGTAAAGCTGTCTGTCGTCTTGACACAGCCAGAGTTCCTCACGGCGCACCTGCATGTCCACCGGGGTTGCAAAGACCTGTCATCTCATTGTGGCCTCTCAACTGAGCTGATGGGCACTTTTTCTTGTCCCAGCTTCTGTGATCAGTTCTCTGGGGGAAAGAGAGTGATGAATCAGACGTGGCAAGGTGCACACCGAAGGTCAAACCCACGTCCCGCGGGCTGAAGCCAGGCCCCTGGCCTCTAGGTGTCCAGGAAGCACCGTTCTACTTGGGCCCGGGAGGTGGTGGGAGCGCTCAGGACACCACCCGCCGGCCGGACTCCTGGTAACCGTGCCCGTTGTTCCTCTTCCCCTGCAGCTACAGCCTCCGCCTGGCATCCCGGTGCCCCCCTCCCACGGCCCCGTACATCACCCGGCAGTGCAGGAAGGTCAAGGCGTCCGCCGCGGCCCAGTTCCAAGGACCCTTCTTCAAAGAGTAGACGCTTCACCCACCCCCTGACAGGTAGGTGGCAGAGGCCCAGGCACCATCATGGTGGCTCTGAGAAATCAGGGTCTGGGCATGGGTGTGGGTGGGTGGGAAGGAGAGAGACAGGGTCACGTGGGAGGGACAGCTCGTCAAGCACCTGCGAGGCCGGCATCCAGGACGATGCTCGTCAAGCACCTGCGAGGCCGGCATCCAGGACGATGCTCGTCAAGCACCTGCGAGGCCGGCATCCAGGACGATGCTCGGCATCCAAGAGCACCGACCCTGGACCACCCAGGTTCAGACCCCAGCTCAGCCACACGCTTGGCAGAAGGACCACCAGTGACCTACTCTCCCCGAGCCTCGGGGTCCACATCTGTAAAACGAGGGCGACAATAGAAATGACTCAAGAGGATGATCCTGAGAATTATAAGCGTCAAAATTTTACAGAACACTTAGCTCACAGTCAGCACTTTTTAGGTCTGAGCTATCCTGACATTAACAACAATAACGATGATGTTGAGTACTTATACTTAGTACTCCACCGAAACCTTCAGAGGCTTTAACATAAGATTATGGAGTCCCTAGTCCCACATGGTATTTGAAAGTAAAAATAGTCCTAACTCATAAAATATAAAGTTTAGATTGCCACTGAACCAAAATAGTCCCTGTAGGTGTTCTTTTTTTTTCTTTCTTTCTTTTTTTTTTTTTTTTTTTTTTTTTGGTGGTACGGGGGTTCCTGGAAGCCCTTCTACCTCCAGGTTATACTCCCAGACCTATTTTTTTTTTTTTTTTTTTTTTTGGAAACAGGGTCTCTTATGCCAGCGAGGCTGGCTTCGAACCAGCACGATCCTCCTGTCTCCGCCTCCCAAGCGTGGGGATTACAAGTGTACGCCACCACGCCCGGCTTTTTCCTTTCTTATTTTATTTTTATTTCTTACAGTACTGGAGATGGAACCCAAAGGCATTCTACCTCTGAGCTACACCCCAGCCCTATTTTTTATTCTTTATTTTGAAACAGGGTCTCATTGAGTTGCAGAGGGCCTCACTAAGTAGCTGAGGCTGGCCTGCGACCCTCGTCTCAGCCTCCCAAGTACTGGGATTACATGCGTGCGCCACCATGCCCAGCTTCTGTAGGTTTTCTGATGGTGAAAACCTGGAGTCATAAGTTTTCTGATAACAATATGGAAGGTAGATTTGGGGGAGGGTGTCTGGGCTTCGCCAGCACTACAGTCAGGCTTGGACCTCTCTGTTGGTGACACAGCACAACTGTATTCATTGTGTCCTTGAAGTCAGCACCCAGCACACAATCAGGGGACCCCAAGTATCTAAACCGGGGTGCAGTTATCAATGCAGGTGCGGGATCCCACTCCAGGCTTACAGAAGTGGATCTGGTTCCAGGTCTCACTGGATTTTGGAGGTGCTGCCTAACACAGGCAGGGGTTAGACCGCCAGCCAGGGCCGTGTGGAATGAGAATATAACTGTTTAAGGGAAAAACAGGCTCAATTCTGAAACTCTGGGGTCTTCTGTGTTATACCCGGTGGCAAAGGCCCGCCCTCCTCTCCCAGAGTGGCTTTCTGCTCTGAGCAGTTGGTGTCTGGGCTGGGCCTTATTCTTCTGGGGGTTAGGGAGGGAATAAAAATACAATTCCCCTTCCCCAGAACTGAGCCTGTCTCTCTGGCACAAGATGCCCCTGGAAAGGGACCCAGCCCTGAACCGGAGTCCTGTGGAGCAAAGTTGAAATGCACTCGAAATGGCCTAAGTGGGTGGGGATCCAGAGGTGAACCCGCTCCTCCTCCCATTTTCAGACAGAAAGGTCGAGGCCCTGAGAGGGAGGTGGGCGCAGGGCCTTCTGGGAAGCTGGTGGCAGTACCCGGTGAGGGAGGAGCCCCTCTCCCCAGGTGGCTGCTGCGGGAGCCTCTGCATTGAGGGCACCCAGAGCGGAGCGTGGCTTCTGCCCTGACGCACGTGTCCCTTGCAATCCGAGAGAGAGCCTGGTGTAGCCGGACTGGCGTGCAGACAGACTGGGCTACTGCAGCCAGCGGCGGGCTTCACTACCGTGGCAACATGGTATTTGCCAAGCCTTGGGAACTCAGGCTCTCTCAGGCCAGGGCCCGGCACTTGTCAAGTGCTTCAAACTTGATCCTTGAAACTTTAATTGTGTGTGTGTGTGTGTGTGTGTGTGTGTGTGTGTCTGTGTGTGTGTGTGTCTGTGTGTGTGTGTGTGTGACCGGGGCTTGAAGGGAAGTGTGTTAATTACTGGGGTTCAGAGGAAGAAGAGACATTCTTCCTCTGAGCTACACCCCCAGACCTGTTTTATTTTTTATGCTGAAACAGGGTCCTAAGTTGCTAAGGGCCTAAGTTGCGGAGGCTGGCTTTGAACCTGTAATACTCCTGTCTCAGCCTCCCAAGTACTAGGATTACAGGTATGTGTCACCATGCCTGGCTAACTTTTTCCTATTTTTAAAACCTATACTTAAAGCCCGGCATGGTGGCTCATACTTGCATTCCCAGTACATGGGAGGCTGAGACAGCAGGATCGTAGGTTCATGGCCAGCCTCAGCTACTTAGCGAGAACCTCTTTGACTTAATGAGACCCTGTTTCAAAATAAAGAATAATAAAAAAAAAAAATTGGGCTGGGGGTGCAGCCCAGAGGTAGAATGCCCCTGGGTTCAATCCCTAGTACCATGCAAAACAAAAAACAATACAAAATAAAACAAAAACTCCCCAAACAAAAAACCTGTATTTATAGCAAGCACATATTATTTATATATTTTATAATTACTTATATATTTTAGAATATTTAAAAAAAATATCTTATGCTGTTTGCCTACATCAGCTCAGGATGAGGTCCCTCCTTCTGCCTAGCGGGCGTCTGCCGTAGGGTGTTCTACATGGTAAGGGGCAGGCGGAGAGCAGGGCTCTTGTGTGATGCTCAGAAGTGCCCTAATCCCATCCTGACCCCAGATTCCCCCGACCCCATCTAGCCCTAACCACTGCCCAACGCCTCATCTCCTGATACCGTTGCACTGGGGGTTTGGCTTCAACATACAAATTTTAGAGGGGTACAGTCCACTTCACAGAACCGTTTGACACAGTTGCAGAAATTTTTTTAATGATGCTGCAAAGAATTTTAGCACAGGAAGGTATGTATGTGCAGGCCAATAGTCATATTTTATTTAAAAAAAAAGGAAAATAAGGTGCAAGGGGGCAGAGCTAGTGTCAAAACTCTGTTCCTCTGACTCCTAGAGTAGACGGCGGACGTCAGGTGGGCTGTGCCCCTTGATGCCTGCGAGAGAACAGGGTGTTCTCAAAGGACCCGTGCCATGTGAGATGCCAGGCTCAGACCAGGTCACGGGGCAGTCTGATCTCATCGAGGTGTGCATGGCATGGCAGAGTTTATTTCTGCCCCAGCCCTGCCTTCCAGTGGCCTCTGCTCTGCCTCCCTTTGCTGTGTCTCAGGCATAGCTGTCTTAGTGAGATTTTTCATCACCGCGACCAAAATGCCTGATAAGCACAACTCAGAGGAGGAAAAATTTATGTGGGGCTCACGGTTTCAGGGGTCAGTCCATGGATGGCTGACTCCAAGGCAGAATCAGCTCAGCAGCAGGGCGGGGCAGAGGAAGAGCTGCGGTCATCTCATGGTGGCCAGGAAGGGACAGCGCCCCTCACTTGTCTGGCCGTGGTCACAAGCTGCTGCTCCGTCGCTAAGGCCAGCAGTAGCCTTGGGCCCTCCATGGGGCAGCTTCTTGTTGCTGCCCCTCTTCCCAGGAGCGGGGTGAGAAGTTGCTGCCTGACTCGCTGATACGAGAGCTCCCTCTGGGGCAGCCTTTTCCAACCGCCAGCCTCCATCCCCAGGTGCTGCAGCTGAGGTCCCTCCAGAGGGCGGCCCTCTTGGATGGGGGACTGGCAAGATGGCTTCTTTTTATGGGTAATGCCTGGCCCATAGGAAACCCATGCTCACGGGCCATCCCAGGCCAAGGGAATGCAGGCCACTCCCCATCTCTGCAATCTTTCCTCTATCTCTGCTCCAGGTAGGGCCAGCAGACAAGCCAGTCTGCTGCGCACACAGCCTGCGAGAGGGAGGCAGGAGGCTCCCTCTGGAGGGCACCTGCTCCACCACGGGCAGCTCCTCCAGCCCACATAGCTGAAGCGGATCATTTCACTTCTGGGCACTTGGAGTGGGTACCTCACTATTTTGCAAATGGGTGAATCATAATGCCTCCCATGTGTATGCATATGAAAATATAAATGAATATGAGATAAATAAAATATATGTTTTCACATGTATAATATATAATAAATATGAATATATCTATATATAAAGTACATATGAAAATCTGAGTGTAAAGCCGGGCGTGGTGGCGCACCCTTGTCATCCCAGCATTGGGAGGCTGATACAGGACGATTGCAGTTCAAGGACAGCCTCAGCTACTTCATGAGGCCCTTTGCAACTCCGTGAGACCCTACTTCAAAATAAAGAATAAAATACAAGGCTGGAGGTGTCGCTGGGAGGTAGAATGACCCTGGGTTCCATAAAAAAATAAAATCTGAGGGTATATAGGAAAAGCACTTAGGAAGGTTCTGGTTTCTTTAAGCCTGAACTGCAATTACTGTGATTTAATTGCTGTAATATTATTAGCAGTAGTGATAGCAGTAGTGATCGTTAGTAATAGCGATGGTGACCAGGTCCTCTAGATGCGAGACCAGGCGCTGGAGTGCGCTTGACAGGGGCTCAGGCCTCGTGGACGCTCTGACCTTGTAAAAGCTCTCTCCTCTCTGAGCTGCCCGTCCACGCCTCGAGCTCAAGGGCTGCTGCGGTCATTCAAGCGAAATGAAGGGAGAGGGTCCTGGGGGCGCACACCTGCAATCCCAGGACTTGGGAGGCTGAGACAGGAGGGTCGCAGGTTGAAGGTCAGTCTCAGCAACTTAGTGAGACCCTTAGCAACTTAGTGAGATTCTGTTTCAAAATAAAAAGTAAAATAGGGTGGCTCAGAGGTAGAATGGCCCTGAGTTCAATCTTCTGTAACACACACACACACACACACACACACACACACACACACACACACACACCATAAAAACAGTTGTGTGGGGTAATGCATGCTCAGTCCTCAGTATGCGCTGTGGATTTGTGGCCACTGGTTATTTTTCTTTTCTTTTCCTCCCCAGCACCTGAAGTGCCCTGAATCATTGAAGTCAACGGTTCTGGCAGCCCACCCTGCATGGAGCCCTGACCTGGCCCAGTGAGAGCCTCCTGTTAGAGAAAGGAAATGCGTGTGCGTGCGTTCACGTCTGTGTGCGCAGATGCACTTGGTCTTCAAACGCGGGGCCTGGCCCCCGGGAGGCAGGACAGCACCGACTCCTCCCTGTCTTCCGGGATGATCCTCCATCCTCGGAGGCAGCGGCCCAGACGGACTCTGCAGCTCAGCTTTCCTGGGGGGCCGGGGCCTCTCTTACTATGCAATTTTTCAAGAGCTCCTTGACCCTCCTTTTGCTTCTTATATTGTCTCTTGCCAGCGCGGGGACTTTGGCCTGTCCCGGAGGTCGGCTTCAGCCTGCCTGAGGAAGGCCTTCCGGGCAGGTCAGTTTCCCCTCCATAAACTCCCTGTTCCTCCCGCTCCCTCTCCCCCCAGCATCCCTGGGAATCCACAGCAGAAACCCACCAGGGTCAGGCCCGAACCCTTGACCCCAGCACTTGGAAAACCCCCTTTCCTGCCCAAGAAACCCGAGCTGCTGACTCCTGAGTCTTTTCTAGGCTTGAAAGTCCAGTTGGTCCATTGCTCCTGAGTTCCCAGAGAGCTCCTACAATAGGCGTGTCCGGGAGGAAGAGCCCATCCCTGTTTGTAGTGGCGAAAGGGGATGGAGTGCGAGGAGGGGGTCCCCTGTGAGTCCTTTATTGCTTGCCTCCGTGGGACTGTCTCCACCTTCAGTATTCTCTCCGAGCTTCTCAAAACAGCTGCAAAGGAAAGCAAACAAAAAGAAAGAAAGAGAGAAAGAAGACAAGAAAACAGAAACAAAATCAGGAAGGATTCAAAAGCACAGGAAAAAGATGCCCAGGGGCCACATGTTGCCTGCCAGAGAGTGGTGGGGCCTGACCCCTCTCATGTGAGACAGTCCTTGTCTTGGGGAAAATGGGCGCCTGAGCTCGGAGTTTGGACCCCGTTCGGCAAGGTTCTTGGGTTTTGTGCCTTTGGGGCAGACCCCAGACAAGGAGGCCTGAGGCCACTTTGCTGTTTTCTCCAGCTCCGTTCCAGTAGTGATGAATCAGTCCCAAAGCAGAAGGGAACCTGGGGGAGCTGCCACGCTATCAAGGGATTTTTTTCAGGGCTACTATGGTTGATCTTGCAACTCTGTAAATATGTATGTACACAGTTTTTAAAAAGCACGTATTTATGTCCCTGACTGTAAATGGCCCATTTTTAAAGTTTTATAACACGTGTTATTTAATTAACCAGTTGACCGGCTGCGGTATGGGGTCTGATAATGGTCCAGGAGCGGGATCCTCCAGAGATCCTCACATGGACAGCAAAAAGCACTGATCACTAGCCGAGGTCAGTTTTCCTCTTCCCGCTGAACTAAAATCCGTTGTTTTGTTTTTAATTTTCATAAACCGGAATCCTTCTCCACCCTCCTACAATCAGCTCTCACAAGCATGAAAAATCGTGGCTGCTCCTTTAGCCCAATGAACCAGTTTTGCCCCAAACAGCTGGGCCTCTGCCTCTGGCTCCGGAGCTCCCCTTTCTGCAAGGAGAGAGCTCGGGGACCCAAAGCCTGGAACCCAGCAGCGAACTCTGCATAGTGTTACCGGGGTCTGGGGGCGCCTCCTGATTTGCATATGTAAATGAGCTGGTCTCCGTGGACTCGCCCAGACTGTTGGGGGGGGGGGTTGTTCCCATCTTGAAAGAGCATGGATGGTTTTGTACCAAGAGGCGTGTCTGGCCAGCGGCGGTCTTCCAACGTGGGCCTGGATCGTGAGAGAAGATGGTTCTGTACCTGCCATGTGAAGGAAACTAATAAAAGCGTGGAGAGCGATTGCTAGGAAGGAGCGTGGGCGTGGTCATTTCCGTTTCCGGGTGTGGCTTCCGGGTTGGTGAGATTTGGGCTGCGGGGCCAGAGTGGGTAGGCTCCCTTCCAGCAACGCGAGGAACCAGGGCATGTGGGGAGAGGCCTGCTGCAGAGCCCTCCTACCTGAGGAGCGTGGATGCTCGCCCACCTGCCAGGCAGTAAGTGCAGCCATTCTGCCAGGACCAGGAAGGGCCTCCTGTGATCTTAAATGCCTTCTCTTTAAATAGCTTTATTGAGATGTAATAACAAGCCACACATTGAGATGTAATAACAAGTCACACAGCACTCGCTCGTTCTCTCTCTTGTGGTATTGAGGATTGAATTCAAGGGCATTCTACCTCTGAGCTCCACCTCCCTCCAGCCTGGTTTTTAACTTTTTCTTTGGAAATAGGGTCTCACTAAGTTGTAGGAGGCCTTGCTAAGTTGCTGAGGCTGGTTGCGAAGCCGCGATCCTCCTGTCTCGGTCTTCTAAGCACTGGGATTATAGGCCTGGCCACAACCCACTCTCTTAAGTGTACAAATCAGTGCTTTTTAGTATATTCAGAGTTGTGCAGCCATCCCTGCAATCAGTTGCCTCAAAGGAAGCGCCGTACCTGTTAGCAGTCACCCTCCACCTTCTCCCCCAAACACCCAGCTAGAGGTCCGCTCTGACCCTAGAGATTCCATGTGCTGGAGACAGTTCACATACGTAGAACCATATAACATGCAGTCTTCTCTTGTATCTGCCTTCTTTTACTTAGCACACTGTTTCCAGTTGATATTCCATTTTACAGTAAAAGTTTCCATTGACTAAATAGTACTGGGTTTCTATGCATTTTTCAGTTGATAAATTCGGGGATTGTTTTCACTATTTGACTCTTAAAGCTAATGCTGCTATGAACATTCATGTGAAGGTTTTTGTGCAGACGTAGATTTTCTTGGGTGTATAGCAAGAAGGGAAATGATGGGGCATAGGGGTCACTTTGTATTTAACATTTTGAGGAGCTCTTGAACTGTTTTCCAAAGTGGCCACCACTGTTTCACCCTTCCACAGTGATATGCGAGGATTATGATTTCTCACAAAGAAAATGTCAGCACCTGTCATTTTCTTTTTTTTTTTTTTAATTTTAGCCATGCTAGTGGGCATGAATGTAAATAGATTCTTTAGAAGGGCTTAAACATCCATCTGATCCTGCATCCTAGAGGAGTCAGGTATCCATTCCTGAAGAGGATGGAAAGAAGACAGTTGAATTGTGACTGAAGTGAGCAGGACCAATAACAGAATAGGTGGCCGGGCGTGGTGGCCACCACTCCTGTAATCCCAGTACTTGGGAGGCTGAGACAGGGGGAATCACCGTTTTGAGGACAGTCTCAGCAACTTGATGAGAGCTTCGGCAACTTACTGAGACCCCGTTTCTAAATGAAAAATAAAACAAAAGCCGGGCGTGGTGGCACAGGCTTGTAATCCCAGCATTCATTCCCGAAGCTGAGACCAGAGGATCATAGTTCACGGACAGCCTCAGCTAATTAGCAAGGCCCTTTGCAACTCAGTGAGACCCTGTTTCAAAAATAAAAAATAGGGCTGGGGGTGTAGCTCGGAGGTAGAATACCCCTGGGTTCAGTCCTCAGTAATGCAAAATATAATAATAATAATAATAAAATTAAAAAAAGACCTAGGAGCACTGGGTTCAATCCCTAGTACCGCACACAAAAAATAAAAACATACAAGCAGACACCCTTCCCCCCAAGAAAATCAGGTTAGATAGCACAAGGCTCCAAATGGTCTGGGCTCATGTCCAAATATCACACATGGGCAGGAAGAACAGCTCAAAGTTCTGTCTTTTTACCTAAACACTTTCTCTAAAAAGAAGATATAATCTATTAATCAGGGTTCTCCAGAGAAACAGAACCAATAGTATATTTATATATGCATATCTACAAAGGAGATTCATTATTGTGTAGCATCTCTGAACCTGGGATTTTTCTTCTGTGAAGTGACTATCAAGACAGACCCTGGCCAGGCACAGTGGCACATGCCTGTAATAACAGTACTTGGGAGGCTGAGAGAGGAGGATCATGGGTTCAAGACCAGCCTCAGCAATATAGTGGGACTCTCAGTAAGCTAGCAAGACCCTATTTCAAAAATTAAAAAAAAAAGGGGCATGGTGGCACGTGCTTGTAATCCCATCACTTGGGAGGCTGAGAAAGGAGGATCACAGGTTCAAAGACAGCCTCAGCAAGTAGTGAGACATCAACCTAGTGAGAGACCCTTTTTCAAAATAAAAATTAAAAAATGGGGCTGGGGATATATCTCAGAGGTAGAATGCCCCTGAATTCAATTCCCAGTATCACAATAAAATACATAAATAAATGAATAGGGCTGGGGGTATAGCTCAGAGGTTCAATCCTGAGTTCAATCCCCATTATCACAATAAAATAAATAAATGAATAGGGGTGGGGTGTATCTTGGAGGCAGAAAGCCCTTGAATTTTACTCCCAGTACCACAGAACAAGACAAACACCACGCGGATGGGCCAGCTGTCGGGAGATTTGGGGGAGAGGCACAGAGGCCTCTGAGCTCAGAGACCAGCTGGCCCTACAGAGGCTGAGTGGGCGTGGCCTCACTGCGCCACCTGCTGGCTGAGCTCCATCCCTGCAGGAGAGGTGTGGGGGCTGCCCTGCCACCTGCAAACTTGTTGGGCTTAGACAGATGGTGTGTGAGCACCTGGCCGAGCTGGCAGGGAGTCTATAAACAGACCCTATCTTCATTTTAGTCCCAGCCTGGTCGCTGCAGTAAGAAAACTCTTGTCCTCTGGGAATCTAAGGCCCAGTGTGGCGATCAGTTGGACCTGATCAGAGACATACAGCCCTGTTCTTTTCTGGCCGTGTGACCTTGGGCTGGCCACGGATCTCCGCTTTGTTCCTTGTTTATGCAAGGGGCTGACAGTCATATCTGTTTCTGTGTTCTAGGAGGACGTTAGCCAGTGACCTCCTCTGTTCTTGGGATCTCCTGGTTGTATTGTTAAAACCAATTATTGGCCCCACCCATGTACCTGAATTGGGGTGTGTGTGTCTGGACCACCTATAGGTCAGCAAGCTGTGTGTGTCCCAGCAGGTGCCCAGTAAGTCTGAGAATTATGGCTGTGGCAACCATTATAAATCAGCACTCCAGGCCAGGCGTGGTGGCACACGCTTGTAATCCCCGCGCTTGGGAGGCGGAGACAGGAGGATCGTGCAGGTTTGAAGCCAGCCGCGCTGGCTTAAGAGAATCTGTTTCCAAATAAAAATATAAAATAGGTCTGGGAGTGTAGCCCGGAGGTAGAAGGGTTTCCAGGAACCACAGTGCCACCAAACAAACAAACAAACAAACAATCAGCGTTCCAGCCAGGCATGGTGGCGCATTCCTGTAATTCCAGTGCCTGAGAGGTCGTGACAGGAGAATCACAGTTTGGAGAACAGCCTCCAAAACGGAGTGAGACTGTCAGCAACCTAGCAAGACCCTGTTTCAAAACACAAAATATAAAGGACAGTGTGTGTGTGTGTGTGTGTGTGTGTGTGTGTGTGTGTATGGCTTAGAGGTAGAATGCCCCTGGATTCCATCTCCAGTACTACACACACAGAAAACAAAACAAAACAAAAAAACATCAAAAAGTATTCCAGGCCTCTGCCAGACCACAGGCAGGAGGTTGCCACAGGCAGCTCTGGAATTTGCATCCAACAGCATCTTGTTCTGAGTATGAGGCCAGTCACTAGGAGGCAGGAGGCAGGCTCTAAGAGACACGCTTCGAGGTGCCGCACGTGCAGAGCCCCCTGAACTGACCACCTGTCTCTAGAGAAGTGGCCGAAGGGGCGCCGAGGGGACCCCGCGCCTCCTAGGCCTCTGTGGACGGGATAAAAACGGCCTTGCGGTCTCTGGGGTGAGTTAGGAGACGGTGGAGATTGCAGAGTCTAGGACTTTGGTGAGGTTTAACAAAACACTGAGTGGCTGAGTCTAGACTTGTGCACAGCAGAGGCCCCGGTGCGCACTGCGCGCTGACAGACACCGTCGTGACTGTGCCCTGGAAGCTGGTGGGTTTGTTGGGCACCACAGAGCGCTCACCTGAGGCTGTGATGCTGCCTCTTGCCAGCAGATGGGGGTCCTCCCCTCGAGCCCATGCTTGCCAGCCTCCCATTCAGGGGTGCACAGCTGCGCTCCCTGCTCCAGAGAGGGCCACTTGGGATAGAACGCCCTTTGATACACAGGGTCCCCGGGGCAGGGCTCAACAGGCCCAATGGCTTTACTGGGCACCCATAGTGGAGAAGACGGAACTGCTGTGGCAAAGCCTGGCCCAGAATCTGTCCCTTTGACACAGGCCGGTGGGGAGAGGACAGAGCTCAGGAGGTTGCGGCAAGAGTGCCCAGCCCGGTGGGAACTGGAACTTAACAGCTCGTCCGCAGTGGACGGAGCACAGAGCGCGCCTCTGTCTCATTCTTCCTGATCGGCTCTCCCGCTCCAGCAGCAGCAGGTGAGATAAGGAGGGAGGGGAAGGCCATGCTTGGCCACATACAGTGACCGCAGTCCCTTGTCTTATATGCTGGGGCTGGGGTCCCCAAGAGTCAGCACGTGCAGGAATCTGAGGCCAAGGGTCTCCCACGTTGCACCCTGAATGCCTGATTTGTCTGCCACTATTTGGGGTTCAATCCCCAGGAAGCTGCTGGACTGGCCCGCTGTCTCCAGTGAAATAACAAGAGGAGGTTTCGGGGGACCTTCCGCCCTCTAGACCTCTGTGCTTTCGCGTCCCTGGAGCATGTGAGAAGGTGGTGGGCAGCCGGCGTGGTGGCGCATGTTTGTAATCCCAGCATTCGGGAGGCTGAGACCAGAGGATCGCGGTTCGCGGTCAGCCTCAGCTACTTAGTGAGGCCCTCGGCAACTCGGTGAGACCCTGTTTCCAAAAAATAGAAAGACTAAAAATAATAGGGCCAGGGATGTAGCTTGGAGGTACAATGCCCCTGGGTTCCATCCCTAGTACAAAAAAAAAATGGTGGAGATTGTAGTAGACACATGCACGTGCACACACACACACACACACACACACACACACACACACAGCCCCCCCGCCCACATTGCCATCTTGGTCCCAGCCATAACAACTGCCTCTCTGCTCGTGGGCTATAGAAGCTGTCTCCTATCACAGGGCCTTTGCAGGAACTAATTCCTCTCCCAGCAGCCACCTGGTTCTCAGCTGACATGACATCTCCTCAGCACCCTCCCCTGACACTCCATTCACCCATCCACAGGACCGTCCACGGCACCTCTGCCACTGGGGCGTGGTGCCTTATTCTTACACTCCTACCTGCTGTGGCAGTCTAGTCTGTTCTCTAGGACGCCAGGCCCATCAGAGCTTGGGCGAGGGTGGGGGGACCAGAACCATCCGGTTCACTGCAATATTCTACTGCCAGTGGGATACGTCAGAGGCCTCCCCGGGGGAATTTGACCTGGGAGGAGCCTGGAGTGCGTTGGAAATCAAATGCAGTTGTGTGAAGACGGCCACTTTGCAGCTTCTAAGCCGGGCGGGACGCTCTGCCCAGTTCTCAAATATGGACTTGCCTCAGTGACCATCTTTGGGACGGGGCAGGAAGGATAAGGAGGATTTTATTTCAAATGTCACTGCTTCCTCTGTAGGGTTGCCAGGTAAGAAACAGGACACCCAGCTACATTTGAATTTCAAATAACCACTGAATAATTTTTTAAGTAGAAGTATGTCCCGAATATTGCATGGGGGATACTTATACTAAAATAATTGTTGTGTATTTGAAATTCAAACATAATGGGGCATCCTGTTTTCTTTGGTCAGTCTGGCAGCTCTGTGTTGGGGCTAAACCCCTCCACTGCTCCTGGGTTGACTCACAAGGGCTCCTGCTGGGTTTTGTGAGCGCTGTCAGCCAGCTCTGGCCCGCTGCCGGCAGCCAGCGGCTCCCCTGCTCTTAAGAGCGGCTTGTGCCTTAGAGGGGAAGGTCGCCAAGTGTCAAGTGGGGTCCTGAGGACTCTCAAGTGTTCAAGTGTCTCCTTATGCCGGACTACATTTTGAGATCTTGGCTCTGACCTTCACTTGCTGTGTAAGATTTCTTTATCCCTCCCTCCCTCCCTCCCTCCCTCCCTCCCTTCCTTCCTTCCCTCCCTCCCTCCCTCCTTACCTCTCTTCCTCTCTCCCTCCTTCCTCCCTCAGCCTTCAGTCAGACACATGTCTATAATCCCAGTACTTGAGAGGCTGAGACGGGAGGATCCCTTGTTCGAAGCCAGCAGCAGCAACAAGGGAAGCTGTCAGCAACTTAGGGAAACCCCATTTCAGAAAATAAAATAGGGTTGAGAGTGTAGCTTGGAGGTAGAATGCCCCTGGCTTCATTTCCCGGGACCACAATTAATGAATAAATAAATACATAGCAGTTTCTCTTTTGCCCATCTGATGCAAAAAACTGACCGGAAGAGGACGGGTTTGGGCATCAACTAGCCGAACGTTGCAAAATAGCAGCATTCTTGGGCAAAAGGGACCGCTCCAGCTGCAGGGCTTGCCTGCCACCGGCACTGTGCACATCCACTCCTCGTGGGGCCCCTGCTCTCCTGAAAGTCTGCTAAGCATGAGGCACAGCGTCCCTGTGGAGGTGGCCACAGGGGTGCAGACTGCCTGGCAGGCAGGGCTACCTGGAAAGGAAGGCGCTATCATGCATGCACACATGCGTGCACATGTATGCACACACATGTGTCAATACACTCTCACAGTCCCTGGTAGAACCTTTTCCATGCAGTAGCCAGCTGGACCCTGTGTGCTCTGGGCTACAGGCACCTGCTGGACCAGTGGTTGGGAGCCTCACAGCATCTTTCCTGCCAAGAAGATGGGCCCCAGGCTGTGCCAGCAGCTCAAGGCTCTGGCTCCTCTGCTTGACACGAGGCCTACTCTCTCTCTTGTGAACACTGTCTCCCAGAGGTTCCCAGGGGATGGCGCCAGTCCTCATGGGAGCAGCCGCGGCAGGTGGAGACCTTGTCCTCCATAGAAGAACAGTCCTGTTTTAATGGGGGGAGTGTGAGGCGGTGTGCGCAGGAAGGGAGGCGATGTTCAGGCTGGTACAAAGGCCTTCGTTGCCCCCAGATGCTCAAGATGCTTTCTCCCAGTACAGGTATTATCGTTTGGATATAGAATGTCTCCTGGAAAAGCTCATGTGTTCATGCAAAAATGCTAGAGGCAAAGTGATCGGATTACGGGGATTCTAGAGGCAAGGCGGTCGGATCTCATCAGTGGGTTCTAATCTCATCAGTAGATAAACCCATGAATAGATTAATGCATTTCTCCCATAAGGTAGGCAGGTAGGGTGTAAGTGAAGGAGGTGGGTTATTGGAGTGTGTTCTTGGGGACTATATGTATGTCCATGGACACTTCTCTCTCTCTCCTTCTCCTCTCCCCTCTTGCCTCCTCTCCTTCTCCCCCTACTTTCCCGCCTTCATGATTTGAGAGCAGAGTCCCTCTGCCATGGTCTCTGTTTCCACCGCCACGCCCTGCACTCACAGATGTGACGTGGACTGAAACCCTCAAAGCTCCACAGCTGTGAGCAATTGAATCTCCCTCCCTCTACATGACGGTGGTCAGGTGCTTTGTCACGGCGGCGAGCATGCTGACTGGAACAGCGGGTCTCCGTGCGTGGCCTTGGAGAAGAGCTGGCACCTGTGGCATCGGTAACACAAAGGAGCAGATGAGGCCACATCCGTGCGAGGTTCACTGACAGTCTAGTGAGCGCCAGGAAGGGGCCGGGAGTGGGGGGAGAGGGCAATGCAGGGGCAGCTACACCACACACATCTGTATTACTTTGAATTTCATTATGATGTATAATTGTATTACACTAATAAAAGCATGAAAGACACAGGGCGGCAAATTTGCCTGCTGGGAAGGCTCGGTTACTCTAAAGAATGTGTGTGTGTGTGTGTGTGTGTGTGTGTGTGTGTGTGTGGTAGTGGGGATTGAACCCAGGCGTGCTCTACCACTAAGCTACACCCCCAGACCTTTTTATTTTTTTCAAATTCCAACCAGAAGCTAAATACGATTGGAAACTGGTAAGTACTAATTTTCCCCCAAAGGAGCAGGATCATTCAGATACACTCCAATAAAACTATGCAACCCTTAAGCAGAGCTTCTCTTCACTTAAAAGAGAGGGGAAGGACTTCCGGGAAGATGGCGACCGAGAAAAGCGGGGCTTAAGAGCCCCGCTAACAACAAATCTCCATTACCACAAAATCAGCGCCTTTCAAAGCCAGAAAACAACATCACCAGAGAAACAAAAAAAATCACCAGGCTCCAGAGAGAAAGCGGACTGAGAACAGAGCCACAGAGGAGATCCTCACGCCCAAGGATGCGGCAGACGCGGCAGCAGCGCCATACTGCCGGAGGCACTGGCGAATTCACGGGACGGCCACAGCAAGCCGAGGGGAGCCGCTGCAGAACAGCCAGGCGGGATTTCTCGGCGCAGAGGACATCTAAAGCTCCCAGTGTCTGAGCTCAGCACACGCTGCAGGGATTCAGAGTGGAAATCAAAACCAAGAAAAAAAAAAAAACGCCAGCCCAACAGCCGAGGGTGTAGCAGCGGCGCCATATTGCCACCGGCGGCAGCAGCACCGAATTCACTACAGCTACATCTGCGTACTCAAGAACAGTGAGTCAAATTGCGGGCCACAGCGGAGAAATCCCAGTACTGTACTCACTGGGACTTGACCCAGTGGGAGAGGGGCGGTGGCAGAGATATCACGCCATGGGAGAACGTGCAACCTGGCACCCCCCACAGTCTAAAGCAGCCTCTATCGACTCTCTGGGTCGGAGACTCTGTGATACAACCCAGTAAAGGAGTAGTGGGGTCTGAGATACTACAGACTCGAGATCCAGAGCACCTTAAGTGAAGTCATAGTGACCCAAGGGAAGAACCCAGAGAAGGCACAAACTTCCGAAATCATGGGGAAGAGGAATAATACTGGAGCAATGAATGCTCACAACCCCACAACATCAGAACCCGATAAAACAGAAATTCAGAGATTTCTAGAAGATCAAATCAGGAAAATAACTGTAGAAATAATAGAGGTGCTTCGAAAAGAACTCAGAGAGAGCCAAAAAGAGATAAAGGATGCAATTAATGAAGTAAAGGCCTCAATTCAAAGCACGAACAACCGATTAGACCACATGGGGAACAGAATCTCGCTCTTAGAAGATGATCATTCCAAAAATGAACACATAGTTTCTAATCTAGGAAAAAATATCCAACAGCAGGAATCTGACATTGAAGAAATATGGGCCCATTTTAAGAGAGCTAACCTAAGAATAATTGGAATAGGGGAGGGAAAAGAAAGTGAAACCAAAGGGATCAACAATCTCTTCAAGGAAGTAATAGCAGAAAATTTTCCAGACATAGAGCAAGAGGTCGATACGCAGGTCCAGGAAATTTATAGAACTCCCTTTAGACAGGATCGGAGAAGAGGATCCCCACGCCACATAATTGTCAAAATGACCAATGTGGAAGCCAAGCAGAGAATCTTAAAGGCAACAAAAGCAAAGGGCCAAGTGACATTCAGAGGCAAACCAATTAGAATCACTCCAGACTTCCCAAACCAAGTTATGAGAGCCAGAAGGGCTTGGAGTAACATATTCCCAATTTTGAAAGAAAACAACTTCCAGCCAAAAATTTCCTACCCAGCAAAACTTTCTATCAAATTAGATGGAGAAATAAGAAGCTTCCATGACAAACAGAAACTGAAGGAATTTATGTCTTCAAAACCAGCACTAGAGAAAATACTCAAAGAGATTAACTACAAAGAAGAAATAGGTAACACACATCAGAACTAGAGAAACAAGATTTTCCATCCAACAGACAACTAAGATTGGTTATCTGTGGAGATTCATTATTTATGTTAGTCTGTTACCTATATCTAAAGGGTATTGTTTGCCTTTATTGTTAAGTTTTAGGATTTCTAGTTGGAATATTAATATACCTTCAGATATAGCATTTGGAAATATTTTATTCCATTCTATTAGTAACTGTTAACTCTGTTTACATTGTCTTTGGATATACAATATGTTTTTTATTTTTTAGGGAGTTTGTATACTCTTCTGTTGCCTGTGCCATTGAAATCATAACCAAGAAATCACTGCCAATTTCAATGTTGTGAGGTTTTATGACCCAGATTTTCTCCTAAAAGTTTATAGTCTTAAGATTTATATTTAGGTCTTTTATCTATTTTGAGTTAATATTTGTATATGGGATTAGGTAAGGGTCCAATTTTATTCTTTTCCATGTAATTATTATTTTTCAACAATATTTAGTTAAAAGATTATTATTTCTACCACCAAATGTTCGTGGAAACCTTGTCAAAAATAACTTGACAATATAGGGAAGAATTTAGGTCTAGGCTTTTATTTAACTCCAATGGTTTATATATCTGCCTTTAGAATAGTACTACACTGTTTCAATTATTGTAGCTTTATATGGTTTGAAATCAGAAAATATATATCTTCTAGCTTTGTTCTTTTTCAAGATCGTTGTGGGTACCTAGAGTCCATATTCCATATTAGGATAGATTTTTTTTCTGAAAAATAAATATATAAATATATGATCGTTTCACCTAAAAAATAGAAAAAAATAGATTCTCTGGTAAGAAAGAAAGCAAAAAGAAATATTGAAATGTTATCTTTAAGTCATCAAAAGCTTGGTATCAGACAAATGAAACTGTTATGTGATATTATCATTTTTAATTTTGGATAAATTGCTATAATACTAGATGTCAACTACTAAACCAAGCATAGGAGGGGGGGATAGGGAGAGAATGGGGTGGGGATCAGATGGGGGCTGACTGGGTGATGTGTGCATGTATGTCTACAAAAGTATGTATCCCACTATGATGTATGAATACAGTGCACCAATTAAAAATAAATATGAAAAAAAAAGAGAGGGGAAAAAACCAGACAGTAGTTCTAAACCTAAATTTTTATATACCTATTTTTGTTTTTTAAATTTCATGGGTTTTTTTTTTCCTTAGGCTAATGGAACACTTTTTAAATTTTTCCATTTTTGTTTATCGCTAATAGATTTTGTTAGTTTCTGTTTTGTTTTAGAGACAGGGTCTCACTGTTTTTTTTTTGTTTTGTTTTGTTTTTAGGTTGGCCTTGAAGCGACAGTTCTCTTGCCTCAGCCCCCTATGTAGCTGAGATTTTAGGTGTGAGCCATCATGACTGCTCTACTGGTAGTGATTTTTAGTGTGTCTCTTTGTATAAGCTTTTTAGTAGTTTCTCTAACAATTGCGAGTATATATACACGACTCTCAGCATCTACTGGTGACATCATTTCACCAGTTTAAATGAAGCATAGAAATCTTACCTTCATTATGCTCTTTTAGGCTTCCCCCATTTATAATTTAACTGCATTAAATATTTCCCCATATACACTTAAGCCAAATTGGATGGTGTTATAAAATTGTTTCAACCATCAGACATCATTTAGAAAATTCAAGAGGAAAAGGAAAGTCTAGAATAATATGCGTAATTTTGCTTACCATGTCCTTTCTTCATTTTTTTTTTTTTTGGTTCTGGGGTGATTGAACCCAAGGGCATTTTACCACTGAACTACCCCCTCAGCCCTATTATAGCTTTTATTTTGAAACAGAATTTTGCTAAGTTACTGGGGGGGGGTGTCTCGCTACGTTGCTGAGGCTGGTGTCGAACCTGCGATCCTCCTGTATCAGCCTCCCAAGTGACAGATCACAGGCGTGCACCATCATGCCTGGCCTGTTTGATCTAGTTTTAAAAGAAAATACTTCATCCTTACAATTCCAACCTGAGGCTATAGGTGAAGACTTCTTGCAGTAGAAGGCATGAGGCTTTTAAGGATGGTAGCTTTGCTGGGCATGGTGGTGCACACCTGTAATCCCAGTACTTGGAAGACTGAGACAGGAGGATCACAGGGTTGAGGCCAACCTCAGCACTTAGTGAGACCCTCAGTAGCTTAGTGAGACCCTGTTTCAAAATAAAATAGGACGCCGGGCGTGGTGGCGCACGCTTGTCATCCCCGCGCTTGGGAGGCACAGACAGGAGGATCGCGCAGGTTCGAAGCCAGCCGCACGTGCTGGCTTAGGAGACCCTGTTTCCAAATAAAAATGTAAAAATAAGTCTGGGAGTGTAGTCCGGAGATAGAAGGGCTTCCAGGAACCCCAGTACCACCAAATAAATAAATAAATAAATAAATAAATAAATAAATAAATATAAAAAATAAAATAAAATAGGACTGGGGGTATAGCTTGGAGGTAGAATGCTTCTGGGTTAAATCCCAGGAAGAAGAAGGAGGAAGAGGGGGAGGAGGAGGAGGAGAAGGAGGAGGGGAGGAGAAGGAGGGGAGGAGGAGGAGGGTAGCTTTGCATGACGCCTGGTACATGATACTAAGTCATATGTTTCCTCTGTGCAGAAGGTGCCACTCCATTGTAGAAAATAGTAAATGAAAAAGAATGACTCTAATATGGGAGAAACCAAGGGCAAGATAAATGTAGATTATGAAATCCCATGTCCAGGTTTTCCATTTTCCATCCAGGTCCCTGGGAACCTTTTTTCTGGCAAAGGCTGCCGTAGATGTTAGGAGTCCTGTTCTCACGCCAGGTCAGTTTCACGTGTTGTAGTTACTGAGATAAGATTTTGGTTTAGCGCATTGCCCCTGGAGCACATTGCCCCTGTCTGGGCTTGGAGACCGTGGGGAGAGGAGGAGCCGCACAGCTTTTTATTATTTTTTCAGCTCAGCACCCACTTCTTCCTAACGACATCCTAATGTTTTTAGGGATCGCTTCTTCCGCCGTGTGCATAATTTAGCCAGGCGAAGTCAAGCCAGTTGTTGGCACTGTCTGTGGTTGCTGACGGGGCCTGTCCCTCCTCTGCCATCCTAGTTTATCCCAGGAGTGGGCAGGGACCCAAGCCGTGTGGTAAGATCCCTTGTCTGAGACTCTGAAGTGGGAGGGAGTGACGGACACAGGGGAAAGGGGGTCGACAGTCACGCATCTCAGGCGTTGCTCCCCAACCAGACACCATGGCTTCTAAAGCTCTTGCTTCAGATCTCTGCAGATGTCTTAACACAGTCTTGTATCAGTTAGAGATTTGGTTGCAAGCTGCAATGCCAATCGTGGCTTCGAAGAAGAACAAGAAATTTATTGAAAGGATACAGAAACTAGAAGTTGGTGGGAGGCAATTGGAACAGACTTTGAACACGGGCATAGAGGGGTTATGAAATGGAAGGCACGGAGATGGTATTTTAGTGGAAACCGTCTACCAGAGCAAATCTGCAGCTGCTAAAGCGTGTTGCCCCTCTGGCTGCCCTGGAGTTATCGCTCAGTGTCTTTTTGTCTCCACTGTTCTGTCCAGATTCAAAGCCTCACGTAGGAATGGTGAGATTTGCCGTGCTTGGGTCACATACTCACCTAATCGCCGTGGGCTGGAGGGGAAGAAGAAGCACCCTGTTAGGGTTTACACATGGACTGTTCTCCAGAAAGTCTCACCTGTTGGCAAAGAAGTGATATTCAGAGGTCAAAGAATTGAATCACGAGGACCCTAGCCTCGGCAGTGGAGAAATCCATTTGGTGGATTAATATGTTGAATGGATTTGCCAGGTGGTTACTGCAAGCAGATGGGGCATGGCTAGAGGAGGTAGGTCACCGAGAGCGTGGCCCTGGGTCTGCATGTGTTCCTGGTCCCTTCCTTTCCCTCTCTCTCTCTCTGCTTCCCGACCACCATGAGCGGAGCAGCTCTCCTCCACCATCTGCCGCCATGATGTTTCTGCCTTGCAGCCAGCTGACCATGGACTGAGCCCCCGCACCATGAGCCCACATGGGCCTTCCGTCCTCTTAAGTTACTCTTCGCAGCTCTTTGTTCACAGTGAGGAAAAACTAACTAATCCACCTTCTCTTTGGCTTCCATAGCTAAAGGCTAGTTTGACACATGATGGGAAATGCCCGAATGAGAAAGGAAATTGGATTCGCCCAAAAGGGGGTCACGCTTACCCTCCTGCCGATTTCCATTCCACGTTTCTGTGTCTTCACGTGGGTTCTGTAAATTCTCCAACCAGCCCTCTCTTTATCTTTATATATTTAAAGCAGGATCGTGTTAAGTTGTTGAGAGTCTCACTAAGATGCCGGGGCTGGCCTTGAACCTGCAACTCTTCTGGCTCAGCCTCCCAGATACTGGGATGACAGGCATGTGCCACCACGCTTGGCTTATAAGTCCCCCGTTCTCACTCCTCCTTTGAGCTATTTATCACTGAATTTCTTCCACATCCACATGTGCACAAGGCACGTGTTAAACTTCTGTTTTATTCTTGCTTGTAAGTTTTATGTCAGTTTAATTTGCAGAACCTAAGAGACTGAAGGGGGGAGAACTCTGTCCTCTCTGTAGACTCTAGACTGGCTGACAGCTGGAGGAGGTGGGCTGGGGTGGCGAGTAGCTCTAAACTAAGGTTATTACCCTATGCCTTAGGAAAAAGAAGAAGGTTAGACATGGCCTGTGAGTACTGAAGGAGAGTTAATAGCCATGGAACACTGGCTGTGGTGCCAACTCCACGTTACCTATTTTACATGGTATTTCGCCTGAGCCTTTACGTCCTGGAGCGGGCCATGACCTTGTCATCTTCCTGTAAGGGTTCTGCAGTGCTCAAGCTGAGAATCGGGCTTCAGGTGATGCACAGTTCAGCCCGCCCTCCCACCTGCCCAGGTGCCCAGGTACAGAGGACGCCCAACCTCCCTCAGCCCTCGAGTGACAGCTAAGGAATTCCGGGTTGGCATCCAAATTCAGATCTGCCTGTGGGCTGACTGCAGCCAGGCGCGTGCCTCTGTGTCTTCTGGGCTTTGGTGAGTTAGCACGTTTCCTGCCCACTCCTACCTGGAAGCCCCACATGTTTTGCTGAGTCTCATCTATCTCCCAAGACTCTGAGCCCCAAGCAGTGCAGTCTGTGCCCAGTGCTCGTCAGTTTGACAGCTCTTGACTCCAGCACATCGAGGCAGCCTCACTGACCAGCACAAGGAGTTCCCCACTCAATAGACCAGTGAGGCCGTCCCCTGCCAGAGGCCAAGCCTAGACGGGTGACAGCCACTGTTTCTAGTCAGCCCTATGTAGAGTGATGGGGGGTGGAGTGCTGGAGGACCCCAGGATTCTCCCTTGTAAGCAACAGGAGCCACTTCTCATCTACAGAGGGAGGCTGGAGAATGGCCCACAGGATTGAGGAAGCTGAATAGCCGGGCTCAGAAAGGACAGGGATGAACCGGGCATCATGGCGCATGCCTGTAATCCCAGGACTTGAGAGGCTGAGACAGGAGGATGGCAGGTTCAAGACCAGCTTTGGCAACTTAGGAAGACTCTTAGGAATTTAGCAAGATCCTGTTTCAAAATCAAAAATAAAAAGGGCTGGAGGTATAGGTCAGAGGTAGAATGCCCCTGGGTTTGATCCCTAGTGCCAAAAAGAAAAAAAAAAAAAAAAAGGACCGGAATGGGCATGAAATACAGATAATCTCCTGGAATCTGTGTGCCTTTAGGACAAATTCATTCAGCATGAGGACTTGAGTTCAGCCCTGCATCCGGCTTTAGCTTGAAGCAGACCTCTTGGTTGACAGCTCACCCATGTTGTGTGCAGTGGGAGAGGGACTCTTCGAAGACACAGAAGTTCTGCTTTTGAGAAAACTGGTGAGGGCTCCTGGGGGGGAGGGTCTGCAGGTCCTAGTGTTTCAGGAGACTCAGTCTCTCCCTTTTCAGTTTCCCCCTGATTCTTCTTCTTCTTCTTTTTTTTTTTTGGTGGTACTGGGGTTCCTGGAAGCCCTTCTACCTCCAGGCTACACTCCCAGACCTATTTTATATTTTTATTTAGAAACAGGGTCTCCTAAGCCAGCGCGCGCAGCTGGCTTCGACCCTGCGCGATCCTCCTGTCTCCGCCTCCCAAGCGCAGGGATGACAAGCGTGCGCCGCCACGCCCGGCTCCCCCTGATTCTTGAAATAGGATTTCCAGAGGCCAAAATCAGAAAGTTGGGCGTGGTGGTGCACACTTGTGATGCCAGCATTTGGGAAGCCGAGACGGGGGATCGTGGTTAGAGGACAGCCTTAGATACTTAGGGAGGCCCTCTGCAGCTCAATGAGACCCTGTTTCCAAATAAAGAATAAAAAACTGGTCTAGCGGTGTAGCTCGGAGGTAGAGTGCCCCTGGGTTCCATCCCCAGTACCTCAAAAACAAAAACAAAAACACTAAATCAGAGACAGTTTTCTTAATTTACCATTAAATGGCTCAGTCGACAAACTTACAAACAAAGGGCTTACGTGATTCTTCTGCTCTCGTCCTCTCACTTTAGAGAGGGAAGGAGTAAGCTTGAGATTTATTATACCTAGCAAGGCGCTTAAGTTACATACCACCCCCCCAGCTCTCTCCAGTCTTTAAACTAGCTCCCCCTTGTTTACCTTAGGAAGAGCTCCGGGATCGTGACTCTGGGTTGCCTGAGGAACAGCCCCCCCTTATCTTTTGGAAGTGTCTGTTCGCTTGCTTGTGGGAAACTAGGGGAAGGGGTCGGGGAACTCTTACTTTTTCCCATCTTAGGTTTAAACTCCTAACAATATTTCTAAGGCTCTGACTGGGTGTCCTATCTCACTAGGAACTATGGGAACAGAGAAAAATGTCCAGCCCAGCCCAGCCTGGGAGGTCAGAGAAGCCTTCTGGAAGAAGAAACAGCAATCTGAAAACTGAAAACTGGGTGTGGTGATGTCCTTCTTGGGAGGCTGAGACAGGAGGATCGCGGGTTTGGGGTCAGCCTCAGCAAATTAGCAAGACTCAGCAACCTAGCCAGACCCTGTTTCCAAACACACACACACACACACACACACACACACACACACACACACAGAGTAATTAAAAATAAAAAGGACTGGGGGTGTAGCTCGGATCCCAGGTTCAACCCCCATTATACCTCCTCCCCACACACAGAGGCTTCCAAGGGGCAAGATGGTACTATTTAACCATCAAAAAAATTAAGCAGTGCAGGTCAACTAAGCACCTGGGAAATAGGGTCTCACTAAATTGCTGAGGCTGGCCTCGAACCTGTGATCCTCCTGTCTCAGCCTCCCAAGTGTTGGGATTATAAGCGTGCATCCCCATGCCCAGCTGTCCTTGAATATTTTAAGGTCAACTGAGCACCTGAAAGTCTGGGCTGTGACTCCCTCCCTCCCTACCTCCCTCCCTGTCTCCCAGGGCGTCTTCAGGATGAAATAAAATCATGAATCTCCTGCCTGGAGAGCTGATGGGAAGGAAAATGCCACTGCGGGCCCCAGCGTTTGTGCCGTTTCTCTCTGCTCTGGTGGCGGGGGAGGGGCCTCCAGTCTCGGGAGCTGCCTGAACCCATCCGCACTGGTGCGGGACACAAATTGCAGCTTGACATTTATAGCAGCCGCGATCCGATCCCGCATTATCGATTATTCAGGAAAAAGGAAGCTGGGATGGCTAGGCCCCCACCTTGTTAAAAACCTGCCCTGGTTGCATTTCATCCTGACCAGAGAGAGGGCTGGAGCTGGGAAGGGGAGCCAGCGCCGTCCAGTGAAGGTCTTGAGAGCAAGGCCCACTCTTACTCCCTGGCTTTGAGGCTTTGATTCATGTGAAAATCCACAGACACCTGGGAGCTCCCAGGGAGGAATTATTGCTCTCCTCCCCTTGGGCTCATTCAGTCTCTGTTGTGTTGCATCATGGGGCTAATGAAAGGGGAGCCGGGTGGAGCTGGCCGCCTTTGATGGCTTAGGGCTCCTCCTGCAAGCTCCGTGTCTCTGATGGAGCGGATGAGCTTGTCCCCTCCTGCGAGGCAGAGTCATGAGAGGCTGTGCGCTCCCTGCTAATGACTGTGGGAGCCGGTGCAGGCGTGGACCGCCTCTGCTCTTAAAGAGCACTTAGCGGTTTCATTAAAGTCCAAATTCAGATGCAGCCATCCAGAGAGAAAAGCCAATCCCCGCTATGAGTTGAGGGGGGGGGGGGTTAGGAAGCTGCCCCTGGGGCCTATGCCGGCGGCTCCTGGGAAGCAGACAGGCCCCGGGTTGGATGGGATTTGAGGCCCAGCTCTGCTTTATTTATTGTTTACTCTTTTTTTTTTTTTTTTTTTTTTTTGGTGGTACTGGGGTTCCTGGAAGCCCTTCTACGTCCGGGCTACTCTCCCAGACCTGTTTTTATATTTTTATTTGGAAACAGGGTCTCTTAAACCAGCGAGGCTGTCTCCGAACCAGTGAGGTCCTCCTGTCTCCACCTCCCAAGCGCAGGGATTACAAGCGTGCGCCACCACGCCCAGCTTATTTACTTTTTGATGGTGCTGGGGATTCAACCCAGAAGCATTCTACCTCTGATCTACACCCCCTGCCTGATTTTATTTTATTTTTAAATTTTTATTTATTTATTTATTTTGTGGTACTAGGGATGGAACCCAGAGGGCATTCTACTTTTTTTTTTTTTTGGTGGTACTGGGGTTCCTGGAAACCCTTCTACCTCTGGGATACACTCCCAGACCTATTTTACATATATATTTTGGAAACAGGGTCTCTTAAGCCAGCAAGGCTGGCTTTGAACCTGCGCGATCCTCCTGTCTCCACCTCCCAAGCGCGGGGATTACAAGTGTGCGCCACCACGCCCGGCAGGGGGGCATTCTACTTCTGAGCTACACTCCTATTTTTAGTCTTTTTTATATTTATTTATTTATTTACTTATTTACTTACTTACTTATTTATTTATTTATATTTGTGGCTCTGGGGATGGAACCCAGGGGCATTTGACCTCCGAGCTATACCCCCTGCCCAATTTTTTATTCTTTATTTTGAAACAGGGTCTCACTGAGTTGTGAAGGGCCTAAGTAGCTGAAGCTGTCTGCGAACCGGGATCCTCTAGTCTCAGCCTCCCAAATGCTGGGATTACAAGCATGCGCCACCACGCCCGGCTGTCATTTTTATTTTTAAAACAGGGTCTCTCTGAGTTGCGAAGGGCCTCATTATTTTCTGAGGCTGGCCTCTAACCTGAGATCTTTCTGCCTCAGCCTCCCAAGTCCTGGGACTACAGACATGTGCCACCTTGCCTGGCTTCATTTTTATTTTGAAACTGGGTCTAAGTTGCCGAGAGCCTCGCTAAGTAGCTGAGGCTGGCTGCGAACCAGCGCTCCTGTCTCAGCCTCCCAAGTACTGAGATTACACAAGTCCCGAGGATTCTCTTGTTGGCTTGTCGATGGCTGCCTTCTCCCTGTGTCCTCTCCCAGCCCCTTCTCTGTGCCCAGAGAACCCTGGCGTCTCTTCCTTTTTTCTCAAGGATGCCTCCTCTGCTCAGTGGATAAACCGCCTTCTGCAGGGGAGGCTGCCCTTCCACCCTGCTTTGAAGTCAAGCCATGACTGTCGCTGGTTATCTGGCTTAGCCATAGCATGCGGTCTAGCCTGTCGTCGGGGCAAGTTCCCTGGGGGAAACTTCCTAGAAAGGGCTTCTTTCCCTTTAATGAGATGCATGAGGGACTGATACCCTTCCTCTCCTGGAACTTCTCATGCAGTTCCTCAGCGGCCATTCTGAGGTCATGAGGCGGTAGACCAGAAGACTGGAAGAGACCTGGGTCCCAGACATGTCGCTGAGCCATGGCGTCGACGACACTGAAGCTGCCCCACTGCCTCAGTCTCTGAGGGAGGCATGAGGAAGGACACTATGTAAATGGCGTAAGCAGCGGATAGGTTTGCCTGATGGCTGAGGATGTAGGCACCAGCAGGGTTGGATTTTCCTGAGGAGTGTGAAGGAAGGAGACTGCTCCAGGCGTCTCACCTGGTTGCTGGTGGGTTTCTGACACTCTTTGGTAGGCCCGGACCTGGAGAAGCATCACCAGTATCTGCCTCTGTCCCCACAGAGCTCCCTTCTCAGTAAGCACTTCGGCCATATTGTTTTAACACCCCCCTGGCCGGGTGTGGCAGTGCATGCCTGTAATCTCAGTACTTGAGAGGCTGAGACAGGAGGATCGCAGGTTTGAAGGCCCACCTCAGCAACTTAGTGAGGCTCTATCTCCAAATTAAAAAAAAAAAAAAAAAAAAAAAGAATTAGGGCTAGGGATGTAGTTAGGAGGTAGAATGCCCCTGGCTCAATCCCCAGTACCAAAAACAAAAGCAAAACTAACAAAAAAAAAAGAAAACCTAAGAACTCCCCAGTGAGCTCTGCTAACTTGACATCCTCTAGTATTTGGGGGTCGGGGTACAATCCATGACTCCTAGCTTGGGACCAGTTTTGTGACAGCCGACCTCCTGAGTGGGTGTTTGGTACTCACTCTGGCTGAACTGCAGACAGACGTCTCAACAGGGCCGCCTGCTCCAACTTCTGGCGCCGTGGCTGTCTCTTCCTACCAGCAGGTCCCACGAGGCTGCCGACCATCTCCTCCTCTTGCTCTTGGAGACGTGTGTGGGGGTCCATGAGCCGCATCGCCACACAGACACTGCCGCTGAGGGCCGCGGCTTGCAGAGGCCTGAGCAAGAGCCCAGGGTGTCTGAAGAAACAGCAGAAGTGAAATAACACCGTCACCCTCAGCTTTTCCACCGTATGGGGGCCGCCCTTGCGCCTTGGCTTGTGGCCCCCTCCTCCATCTTTTTTTTGGGGGGGGCACAAAAAAAGGAAGAGTACTGGGGATGAACTTGGGAAAATTCTACCTCTGAGCTACACCCCAGCTCAATTTTATCTTTCACTTAGAAACAGGGTCTTGATAAGGTTCTGAGAGTTTCTCTTAAATCACCGAGGCTGGCCTCCAGTCTCAGCTTCCCCAGTCCTGAGATTCTGGGCCCGTGCCCGGCTCTCGTCTGTTTCCCAGCAATCACCCCAGTCCCTGTTTCCGTGGGCACATCACCTTTACTCTTACCGAGACCCCGGTGATCTCATCAGGCTCGACCGGATGGCCCATGATAATCTCCCATCTCCGAATCCCTAACTTGGTCTACAGAGTTCTGGGAATTGGGACCTGGGGATCTGTGAGGATCGTCTTCAGCCTGCTAACCACAGGGGATGAGACTGTCTATTGTGTAGTGCAAGGGCTGTTAGAAGTGGACGGCACAGCCGGGCATGGGGGCACACACTTGTAATCCCACTACTTGAGAGGCCGAGACAGGAGGATGGCAGGTTCAAGGACAGCCTCGGCAAGTAGTGAGACTCTTGGGAGCCTAGCGAGACCCTGTTTCAAACTAAAAGTAAAATTGGGTTGGGGTTTAGCTCAGAGTTAGAATGTTCCTGGGTTCCATCCCCAGCACTGTACACACACAAACACACACACACACACACACACACACACACACACACACACAAGTGGATGGCATAGAAGTATTTCTCAGCCAGGCGTGGGGGCACAGGCTTGCAATCCCAGCATTCGGGAGGCTGAGACTGGAGAATCTGGGTTCAAGGCCGGCCTCAGCTACTCACCTTTTGCAACTCGGTGAGACCCTGTTTCAAAATAACGTATAAAAAACAGGGCTGGGGGTGTAGCTCGGAGGTAGAATGCCCCTGGGTTCTATCCCTAGCACCCCCCCAAAGGTAGTATTTCTCTATATCTTGACGTGGAGTTGGGTGGAGAGTGGGGTGAATGGTTCTCAAAGTGGGGTCCCAGACCGGCAGCAGCATCACCGGGGAACCTGTTGGTTGTGCTAATTCTCAGGCCCTGCTCCAGACCTCCTGAATCAGGGGGAATTCAGGCTGGAGCTTAGCAACCCACACTTAGATAAGTCCTACCACAGGGTCCTGCCTTCGTATGTATGTATGTATGTATGTATGTATGTATGTATTTGTGTGTGTGTGTGTGTGTGTGTGTGTGTGTGAGTGTGTGTCGTAGTAGAGATTGAACTCAGAGGCATTCTCTCTCCGAGCTATACTTCCAGCCCTTTGTATATAAGTTTTAATTTTGGAACAGGGGCTCACTACATTGCCGAGGCTGGCCTCGAACCTGCGATTCTCCCGTCTCAGCTTTCTAAGTGCTGGAATTAGAGCTGTGTGCCACCATACCTAGCTTGTTTAAAATTTGATATTGCGTTCTTTGCAAACTCTTTTCCGTCAACATGGTACTTGTCCCGGTGACTGAGCTGGACAGTCACCGCCCGGTGCTTTCTTTGCTGTGTGTGTATGTATGTATGTCTGTATTTGTGGTACTGGGGATTGAACCCAGGGGCATTCCACCTCTGAGGTACACCCCCAGCCCTGTTTTATTTTTTTATTTTGAATCAGGGTCCTACTAAGTGGCTGAGGCTATCCTTGATCCTGCGATCCTCTTGTCTCATCTTCCCAAGTACCGAGATCACAGGCATGTACCACCGTGCCTGGCTTCTTCTTCACTTTTGCACTTTGGGCAGACAAATGCCCAAAGTGTATTTAGGAAATACAGATCACCAAATCTCAGATCCAAATCTGAGTCCTCGGCTGGGTGCAGTGAGCATCCTGTAATCCCAGCTACTCAGAAGCTGAGGCAGGGAGATTGCAAGTTCAGGGCTGGCTTTGGCAACTTAGCCAGATTCTGTCTCCAAATAAAATAAAAATTGGCTGGAGTTGCAGCTCAGTGGCACAGCAGCCACTGGTTTCAAAACCTGAGTTCTCAGGGAAGTCTAGGTAGTGACAGAGACACATGACACGCTCGGGGGGCAGGAGGGGTGGTCACGAGGGATGTCTTCCATGAGGACATGCTATCAGAGCTGGGAGCTGAGGGCAGGAAGGAGTTAACTTGGTGAGGAAGTGGGAGGGGCTTCCAGGCAGAGATCTAGCAGGTGCAAAAGCTAGCAGTTTTCCTGGGGGCTCAGCAAATAGGAGGGTCCAGGAAAGACCCCAGTGCAGCCGGATTCCTTTAACATGTATTTATTACACTCCTACAGCGTGCCCTGGGCTCCTGCCTTTAATGACCTGGAATTTCAGCTCACGTATGGGCTGGGAAGAGATAAAGAGAAGCGAGTGGGACAGAGGTTAGGCGGCGGGAGGGAGGTTAGGCGGCGTAGGTCTCACCACCTCCACTCGGGCAAAGCATGCCCCAGGCGCCTCCCGCCAGACTTGGTATTCCACAAGTCAGGTACAGAAAGCCCACAAGGCTGCGTTCTCATCCAAGATGCGTTTACACAGGTTTCCATCTCAGAGCTGATGGCGTCAGTGGCGATCCGGGAAGGAGGAGGCACAATGACTCTGTTTTAATAACACGGTTGACGGCGTGGCTCGGATCCTGGAGGGTCGTGGGTTGTTGACATCTGGGGGCGTTTCTGCAGTGAGCGAGGTCCTGGTCCCTGGCCACCTTGCAACCTTGCCTCTCGGTTTGCTTAGAATGGTCTTGGCTGATGGCCAGTGCACCCACATAATTATCAGAACAAATGGTGTGTGCCTTCCAAATAAATGGTGCCGTCACCCTCATGACACAGGACTCAGAGAACCAACCCATCCTTGCTCCTCACCAGCCCCCGAGGGAAACCCAACCCTAGCAAAAGAAACCCTCCTCTGTAGCCAGGCATGGCGGCGCAGGCTTGCGATCCACTCAGTACTTGGGAGGCTGAGACAGGAGGATCGTAGGTTTGTGGCCAGCCTCAGCTACTTGGTGAGACCTTCTGCAATGAGTGAGACCCTGTTTCCAAATAAAGAATAGGAAATAGGGTTGGGGGTGTAGCTAGGAGGTAGAATGCCCCTGGGTTCAATCTCTAGTTCAGAAAAAAAAGAAAATAAAAAATAAAAAAAATCACCATCCGTTAGTGTTTGAGGGCCCTTCTATGCCAGGCACAGCTCTACAAAACCAGGCAAAAAGACTTTCTAGGATCTGATGTTAGACGCGCGCGCGTGTGTGTGTGTGTGTGTGTGTGTGTTTGTGTGTGTGGTACGGGGGATGGAACTCAGGGACATTCTACCTCTGAGCTACACCCCCAGCCTTATTTTTTTCTTTATTTTTTTGAAACAAGATCTCACTGAGTTGCAAAGGACCTCACTAAGAAGCTGAGGCTGTCCGAGAAACTCAGTCCTTCTGTCTCAGCCTCCCAAATACTGGGATTACAAGCGTGCGCCACCAAGCCCCCAGCTGATGTTAGGCTTTTTTTTTTTTTTTTTTGGTGGTACTGGGGTTCCTGGAAGCCCTTCTACCTCTGGGCTACACTCCCAGACCTATTTTTATATTTTTATTTAGAAACAGGGTCTCCTAAGCCGGCGCGCGTGGCTGGCTTCGAACCTGCGCGATCCTCCTGTCTCTGCCTCCCAAGCGCGGGGATTACAAGCGTGCGCCACCACGCCCGGCATTGATGTTAGGCTTTTAATTGAACCCAGGAAAAAGCTTAAGTAGAACGAAAGGAAGCGAAGACATTGACAAGATAAAGGGCACTCACTTCCACTTAATAGTGCGATCAGCCGTGAAGCCAGAACATTGCTCAGGGAATAGGAAGTTTCCTCCATGAAGGATAACAGATCGCCCCAATTCAGTGTTAAATTATTTAAAACATTGCAATGGTGCAATTTAGAGGAAAAACCACAGTTCCCTTGGCTGTCCTCCTGTTTCAGAGCGAGGGTTGTTAAGGCTGGTGTGTATCTACTCAGACCTTCCAAAGAAAATTATTTAATTAATTTTTGTGTGTGTGGTCCTGGAGATTGACTCCAGGGGCATTCTCCCTCTCGAGTTACACCCCTAGCCCTATTTCATTGCTTATTTGGAAATAGGACCTCACTAAGTTGCTGTGGCGAGCCTCAAACCTGATATCCTCCTGTCTCAGTCTCCCAGGTACTGGGATTACAGGTTTGTGTCACCATACTTGGCTATTTTATTTTATTTTATTATTATTATTATTTTTGGTACTGGGGATTGAACTCAGATGCATTCTACCTCTGACTTACACCTTCAACCCTTTTTAATTAATTAATTAATTATTTTTTGGTGGTACTGGGGTTCCTGGAAGCCCTTCTACCTCCGGGCTACACTCCCGGACCTATTTTATACTTTTTATTTGGAAACAGGGTCTCTTAAGCCAGCGAGGCTAGCTCCGAACCAGCGTGATCCTCCCATCTCTGCCTCCCAAGTGCGGGGATTACAAGTGTGCGTCACCACGCCCGGCATCTTAATTTTTTTTTTTTAAATAGGGTCTCACTAAGTTGCTGAGGCTGTTCTTGAACCTTCAATCTTCTTGTCTCAGCAGCCTCCCAAGTACTGGGATTACAAGTGAGTGCCACCATGCCCCTTCCCCAAGCAAATTTTAGTGACAAGTAGCAAGAAGAATGAGAGCAAAAGCAAAGAATATAAGAAGGAGCACCCGTGTCCAGAGCACAAGGGCAGCCCCAGCAAGCCCTCTGGAATCCTCCCAGTTACATCCGCTGTTCATTAAAGGTGGCCACTTGTCCGACCCTCCGTGCCAGTGATTCCGTGAATTCCAAAAAGACAAAGCTGGAAGGAAAGGGGTCATTGTATATTTTGTGTCCACTCTCTCCCTCGGCCTGGAGAAGCATCCACGTGGAATGTAGTTTGCTCGCTCTCGGTCTCGGGTATATTCCTCTGCGGGCAGAGATCCACCCATTGGGTTCTGTGGTTGGTGAGAGTCTGGGTTGCTTGCAGTTTGGGGCTGTTCGGAAGACTGGATGCTCCTGCGAACACTCACAGGGCATGTGCACCACGTGACTGTTATTCCATCCATACCTACCTAGGAATGGACTTGCCAGGTCCTGTGGTAGGGGATACTCAACTTTAATGCTGGGGTGGACTTTGGTCACTGGGGAGAGGAGGGGATCGAGTGTCACTTTTTCCCACGTGGATTTCCAATCGAGCACCACCGTGTGTTTCTACAGCCGTGTAGTGACACCTTTGTCACCATGCCGTAAGTGAGTCTGGACTCCCGGCTCTCATCTGTGATCCACCTGTGTGTCCTTGGGCGGCTACCACACTCTCGACTGCGGATGCTGAGCGACCCAGTGGGGCAGACCCTTATGTCTTTCAGTCTTTAAGAGCTTTGGGCCCCGTGCCTCTCCCAATTAAAATCATTTTGTCAATTCTCACAATCTTTGCAGATTTTGATGAGATTAAAAGCTATTGATCGATTTGGGGAGAAATGAAAATTTAGAACACTGAATCATTGGCTCCTGTCTCAGTGGTTCATTTTTTTCATTTGTTTAGGTTGCGTTGATTTTGTTTCATTTTTTAGATGTCTGCAGAATGGTGTTCTGTCCTCTCTTTCATCCTTCCTTCCCTTTCTTAATTGTGTGTGTGTGTGTGTGTGGTATTGGGGACTGACCTCAAGAGTACTCTACTACTGAGCTACACCCCAACCCTTTTTAAAACTTTGAAACAGGGTCTTGCTAATATTTTTAAATTTTGAGATAAGGTCTTGCTTGTCGGGGCCCACTCGGCAGGACCGAGGTGGCACCCAGGCTTGTTGCCAGCGTGGACTCAAGATGGCGCCTGGGCTTGCAGCCAAGTCACAAGGCTCACGAGGCTGGCGGTGCCCTGAGCCTGCGCAGTGAGCCCTATCAGGCGCCTTACGGATAATTAGTGACGCAACGCCTCGTGCTACCACCTGCCCGCCCAGGAGAGCATTGAACCTGGGGTAATAAAACTGCTTGAGGAAGATCGTGTAAGAGTCGTCACTGCGCACGACAAATGGTGGCCCGTACGGGGAACTTCGCTTTGATCAGAACCTCGGCAGTCCCGGGCAGCCGGCTGGTAAGTACTCCTTTGACTCCGAAAAGGGAGGAGGAGGCTCCATTAAGGAGGATATTTTTTAGTGTTTTCCCCGATCAAAGGGGGCTCCATTAAGGAGGGTATTTTCCCCGATCAAAGGGGGCTCCATTAAGGAGGATATTTAGTAAATAAGGCTCGCGGATAAGCGAGGCTCGCGGAAAAGCGAGGGACAGCGCTGTATTTTCCCCGATCAAAGGGGGCTCCATTAAGGAGGATATTTTTTAGTGTAAGCAAGTTATTTCCCCGATCAAAGGGGGCTCCATTAAGGAGGATATTTTCCCCGATCAAAGGGGGCTCCATTAAGGAGGATATTTTTTAGTGTAAGCAAGTTAGAGAATCGGGCTGGTCCTGATTCGACTCCCTCTCCTAATCCGCCACCATAGATGGAAGACACCTGAGGTTAGTTGGAAAAGGCGCCTAATGTGTAAAGGATAGGTCAGAAGATTAGTTCCTAACGTAAGAGTTGTAAACTGCTGCTTGGTACTGTAGAGATGAGTTGTTTTCTTTAAGATCTTTGGGGAATTATTTCTACTTTCCCTCTTCCTTTACCTTGGTTAATGATGGTTTAGGTTGTTTTATTGATACCTGTTTTCTGACTTTCTGCTATGCTTCTATGCACCCTTGGAGACTTTGGAATTTCTGCTCTTATTGCTGTAATTGTGGCCTCTGTGGCCGTGGCAGTTATTGCAGCCACTATGAATGCTCTATCCTCACATGTGGCTGCTGGCATGGCTCAGCAAGCTCAATTATCTGGACTATATGTATAACGTATGTGCAGTATCAGAATTTCTCCCATGCAGGCAATTTGTTTCGTCAATTAAGCAAGACGCTTCTAGGAACTTGGAGCCGTGAATTTGAACACACCATGATTGAGCTATGAGCATCCATCGCTGCAATTAATTCTACCCGCGTGGAAGTCGCCGCAGTACAACAATGAATGGACTTAATACACGGAACATTGGGTTTTTTAAAAGACTGGGGTGGCATGGCGTTCTGGGCATTCTTGCTGGTGGTAGCATGATGTTTCATGGTTGGATATATCAGGCGAACTCGACAACGCACACTGCAACAACAGCGCATATTGGTGCAAGCTATGGCAGCCCTTGAAGCTGGCTTATCTCCCCATGTACGGCTCAGTATGCTGGATCGGTAGTCAGTGACGGGTAAGATCGTCCCAGGGACCTTTCAACCTAAGACAGGGAAACAATCATGCTATTGTTCTCCCAATGACGGGTAAGAATGGTCCTTGAGGGTCGGCAACCTAAGACAGGCACGATCCCGAGCCTTATTTTAATAAAACAAAAAGGGAGATATGTCGGGGCCCACTCGGCAGGACCGAGGTGGCACCCAGGCTTGTTGCCAGCGTGGACTCAAGATGGCGCCTGGGCTTGCAGCCAAGTCACGAGGCTCACGAGGCTGGCGGTGCCCTGAGCCTGCGCAGTGAGCCCTATCAGGCGCCTTACGGATAATTAGTGACGCAACGCCTCGTGCTACCACCTGCCCGCCCAGGAGAAGGTTAAAAAGCGCGCATGCCCTAGCGGGAGAAAGGAGAAGGAGCTAAGAGGGTTGGTGGACAGGAAGAGCAGTTCCTTGGCGGACTGCTCCGGGCTCCGAGCTGGGACGGACATGTTCACAAAGCCACCATTGTGACCGGTGTGTGCTGCAGCAGAGACGTAGAGTGCCACAGAGGAGGGTTGGTGGAGTGATGAGGGAGGAGATAGAAGACTGATGTTGTTTTTACCTGAGAGGGCTTTGAGAGAGCATTAAAGAGGAATGGTAACTGTATAAGAACCTGGGGTAATAAAACTGCTTGAGGAAGATCGTGTAAGAGTCGTCACTGCGTGCGACACTTGCTAAGTCGCTGTGCGCTGGTCTTGGACCCGCCATCCTCCTGTCTCAGCCTCCCACGTACTGGGATTACAAGAGCGCGCTGCCATCCCTGGCTGCTGTTGGGATGTTTTTCATTAGATCTACTCCTATTGTTTTTGATATGATTTGATGCTATTAGGATACTTTTAAATTGTTATTTTATGTTTCATGTATAGAAATCCAATTATCTTTTTATATACCATATGTCTAGCAGCCTTGAGGCTAAGAATTTATCGCTATACTTTTTCGATTTTCTACAGCAATTATGACAAGTTCAGATAGCAATGATTTTATTTTTCTACTTCAAACCTCATATCGTATTTTTTTCTTTCAGTAGCATAATTATGAGTACAAGTGACCACAGTGGTCGCTCTTACCTCTATCTTGCTCTTAGGGGGATATTTTACTATCATGATTGATATTTATTAGAGGCTTCTTAATAGAAATTCTCTATCAGATTAAGAAAAGTTTTTTTTTATTTCTTTGATTTTTTTTTTGAGACTTGAATTAAGGGAAATTTGTTTTGATTTGTTTTTCTGGTACTGGAAATTGAACTCAGGGGCTTTCTTCCTCCAAACTACATCCCTACCCCCTTTTAACTTTATTGTTATTGTTTAGTTTGAAGCAGGATCTTGCTAAGTTGCTGAGGCTGGCCTCAACCGGCAATCCTCCTGTCTCAGCCTCCCAAATACTAGGATTACAGGCATGCACCATCATGTCAGCTTCAATGGTCTTCATTTTTTTAAAAAAAAAATACATAGTTTATAGTTGTTGAGCACAAGTGGTCTGTCTATGTCCATTAGTTGATATGTTAGTAATACTCAATATTTCTATATCTTAGTCATAAATCGCTAAGTCAAACGTGAGAAGGAGAGGGGGGAGAGAATGGAGCAGGAATTAGGTAAGTGCTGACTGGGTGATGTGTGATGTCTGCCTCCACCATCTTGTACTCCATTAAGATGTATGACTACAATGCACCAATAAAAAAAATTTAAAAAAAGAAAGTACAAGAAAATCGGTTTCAAAAAAAAAAGGAAGTGCCTTGAAGTCCCATACCCCCCTTATCATAAAACTCTTTGGGAGTTAAACATTTTCCTTCCCAACAGCAAAGGCTTAACGATGAATTACATGAAATGTTAAAAAAAAAAATCTCAAGAACAAGCTGGGCGTGGTGGCGCATGCTTGTAATCCCAGCATTTGGGAGGCTGAGACGGGAGGATCGTAGTTTGCCGCCAGCCTCAGCCACTTAGTAGCTTGACAACTCAGTGTGACCCTGCTTCAAAATAAAGAATAAAAAATAGGGCTGGGTGAGTAGCTCAGAGGTAGAATGCCCCTGGGTTTCATCCCTGGTACTGCAAAAAAAAAAAAAAAAAAAAAAAAAAAAAAAAAAACAACAACAACAACAACAAAATCAAGAACAATCTTACTCTGGCAAATATAATAAAACCTCATCAATAAAAGAGATTTAAAAATTAAGTTTGAAAAAAAATTTCTATATTTTACGCATTTTCACCTGTGGATTTCTTTCGCTTTGTAGAGCATTAGTCTTTCGTCTCATGTTTTGAAGCTTGTGGAATCGGAAATCTCAATATGAGGGGCTAGAACTGCTTTTTTTTTTTTTTTTTGCGGGTCTGGGGATGGAACCCAGGGGCATTCTACCTCCGAGCTACTCCCCCTGCCCTATTTTTTATTCTTTATTTTGAAACCGGGTCTCACCGAGTTGCAGAGGGCCTCACTAAGTAGCCGAGGCTGTCCGTGAACCGCGATCCTCCGGTCTCAGCCTCCCGAATGCTGGGATTCCAAGCGTGCGCCACCACTTTAGAACTACCTTTGATCTTTCTGTCTACTTAGCCCCGTGGTAAGAGCGAGCGGCACCAGCTTTCCTTACAACTTCTTTTCCTCCCCTTTCCTGGCGGCCTTTGAATAATTTTTATTCTCGTTTTCCCTGTTAGTCTGGCGACGTTAAACACTGTTTTACAAACCTCAGTAGTTACACAAGAGGTTACCATATGCATCCACGACTTATCAAGGCCTAATATAAATGAATGCTCCTCCTCTTTTATTTTTCCTAAACAGTGCAAGGACCTGAAAACATTTCAGTTCCACTTACCCTCTTCTAACTTTTAAGCTATTTTTGCTCTGTATTTTGTTTCTGTATGTGCTTTAAACCCCATGGTATAATATTGACGTATTGACACAAAATAATGTTCACTGTTAATAACTTTACGTGTGTATTATATATAAATATCAACACATGGCATTGTACATTAATATTAATTTAATTTAGATTTGGCGACAGTGTTTTCACCGCTCTTCCTTTCTTCCTACGGCTCTGAGCTTCTATCCAAGGTCATTTTTCTCCTCTATGAAGAATCACCCTCCAGTGTTTTCTTGACCTGGTCTGCTGGCAATTCATTTTTTTCCCCCCTAGATCTCTTTGGTCTGAAAATGACTCGATTTCACCCTCATTTTTGTAGGGTATTTTCCACGAGCATACAATTCTAGGTGACAATTGCTTTCTTTCAGCACTTGCAAGATCTCTAACCAACTTCTGCTTCCCCTGGATTGTGCTCAAGTCAGATTTCCACGTCCCCTGAAGGTCATCTGAAGGTTACCTGTCCCTCTCACCCCCACCTCCACAGCAGCTTTTAAGACTTTCTCGGTGCAATAACCCTGGGTGGTTTTCCTTTTATTTATCTTGTTTAGAGTTTAATGGGCCTCTTACATCTTAATTCGGTCAGTTTTCAAAGCTTCATTAGATATCTTCAGAGAAAAGGAACCAAGAGGAGATGCATCATGGGAGGTGGTCACGTGAGTAGGAAGCCCGAGAGGTCCCACGGTACTTATCTGTAGAGTGAAGACCAGGGCAGCCAGAGGGGTAGCTGAGCCCGAGCCTAAAGGCCTGAGAACCGTGTGTAGAGGGGGCCTGTTGGAAATCCCAGTTCCAGGCCAGAGAATGGGAGGTGGGGGCTTCAGTCCTTCACGGAGAGTGGGATGACATCGGCCCACTTGGGTGAAGGTAAATCTTCTTTACTGGGTTTACTGATTCAGTGGCTAATCTCTTCCAGAAACCCCTTCAAGACGTACCCTAAAATACCTAACTCTCTGAGCGTCCCCACCCCTGTCCACCGGACGCGTAAAATTAACCACGGTGAGGCAAGTCTCACAGGACGATAGCGTAGGTTCGAAGCCAGCCTCGGCTGGCTTAAGAGACCCTGTTTCCAAATAAAATATAAATAGTTCTGGGAGTGTAGCTCAGAGGTAGAATGTTTCCATCCTCAGTACCACCAAAAAAAAAAAAAAAAAAAAAAAAAAGAAAGTTGTCAGGGTCCTTGTTTGTGGGTCCCATTTGGTCCTTAGAGATTTGTCTGGGTGCAAACAATTTCCTATTCATCAGAGGTGACTTCAGAGCTAATGATTAAGAAGGCTTCCGACAGTGAGGCCAGCCTCAGCAACTTAGTGAAACCCTCAGGAACTTCCAGAGGCCCTGTATCAAAATAAAATAAAAAGAGTGGGGGTGTGGTGCTTGGGGTGTAGCTCATAGGTAGAATGCCCCTGCGTTCAGTTCTCAGTATCAGAAACAAAACAAAACAAACAGGATGCCTGTGGAGTTCTTACAACAGTGCCTGGCGCAGGGCAGCCTCTGCTTAGTGGTTGCTATGGTTTGAATATGCTTTGTGTTTCCCAGAATCATGGAGCTTAATCCCCCTTGTGTGGCGTGGAGAAGATGGAAACTCAAGCTGACTACAGTGTTCGGAGGAGACCTTGGGGAGGCAATTCGGATTAGATAAGATTGTCAGATGGAGTCAGGCGCGGTGGCTCATGCTCGTAATCCCAGCGCTTGGGAGGCTGAGACAGGAGGATCGCACGGGTTCGAAGCCAGCCTCAGCTACTTGGTGAGGCTCTCAGCAACTTAGTGAGACCCTGTTTCCAAATAAAATATAAAATAGCTTTGAGCATATAGCCCAGAGGTAGAAAGCCCCTGGGTTCCACCCTAGTACCACCAAAAAAAAAAAAAAAAAAAAAAAAAAAAAAAGATGGTCAGATGGAGCCCCATGATACCCGTTCCCTGCCTCTTGTCATGGGATGCCCTGCGCCACCTTGGACTCTGCAGGTAAGAAGGTCACCACGAGCTGCAGCCCCTTGACCTTGAATCCTTGATCTCGGATCTCTAGGACTGTGAAACAGAATAAAACTCCTTTTTTTTTTTTTAAGCTTACCTGATCTGTGGTGTGGTGTTGTTAGCGACAGAACATGGATGCACATGGTAGTCTTTTGCTGTGGGAAACAAAGCGTGGTAAAACTAGGTGCTCTGAGCTCAGGTCCTGCTTCCCGGTGGCCCTTCCCCTGGCCTCTGTCCACGCCATCTGGCTGTGCAGCTGGCTCTGCACCTCCCGGGAGCCAGTGCGCCCCTCCTGACTCCACCGTGAAATCTCTTCTTTATGCCCCTGGAAATACAAACCTGAGCAAGTCATGACAGCTCTTTGGGACAAGTCAGTTTAAAGTCTATAGAACAGAAAAAGTACCAGGAGAGATATTCAGAATATGGGTGTGATCACTGATTTGAGCCAGAGTACATTTATAGCCTTCCTAGTCTCAGAGCCCCAAGAAAACTTTTAAAAACCCTTTCAGTATAAAATTGCAGGTATGTATTTATTATTTGTTTGTTTATATATATATATATTGTGTGTGTGTGTGTAAGAGCCCCAAGAAAACTTTTAAAAACCCTTTCAGTATAAAATTGCAAGTATGTATTTATTATTTATTTGTTTATTTATGTGTGTGTGTGTGTGTGTGTGTGTGTGTGTGTGTGTGTGTTTTACTGGGGATTGAACCCAGGGGCATTCTGCCTCTGAGATATACCCCTAGTCATATTTTCTATTTTTATTTTGAAACAGGATCTCCCTATGTTGATGAGAGTCTCACTACTTGCTGAAGCTGTCCTTGAACCTGTGACCCTCCTGTCTCAGCCTCCCAGGTACTGAGATTATAGGCATGTATCACCAGGCCTGGATTAACGTGGCATTTACATTAGCCTTGGCCAACAGACTTTCTTGGGCCCTAAATCCCCTCTCCCAACCTGAGTCCCTCTTCTGTCTACTGCTGCAAACCCCACTTTCCTTCTTACACTCAGCTCAAAAACATCCTGCTTTTAAGCTTCCCGTGGAAAAAGACAATATTGGAATGACAAGAACTTTCCTGATCCGTGATTCACAGGCATTTGTGGCAATCATTATCCTAGCTGGACAGGTAATGCGTTAGGTCCCCCTGGTCTCCCCATTCCTCCTCTCCATCGCTTTCTCTGCCCTACTCCTGAATCCATGCACCTGTGGCTAGCAGAGGGTTCGGTATCCATTAGATTTTATTTTTTGGTACTGAAGATTGAACCCAGGGGCATTCTACCTCTGAGTGATACCCCTAGCCCTTTTTATGTTTAGTTTTGAAACAGGGTCTTGCTAGATTGCTGAGTCTCACTACATTGCTGAAACTATCCTTGAACCTGTGATCCCCCTGTCTCAGCCTCCCAGGTCCTGGGATTACAGGTATTCACCACCAGGCCCAGCTCAAATAGATATTTAATAAATGATCTGGGGGCAGATGTCACAAGAGCTCTCCAAGTTTCTAGTACCTGAACACACCTGTAGGAGGACTAGGCTTGTATGGTAAATGAAAGCAAGCAGGCTAGCTGGGTGCAATGGACGGCATGTACCACTAACAGGGGGAAGGGAGGGGCCTGCAGCCACAGCCGACCGTAGCACGAGTCAGGCAGACTCAGTACTCTCAAATCTGACCTGTCTTGAAAACTTTAAAATCCAGACTTTTAAAAATGTTGGCCCTTGACCTTACAACATTAACATGGATAGCACAGCAGGGAGGATTCCATAACCAGAACAGAGGAGTTCAGAAATGGAGCCATTATCTACAAAAACTGAATAGATGCTAATGGCGCTGCCACGGGGAAAGGTCAGGAGGGTGTCCTGGTCAGTGTGCGGTGCTATGACAAATGGCCAGGGACAAGGTGGCTTCCACAACAGTCCTTTGTTGCTCAAGGTAGTTCTGGAAGCGAGAGGCCTGAGATTGCCCCCGCAGGGTCTGGTTCTAGTGGTCTTTCTTCCAGGTTTCAGGTTGCTGGCTTCTCACTCTGTCTTCATATGGTACAAAGAGCATGAGAACTCTCTGGAGCTGGGTGCCAATGCCCATGCCTGCAATCCCAGTACGTGGTAGGCTGAGACTGGAGGGCCGTAGGTTCGAGGCCAGTCTGAGCAATTTAGTGAGACCCTCAACAATTTAGTGAGACCCTTTTACTTTCCTCCTCCTCCCCCTCCTCCTCCTCCTCCTCCTCCTCCTCCTCCTCCTCCTCTTCTTCTTCTTCTTCTTCTTCTTCTTCTTCTTCTTCTTCTTCTTCTTCTTCTTCTTCTTCTTCTTCTTCTTCTTCTGGCTGGTACTGGGGTTCCTGGAAGCCCTCCTACCTCCGGGCTACACTCCCAGACCTATTTTATATTTTTGAAACAGGGTCTCTTAACGCCAGCGCATCTGGCTTCGAACCTGCGCGATCCTCCTGTCTCTGCCTCTCAAGCGCGGGGATTACAAGCGTGCGCCACCACGCCCGGCCAGTGAGACTCTTTTTCAAAAAATAAAACATAATAAGCTGGGCATGGTGGCACACACTTGTAATCTTAGTATTCAGGAGGCTGAGACAGGAGGACCCCAGGTTCACGGCCAGCCTCAGCTACTTAGGCCCTTTGCAACTTAGTGAGACCCTGTTTCAAAATAAAAAATAAAGCTGGGTGTGGTGGCGCACACTTGTAACCCTTGTGCTTGGGAGACGGAGACAGGAGGATTGCGCTGGTTTGGAGCCAGCCTCGCTGGCTTAAGAGACCCTGTTTCCAAATAAGAAATGTATAAAATAGGTCTGGGAGTGTAGCCTGGAGGTAGAAGGGCTTCCAGGAACCCCAGTACCACCAAAATAAAATAAGGCTAGGGGTATAGCTCAGAGGTAGAATGATCCTCAGTTCCCATCCTGAGTATGCTGCCCCCACAGAAATAAAAATATAAGATAGGGCTAGGGTTGTAGCCCAGAAATAGAATGTCCCTGGGTTCCATCACACACACACACACACACACACACACACACACACACAGAGACACAGATACACACACACACATACAGAGAAATAACAAGTAGAATAGGGCCGAAGGTGCAACATAGACTGTCCCTGGGTTCAAACCCTGATACTAAAAAAAAAAGAAAGCCGGGCGTGGTGACGCATGCTTATAACCCCAGCATTTGGGAGGCTGAGACTGGAGGATCGCGGTTCGCGGACAGACTCAGCTATTTAGTGAGGCCTTTTGCAACTCAGTGAGACCCAGTTTCAAAATAAAGAATAAAAAATAGGGCAGGGGGTGTAGCTCGGAGGTTAAATGCCCCTGGGTTCCATCCCCAGACCCGCAAAAAAAAAAAAAAAAAAAAAAAAAAAAAAACAACAGCAAAAAAAAAAAGAAAAGAAAAAGAGTAAGTTGTTAATATCTAAAGAAATCGAGGAACTCTTGAAAATTAATAAACCGGTAAACAGAAAGATGAATGGCAGTGTGGGCCGAGGCTGTGGACGGAGACTTTCCCAAAGAGGAGACTCAGTGGCCAATGAGCTTTTCAATAAGTGCTTAGCCTAGCAGTCATCAAGGAAAGGCAAATCAAAGCATCGGATGATTCTGAATGACCCCTTTCACCTCTCAGCTTCCTAAATTTTGCCAACAACACTTCCTGGAAAAGATGCGGGGACGTGGGAGTCCTGGAAGACCCTACCACATCAGCATGTGGGGGTAATATTACACGCTGTATTAGTACGAGTCCTAGTAGACTAGTGTCCTGGGCAGTAGTAGCAGGGCAATACACTAGCACAGCCATTTTAGAATTGTCCTTGGAAGCGGTCAACAAGCGCTTGGTGTGTGTCTTGGAGTACTGTAGCTCTGCTCCTGGGCATGCTGTCAGGGCGAATGCTGGACACACCCAGCCCTCCACTTGTCCTGGGGTAATTATTCCTCGTGCCTCTGTCTGCTCTCCCAGGGTCGTGACGTGGATGGCGTGTAGCTGGGTGACCCTGGGCATCGGGTAGCACCACCCCTGTGCTGTGTACAGCAGCAGAGGACAGGAGGGGACCCAGGTGCCTGGCACTGTGAGAGCAAACAGAGCACCTTCACCAAGTTTAACATGGGATCCACCGCGGAGCAGTGATCTGCAAGGGACTGGGCCGCAGAGAAGGGAGGAAAAGCATGGTTTGCTAAACAAAGGACACCTGCTGGATCAGCAGGTAAAGGGTACCTTGGAATTTTCTTTTCCAGTACTGAAGATTGAACCCAGGTGTGTTCTCCCTCCAAGCTGCATATATCCCCAGCCCTATCCTATTTAAATTTTTATTTTTCTGGTAGTGGGGGTTGAACCCAGGGGCATTCTATCTCTGAACGATACCCACAGTCCTATTTTTTATTCTTTATTTTTTTTTACTTATTTTTATTTATTTTTGGTGGTACTGGGGTGGAACCCAGGGGCTTTTCTACCTCCAGGCTACACTCCCGGACCTTTTAAAAATACTTTATTTGGAAACAGGGTCTCACTAAGTTGCCGAGAGCCTCACTAAGTACCTGAGGCTGGCTTCGAACCTGTGTGATCCTCATATCTCAGCCTCCCAAGCTCTGGGATTACAAGAGTGCGGCACCATGCCCGGCTCTTTATTCTTTATTTTGAAACAGGGTCTCACTGATTTGCAGAGGGCCTAAGTAGCTGAGGCTGGCCACAAACCTGTGATCCTCCTGTCTCAGCCTCCCAAGTGCTGTTACAAGTGTGCACCACACCCCCTGACTAATATTTTAAATTTTGAAACAGGATCCTAGGTCACTCCACACTGTCCTTGAGCCTGTGATCCTCCTGCCTCAGCCTCCCAAGTGCTGTGAGTTTAGGTGTACAAACCACATGTGGCTTACCTTGGAATTTTTTTTTTTTTGTACTGGGATAGAACCTAGGGCATTCTATCTCTGAGAGAAATCCCCAGCTTTATTTTTCTAAATTATGAAAGAGTCTCACTAAATGGTAGAGGGCCTAAGTTACTGATGCTGTCCTCCAACCTGCGATTCTCCTGTCTCAGCCTCCCAAGTACTAGGATTACAAGCGGGGGTTACCATACCTGGTTTATCTTGGATTTTTTTGAACAAAGAGCCATCCAATGGTTGGGGGTCATTATAACTTATAAAGCCACTCCGCCCTGCACAACTGATCTATTTCCCCTCCTGCACGGGGCCTTCTGCAGTCAGCAAGAACCTGGGCTTCTCCTGACCTCAGCTCCTGATCATTTTAGACCCCTGATGTCAGAGAGAATGGTCTCTGATGTTCTCCAATTGTATAACCTGAAGAAGAGAGTCTTCTGTGCTCAATCTTTTAAGCTCCCTTAAGCCATGAACGTGGGGTCAGACTTCCTCTGAACTCTTGAAAGTATTTTAAGGCTTCCTTTTGCTTGGGTAACCATCTCAGGTAACCCTCCAAATGCCACGAAGCTGTATCTTTGTGGGCTAAGGGCTCTGGTGGAAAAGGTTTCTGCCTGGGAGCCCTCTTTGGCCCACAAATCAGCTGAAACTTAACCTCTCATCTCTTAAATACAGAATAGGCTTCAAAACAAACTCCCCCGAGGACACAGACACGGGGCTCGGGTTTTAACAGCTGTGCTGATTTATTGCGTGCCCACCCTCTGTGCCCTCGCTCTGGGTACCCGGGGGTCGGTCTAATGAGGTGATTGGCTGCATCCTGCCAATGTTGAAGCGAAATCCTCAGAAAAGCTCCCCAAATACTGTCTCCAGGTTTCACAGTGTCGTGTGTGTGTGTGTGTGTGTGTGTGTGTGTGTGTGTGTGTGTGACTGATTAGCAGATGGGATAGCTCGACAGTACCCATAGAAACAGCTGTGGCAATCCCGTGAAAGGTATTTCCCCTCCTCCCCCTTTTCCCCTTTCAGGTTCAGAGCGGGAGACTGATGATCCGACAAGCAGAATCGGGCTGGGATGGCAGAGGCGAAGCACCTGCGCTTTGGTTCCGCCGCGCAGAGCCGCGGGGGTGGGTGCACGGCGCTTTTCTCCGCGTCTCCTGAGCTTTGGCTTCGTGGCCAGCAAGCGGCCTGGGCTCCCGAGCCTGGCACTTCCCGGCTGTGGGCATGAAGAGGTCACAGCAGCCCTGGAGCCTGCTGGGCTGAGTGCGCTCTTCCCGGGGCGTCCAGGACCTCTCCAAGCACCTGCCCTTCTGCAGCATGGAAGAGGGGTGGCGGTGCGGGCCGGGGGCCCCGCCGCAGTAGGTGCAGCGGGGCTCTGTCTCCTCCGGCTGCCCACGGGGAGGGGTGGCGAGAAGGCAGAGGCGCCGCAGCCGCGAAGGATGCGCTGGGGTCCCCGGGCGGACACCGCGGCGGAGCGTCCGAGCTGCGCGCGCCTCCGGCTCCCTCTCGGCTGCGGCTGCAACCCCGGGGCGCGCTGGACTCGGGGCCCAGTGCTCCAGCGCCCACCAGCACCCAGGCACCCGCGAGGCCAGCTGCCCGGAGCCCCGCCGAGCCGCAGCCTTGCCTGCAGGGGCGCTGGACGCAGCCTGGGCGGCCGGGGCGGAGCAGCCGGCTCCCCGCGGGCGCTGCCTCTCCCACGGTGGCCGAGGAGGCCGACCCCAGGCCCCTCCTGTTGGGAGAAACTTAGATCCGCCGTGTAAGCCCTATGAGCTTGCATTTCTCACCTGACCCGGGGTTTGACAAAAAGCTGCAAGCCGCGGTGGACAGAGGAGGCAGAGGCTTTAGAAACTTCGGGGGGCGGGGACGTTTTTCTCTTGGAGGTGATAAGTAGCCTCAGATCTACAGTGACGCCAGCGATGGGGAGACACTCTTAGGGCCTGGACGCCGCCACATGACCAACACCAGAGACCCCCAAAGAGCCATGGAGCCCACGCCAGCAGCAGCCAGCCCTGCCACAGGCCCTGTCACCTTCTCCCACGTCTTCGGCCAGCAGTGCCAGCTAATGGAAGCAGGTAAGGGCGGCACAGGCTGTGAGTGATCCGCCAGGAGAGGGGGGCCAGCGAGTCTCACAGCCCTGGAGGGGTCTGTGTCTGTGCATGCCCGCGTGCACCAGCCTCGTCTCTTTCCTGATGCCATCTGGAACTTAACTAGCCAGTGACACAATTGCCTAGCACCTGTCACTTTATTATTATTATTATTATTATTATTATTATTATTATTATTATATGTGGTACTGGGGATGGAACCCAGGGACATTCTACTTCCCAGCTACAACCCCCAGCCCTATTTTTTAGTCTTTTTTTTTGTGTATGTGTGGTACTGGGGGTGGAACCCAGGGGCTTTTCTACCTCCTGGCTATACTCCCAGACCTATTTTATACTTTATTTGGAAACAGGGTCTCACTAAGTTGCTGAGAGCCTAAGTAGCTGAGGCTGGCTTCGAACCTGCGTGATCCTCCTGTCTCAGCCTCCCAAGCGCTGGGATTACAAGCATGTGCCACCACGCCCGGCCTAGTCTTTTCATTTTTGAAACAGGTTCTCATTGACTTGGAAAGGGCCTCGCTAAGTAGCTGAGGCTGGCCAGGAACCTCGATCCTCCGGTCTCAGCCTCTTGAATGCTGGGATCACAAGCGTGTGCCACCACGCCCGGTTCATTTGTCATTTTAAAGAGAAAGTTTTTAGGACTGGCCGTGAGGCTAATGTGCCACTTGGGCATCACAAGCGAATGGGGGTCCCCGCTGGACTTTTGTTATCAGTTTTCTCTGGCAAGCTGGGGGATAGGGGAGGGTGCCCCCTGGGGGGTCTGTGGCCATCTCTTGGGGAGTGGGCATCTGGGTGCCAGCTTGCCTTTCTGCCCCGCACAAGGCTGCAGTTGGAGTCGCTTAAATGCTCTTGACGGTGTTTGCTCTGAGCAGCAGCCCTTGACCTGTGTGTGTGCGATCCCTCGGTTCCAGCCTTTGCTCCCGGGTCTGTCTTCAAGAAGTCTCATGTTTTATCCAGAAGGGAAAAGTTAGGCTGGGCTGCAGCCTCACCCCATGCCAGCTGTCTTTCTAGGGTATGCATTTGGTCACACAGAAAACGGGCGATGCCAGGCATGGTGGCGCACACCTGTACTTAGGAGACTGAGACAGAAGGATTGCAGGTTCGAGACCAGCCTCATATACTTGAGAGCGTCAGCAACTTAGTTAGAGGCTCTGTTCCCAAATAGAAAATAAAATGGGGCTGGGGTGTAGCTCGGAGGTAGAATGCCCCTGGGTTCCATCTCAGCACCAAAAGAAAAAAAAAAGGGGTGAGAGTGGATGGCGTGATACAAATGGTCATTGACAAAGCCCACGGATGATGGAGGGTTTGTTTATGATGTTGTGGGGGCCGCATAAGAATGAAGCGCCTGTTTTCTGGCTCTTTCAGAGTTTGGTCCCGTTGGAAGGACGACCACGTGTTTCTCCAATGGCGTCTTGAGTGTTAAGTGTTAATTGTGCATTTTTTGCCTTAAGTCTTAGGAAGGTGGTAAGAACAACACTCTATTAGGAGTCTGGGGGCCTGAGTTAGTGTGGCTACATGACTTCGGAAACTGCAAGCTCCACCGTTTCTCCTGGGGTGTCTGTCTCCAGCGGCTCAAGGAGTGGTTGTTTGATGGCTCAGAGCTGACCTGCCAGGGTTTAAGTCTCAGTTTCACTTGTTATAAGCTGTGTGACCTCGGGCAAGTGACTTGGTCTCTCTGTGCCAGTTTCCTCCTCTGAAGAATACAGATGCTGAGTATTACTTCATGGGACCATAGTCGAGGTTTCTGGGTCTGCAGGGACGGGCACGTCTGTGTTTATAATGGGAGATTGAAGTGCTGAACACTCCCTCTGCAGCCCCAACTCGATTCTGGTTTGTCTAGAAGGTGGAGAATCCTGACTCCATTTATCTGACGACGTTTTCTCTGGAATGGCTGCGGTGCATCCACTCCCACGTGCAAGGTGGGCCCCGGGGCTTGCCGGGATGCGTCCCTGCGCCCCTCTACTCCCCTGAGGTCACCATGCAAGGCAGCTTGGCTCGCTAAAATGCCTTCCTTGTGGCTTAATTCCTTTCTTTTGGAAGTACCCCGGCCTGAATCAGGCCATGAAATTCTCCATCTCCTTCTTTATAAAGGAATCCTTTAGGTCGAGAGCAACACGCCACGCAGTAACAATAACCGTAATAATAACCGGCGGTCTCCGGGGAGAACACCCTCCCTGGAGAAACGCGAGGAGGAATTATTAATCTCCAAGGCAGAGGAGTGCGCTCACCCAGGATGCGCAGGGACGGAGAGCAGGTGCCCCTCTGTCTCCAGCCGGCTGCTTAGGGTCTGGTTAGGACTGAAGTGAGATTGCCAGCGTGTGCAAATGATTTGCAGACTCTGGGGGCTGTCGGCGGGGTTCACGGCATCTGGCCTCTGGTCTGGGCCCTGGTGGGGACAGAATTCACAGCGCCCCACGGCTGCTCTGCAGAGTGTCAGGGGCCACAGCCTGGTCTGCAGTGTAGGCGACGCCTCTACTTAGGGGGACAGTGGTCTAGTTGGTGGCAACTGTAAATCATGTCGAGAAAATTAGACACAATATGACATTTTAACAGTGCTGGTTTTTTTAAATTTTTATTATTATTATTTTATTTTTTATTTATTTATTTTTTGGTGGTACTGGGGTTCCTGGAAACCCTTCTACCTCCAGGCTACACTCCCAGACCTATTTTTATTTGGAAACAGGGTCTCTTAAGCCAGCGAGGCTGGCTTCGAATCTGCACGATCCTCCTGTCTCCGCCTCCCAAGCACTGGGATTACAAGCGTGTGCTACCACGCCCAGTGGTTTTTTTTTAAAATGACTCTTCCTCTGTGTTGTACATAAACTATCTTGTGATATTTAAAAATCCTAATTTTTTTTCTTGTGGCACTGGGGATAGAACCCAGGGGCTTACTACCTCTGGGCTATACTCTCAGACCTATTTTATGCTTTATTTGGAAGCAGGGTCTCACTAAGTTGCTAAGAGCCTAAGATTTATTTATTTATTTATTTATTTATTTATTTATTTATTTATTTTTGTACTAAGGATGGAACCCAGGGGCTTTCTACTTCTGGGCTATACACTCCCAGACCTATTTCATGTTTTATTTGGTAACAGAGTCTCACTAAGTTGCCAAGAGCCTCACTAAGTAGCCGAGGCTGGCTTCGAACCTGTCTCAGCCTCCCAAGTACTAAGATTACAAGCATGCACCACCATGTCTGGTAATTTTTATTTTTTAATTTTTTAAATTTTTTAAATTTTGGTGGTACTGGGGTTCCTGGAAACCCTTCTACCTCCTATACTCCCAGACCTATTTTATACTTTTTATTTGGAAACAGGGTCTCTTAAGCCAGCGTGGCTGGCTCCGAACCTGCGCGATCCTCCTGTCTCCGCCTCCCAAGTGCGGGGATTACAAGCGTGCACCACCACGCCCGGCTGGTTATTTTTATTTTTGAAACAGAATCTCCCTAAGTTGATGAGAGTCTCACTACTTGCTGGAGCTGATGGCAAACCTGTGATCTTCTTGTCTCAGCCTCCTAAGGACTGGGATTACAGGCGTGCACCACCACATCCAGTTAAAAGCCCTAATTTTTAAAATTCCCACCAGCCAAGGAAATGCTCTGGGTTTGCCTGACGGTCCCTTTTCACACCACGCAGGAAGGCAAACCTTGGGCTGATGCTAAGACCTGTGACTTTAATCTCTGGAGCTCAGTCTCCCGGTGATGACCTGAATTACTTTTTCCTCTCCATAAGCATCACACAGCTTAGGGGAAGCAATTTTGAGAATGGAGCTGCAATTATGTTTATCCGGGTGGGGAGGAACCTTAAGGGCACCCAGGGTCTAGGAGGCAAGCGGATATTCCTGGTGGCAGCAGTGAAATTGGGTGTAGAACTCTGACCCCGCAGGCGCAGGCGAGTTGCGGGAGCCTGCAGGTATGGTGGGGCCGTGGAAAGAGTGTGGCATTCTTTCTTATTCAGTCTCAGTTCAGCCGTTGCTGGCTGTGCATGCTCATAAATTCTTATTTATAGCCAGACATGGTGGCACAGGCTTGTAATCCCAGCATTTGGGTGGCTGAGACAGGAGAATCGAGGTTCATGGACAGCCTCAGCTACTTAGTGAGGCCCTTTGCAACTCAGTGAGACCCTGTTTCAAAATAAAGAATAAAAAATAGAGCCAGGCATGGTGGCACACGCTTATAATCCCAGCATTTGGGAGGCTGAGACTGGAGGATCGTGGTTTGCGGACAATCTAAGCTACTTAGTGAGGCCCTCCACAACTTAGACCCTGTTTCAAAATAAAGAATAAAAAACTAGGGGATATAGCTCAGAGGTCAAATGCCTCTGAGTTCCATCCCCAGACCCGCAAAAAAAAAAAAAAAAAAAAAAAAAAAAGTGCTGGTATATAGCTCAGAGGTAGAATACCCCTGGGTTCCATCCCCAGTACTGGAAAAAAAAAAAATCCTATTTATTTTTGTGGTCTGGGAATTGAACCCAGGGGCATTCAACTTCTGAATTATATGCCCAGCCCAATTTTATTTTATTTTATTTTTTTGTTTGTTTTAAGCAGGGTCTCACTAAGTTGCTGACACTGGCCTTAAACCTTTTGAACCTTTGATCCTCTTATCTCAGCCTCCCAAGTACTGAAATTATAAGTATACAACACCATGCCCAGTTAAACTTTATAAACTCTTAATTCCCAGACCAGAGCTTGTTCAACCACAGTCCCAGGGAGAAGGGTGTATCTGGCCCTCTACTTGCTTTTGTTAATAAAGTTTTATTGGCACACGGCCATGCCTGCTCATGTTCACTTTGTCCATGGCGGCTTTTGTGCTGCAGCCTTAGAATCAGGTAGGTATAAAGGGGACCGGGTGACTTATATAGCTAAAAATATATAGTCAGAATCTTTGCCTAGAAACTTTGCCAGCTCTGCCTTAGAATGGCATACATGGCGCAGGATGGGGGCAGATGGGATCTGTGTGGGACAGTGGACCGGGGCTCAGGCCTGAGAACTTGGCTTCTACTGATGCTCCCCTCCATGTCCCATAGTGCTCTGGTTTTCTCATTTTCTCCCGGCCACCCCGCTGTACCTCACACATATACAGAAGAAGTGGCTCTAAAAGACTTAGATCCGCGACATCCGAGCCAGACAGGATCACATTAGCCCCGTCTTCACGGCCTGCAGCAGGGTGGAGGAGCACCTTTTACCTCACAGGTGAGGTTTTGATGTTGGCGGAGTTGGGATTTAAACCTTAGTCACCCCAGCCCCAAAGCCTGTACTCGTCAAAGGCTTTAAGCCAGGCGTGGTGGCGCACACTTTTACTCCCAGTACTTGAGAGGCTGAGCCAGGAGGATTGCAGGTTTGTGGCCAGCCTCAGCTACTTAGGCCCTCTGCAACTTAGTGAGACTCTGTTTCAAAATAATAAATAAAAACTAGGACTGGAGGTGTAGCTTGGAGGTAGAATGCCCCTGGGTTCCATCCCTAGTACTGCAAAAATCCAGTGAAGGGTTTTTAAGACTGTGTTCTGCTGGGTGTAATAGTGCATGCCTGTCATTCTAGTACTTGGGAGGCTGAGACAGGAGGATCCCAGGTTTGAAGCCAGCCTCTACAATTTAATGAGACCCTGTTTCAGAATAAAAATATAAAATAAGGCTGGGGGTGTAGCTCAGAGGCAGAATGCCCCTGGGTTCAACTCTCAGTAGCAAAAAAAAAAAATAAATAAACACACACACGCATACCTTTAAACACAAAAATTACCCCAAACTACGTCCTGTTCCGCTCAAGGGCTGGGGGAGGGAGCAGCGTTCTAGGTCTGTCTTTTGGTGGCTGCATTGCCGTTGCCCCTCGGCTCTCTCTGTGGCTTTCATTCCATCCTGCACCTACACCGACACAAGTCCTCTTCTGTTTCTAACCCCCAACCCTCATTTTTTCCCCTGTCATAGCTGCAAGTGGGAGGTGGGCCTCAGCCCTGCCATGCAGGCATGGCCCACGGAGGCTGCCGTGCCCCAGCCTTCTCACCTGGCCTCCGTCAGGTGGGAGGCAAAGGCCATGCTCCCAGGCTGGGCATCGCCTGTCAGCGCATGCTCTGGCCCCACTCTGGTGTCTGCCTGTTTCCAGCGCCATTGTGAGGCTGTTGGGAGGAGCGCCCTGGGGAGGGGGCAGCAGAGACTCAGGCCGTGGACTCTGAGCCACCATGTTGCTGAATCATCCCTTTTGTCCAGCTCCTCTATGGCTCCCAGGACGTCTGGCACCCTCCTGACTTGGCATCCGGCTGCCTCTGTGCCGAGGGCTCCTGACTCATCCCTTGGCCTGGGATTCTGTTGGTGGGGTGGCCTTGGTCTCTCGTGCCAGGCCCGGTGCCACGTGAGCTGATTTGCACAGACAGCATTTCTGCAGGGCTACCTCGCTTGGCCAGAAAGACGAAAGTCATTCTGTCCAGCGTGTCCTGCTGACGCCGCAGGGAGCCAGGCCCAGCTCGGGGGGGGGGGGGCGGAAGAGAAGAGAAGGGGAAGGTGGCAGCCTGTCGTGCCTGGTCTGCAGTGGCTCTGCGCTGGTCCTGGGTCCCTCATTTGCACGGCCGGTCAGGGAGGGGTCTCCTGCCCCACAACATGCGCACAGCCAAACACGTGCGTCTGCCTGACTGTCGGCCTCGTTCGTCTCTCAGGCCGGGGTCTGGTCATCTTTAAACTTTCTCATGTTTCTTCTAAAGGCTGCAGCTAAATCCTATTTATTTATTTATTTATTTATTTATTTTATTGGTACTGGGGATGGAACCCAAGGGCATTCTACTTCTGAGCTACACCCCCAGCCCTATTTTTTTTATCCTTTATTTTGGAACAGGGTCTCACTGAGTTGCAGAGGGCCTCACTAAGTAGCTGAGGCTGGCCGTGAACCGAGATCCTCCCGTCTCAGCCTCCCGAATGCTGGGATTATAAGTGTGCACCACCATGTCTGGTTACATTGAGTGTTTTTGCAAATGTTACACAGATGAAGAGGGAAAAGAAGGAAGAGAATTTTCTGTCTCTCCGTCCACTGGGCTTTACTTCCCCGTAGACCCCCAAGAGGTGGGGGATAGAACCTGCGAATCCTCAGCTGCCTCTGCACTGGGAGCAGCACGCCTTCACAGGTGGATAGCCATGGCGGCCGGCTGCCGGATGGCTCCCAGGCAGAGCTCCCTCCGGGGTGCCCACTGTACTAAACACCTTCCTTGCCGCCTTCCTTGATCCTTGTCGTGTTCCATAAGGCAGATAAGATCACCCCATTTTGTAGATGAGGAAACCGAAGCCCATGGAAAGTAATATTTCTCTTAAATAGTCAGTGGTTGAACCAGGCTTCAGGCTGAAGCCGTCTGCATATGAGGCCTCTGTTAACTCCCGGCCTTCCTCCCAGACTCTTCCCCCGAAATTCAGCCCCAGACGTGCTGGCCGGACACCTGTGCCAGCAGATGCACATTGGCCGCACGGAGGTGGAGTCCACTGTCCCTGGTCTTCGGTGGCTCTTCGCACCCCGCCTGTGTGGTTTCTGTCTGTCTCCACGTCTTTTGTATCAGACTTTGAGCTTCCTGAAGTCCAGACCTGCGGTGGCGATCATCTCTGGGTCTTCCAAAGCTCACACAATGTCAGCAACATAGCAGTTCTCTGCAGGAAGGTGAGGCTGTGTCTGTTTTAAGTAATTAATTTATTTTTGTTGTACTGGGGGTTGAGCCCAGGGGCATTCTACCTCTAAGATACACCCCCAGCCCTATTTTATTTTTATTTAAACAATTTTTTATTTTTTTGTGGTACTGGGGATGGAACCCAGGGTCATTCTACCTCTGAGCTATACCCCCAGCCCTATTTTTTATTCTTTATTTTGAAACAGGGTCTAACTTAGTTGCAAAGGGCCTCACTAAGTAGCTGAGGCTGGCCATGAACCTGCAGTCCTCCCTTCTCAGCCTCCTAAGTACTGAGATTCCAAGCACACATCTCCATGCCTAACTGCCAGTTCTGTTTTAAACCAAAGGCCTTGACCTTCCTTGGGTTGGCGCCATCCTTACGAGGAACTGTTAGCAGGATTGAGTGGTGTGCGTGGAACCCAGCAATGTGCGCTGCGGTTACCGTCACACTTTTTCTCAAGGCCAATTATTTCTTTACGGCTCTCAAGTTAGCTTGAGGGATTGAGGGCAGCGGGGAAAAGAGTTTGTTTCAATAGTCCCTTGGGCTGATCAAATTGAGTATTCTTAACTCCAGGCCCTTAAAGGAAACGAGGCCCATGTTAGGTCTAATGGCCACCTCCAGCGGCTTCTCCGTGTCCTATCTCCCACACTGAACTCCAAGGAGAGGGAATTCTCTACCCATTTGCAGGGATTCCCTTTTGGATGTACAAGGTCAATGATGCCCATTGGACCAGAGCCTGACCTCCAGAAGTTCCCAACAATGGTGCTTGTGTGTGTCTGGATTGAGAACATCGCCCTACTCATGGAAACAAGGGTAGTGATGGTGGAAGCAGGGCTTGGTTGCTAAGGAGGGGCCCCCGGGGGTGTGGCCCTGAGGGTGAAATAAGGTCTCTCCTCCCCTTGCTTGCTCTCTGCGTCGGCCTCTGTGATGTGAGAGCAGAGCCCTTGCTCTCTCCCACTTTCCCCTTCCCGCCACCATCCCTGAGCTCTGCAGACCCGGCCTGACACGGACTGAACCTCTAGATGTCCTGTGAGTAAATAAATATTCCACCTCTTAAATGTGTGGTCAGTTGTTTTGGATTATAGCGGCAAGACAGTGTGCCTGAATAACCCCACCATAAGGTGCTGGGGTGAACGCCGCGCAGTAGCGGGCTTTTGGCATGTCCTCACATCAGGAGTAGGTAGAGTTCTCCAGGGACCAGCTTGTCAGAGGCAGGGATAGGCACAGGTTGAGGCATGGACTGATCAGCTCATGGCTTGGGCTCAAGTCTCAGTCTGGCTATTCACTAGCTCTGTGACCTTGGCCAGGTACCTAGGCTTCTCTGTGCCACCGTTTGCTCATCCATTGATAACACTTGGATAAGAGTCTCCTCCTTCATCCGGTGGCAGCGAACGTGACACTGAGTTATTACGTGTGAAGTGTTCATGACGGTTCCCAGCACAGAATGTTTACACGTAAACATTTGATGTACTATTACTACTTCTGCTTTACTGCTCTGTCTTCTTTAGTGAGACAAAGTTTGGTAACACTGGGAATGAAAACATTCCCTGTGGGCATGTCTTGCTGAACAGTAAAATATTACCATTTTCCCTTGGCCAATCATTGCAGTTTTTTTTTTTTTAAAGTAAAACTCCACATTTGTTCCTTTCTTGACTCCCCCCAGGAATCAGCAGGGTTATGAAAATAAATTTCCACCCACCAGCCACTAAAGGATGTTTAAAAAAGGTCCTCTTTGGACCCCAATGGCCTGGGGAGGCCCAGTCTCTGTTTCTCTTCCTGGTGTAATTGGTGGATTCTAAGATTGCTCTCAAGCCTGTTCTTGTTTGCATGTTAAATTACAGGGTCACTTTCAATAAGGGACAGCTGAATAAATAAAATTCACATATTGCTTCAACGTGGAGCATCTGATCTAGGAGGAAGTGGTTTAAGGTTAAAAAGGCAGTCAACGGAAGAAGCAAATATTTGGCCGAGAAAAAGGGGCCAGTTAGGTCACAGAGGGAGCTGTATCTCAGCGATGTTAGGTCTTAGTGGGGGCTGTATCTCAGCAGTGCAGGGAGGGCTACTGATGTTGCCACGTCTTTATCTCTAAGAAAAGCAGATTTTCCCATGCATGCTAGTCAGCTATGGTCAAAATACCCGACAAGCTTACAGAAAGAAGGGTTTATTTGGCTTCTTGTTTCAGAGGCTCAGTCCATAGTTGGCTGGCTCCAAGGCAGACATGGTGGCAGGGCATGGTGGGGGATGGATGCTTAGTTCATGGAAGCTGGGAAGCAGAGACAGAGACAGAGAGATAAAGGATGAGAGCAGGGATGGATCCGGCCCCCATGGCCATACCTGCAGTGACCTAGCTCTTCCAGCAGTGTCCCGTCTGCCTATAGTTGCCACCCAGTAAATCTACCCTGGATTTACCCACTGGTGAGATTAGAGCCCCGATTCAATTACTTTGCTTCTGAATATTGTTTCATGGCCAACACACGAGCTTTTCTGGGGGATATCCCGTATCGAAACCACAGCCCCACGAAACCTCTCACTTTGGGGATGTGCGTTACCAAATAAAATATTTTAAATTCCAGAGGGTCAAACCCTTTTTTTGTGTGTGTGGTACTGGTGATTGAGCCTAGAGGCATTCTCTTTCTGAGCTATACCCCCGGTCTTATTTTTTATTCTTTATTTGGAAACAGGGTCTCACTAAAGTCGCAGAGGGTCTCACTAAGAGGCTGGCTGAGAACCTCCGATCCTCCTGTCTCCGCCTCTCAAGTACTGGGATTATAAGCGTGTGCCACCACATCTGGTTCAGAGGGTCAAACTCTGGACTGCCATGTCCTGGTTCCAGTTTTCAGACTGTTCTAGCACCAGCAATGTCCCCATTTTTCGCTTTTGCTCCACCCTGAGTGGGACACCCCACCATTTGGCACACACGCGGGTTCTCACACACGTGAGCTCACATGTCTCTCCGGCTGTGAGGTCGGCTTCTCAGGCTGTCTGCCTGCTGGTGGCCCTTCTGTGCAGATGGGTCGTGATACATGGGCATCACTTAGCCAATTGTGTTTTTCTCCCTTTATGATGGGCACTTGGAGAAGGCAGGATAGGGATGGGGAGCAGAAACAAATAGTCTCGGGGCTCCGAGACATTCCAGTTTTCAACATGAGATTCTACTGGTCCAGAAGGGGCAGGTGAAGGGCAATTAGGACATTTGTAGAGGGGACCAGCTCAGGGACAGACATCCACGGAGGCAGGCAGAGGTTGCTTCCATCCCCCCAGATCTTTGGGACACAGGATGTGTGGCAGGTGGCAGACACCCACTTCTTGGGAGAGACTTAAAGGGATTTTAAGGTGCTCTGAGAGGGAAGTGCTTCTGGGTACTTGGAACGGCCAGAAGTCTCCAGCCCACCGTGAGAAATGCATCTCAGGTGGAATTTTTGTGGCGGGTCCCTGTGAGTCTCTGAGTGGCAGGGGTGACAACCCAATCCAGGCTTGCCCGGCAGCCATCATCAGATGGGCGGGTGGGGGAGGAGAAGGGGCATGGCCAGAGGAGCAGAGGCTTAGGAGAGGCTGAATTGGAGCTTCCATGTGTTCCGGGTTGCTGGAAGCCAGGCACCATTTCTGGAGACAGGGAAACAAAGGCGGACATGCAGGAAGATGGGGAATGCTGGAGCAGAACACACAGATTTGAAAAGTTGGGTTCTAGGACCAGGATAGTCTTAGCTGAGGTGACCACAGATGGCTGGGACCAAGTGACCATGAGGCCAGGGCGAGCCTCAGAAAGCACTGGCCAGCTGGATCTATGGTATTTTTCATCTTTTATTGGCTGTTGTTTTTGTGAGATCAGCTGGATACTGATTTGTTTTGGGGGGATTGAACACGGGCATTCTACCTCCGAGCTATACCCCCAGCCCTGTTTTTATTCTTTTATTTTGAAATAGGGTCACATTAAGTTGCGGAGGCTCTCACTAAGTAGTTGAGGCTGGTCGCAAACCTGCAATCTTCCTGTTTCAGCCTCTCAAGTATGGATACTGATTTCTATACTGAGTTATTTTCTCTCAACATGTTGGATCTAATATTCCTCTGCCTCTTGCGTTCTATGAAGGTCGTTGGACTCTTCTGACCTGAGGTTCTGGGGGCCATCTGTTTTTCTATGAATTTGCTTTAAAATTCTTGATCTTGAAGCACTGTGCTTTACTACAGCACATCTAGGGATTATTTAATTCTATTTTATTTATTCCAACTTATTTAAAAGTAATTTAAAGTAAATTATTTTATTTTAAAATAATTTTATTCTGTCTGGGTTTGCACTTCTCATATCTGAGGATTTATGTCCACCCTAGAACATCTTCAGGTACTTATCTCCTATTAATTGGTGCATATTAATTATACGAGATAGTGGATTTCATTGTGGCATATTCAAATATGTACCTAATATCATTTGATCATTTCAGCTGCTTTTTCTTTTCTCTCCCTTTGTTATTATTTATTTTATTTATTATTAGTAGTATTATTATTCTTAGCAGCAGTATGGATTAAACCCAGGTGCACTCTACCTCTGAGTTTATTTTGAAACAGGGCCTCACTAAATTGCCGAGGCTGACCTCGATCCTGTGGTCCTCCTTGCACCACTGTAACCGGCTCAGCTGTGTATTTCTTTGAACACTAATTTTCTGCCATTCTTTTTTTCCCGCTTAGAAATTCCTTTGTGTGATCTACGTCAGGCTTCTCAGTCTAAACTCTTTTTCATATTTTCCATCTTTGTCTCTCAGCTATGTTCTGTATAATGACTTAAACATTATCTTCTGCTTCATTAATTTTCTTTCTGGCTGTATCTAATCTTTGGCTAAACTTGGGCAATCCATTTTTCGTTTAATGACTTTTTTTTTTAACCTTTAAAAGTTCTCTGCGACTGGCTTTCAAATTTCCCGGGTATGCTTCTTTTTATTCTGAACTAACCTCTTGTCTCTTTTTCTCTTGATTTTATCTTTAATTCATGTAATGATTTAAAACCATATTTATCTGATAAAGAATATTTATAATCGATTTATGGCATTCTTGGGTCTAATTCTTCCATTTTTTTCCCTCTTTGACTCCTATCCAAGATAGCTTATTATTCCTTGTGCTTTGTAAGTTTGAATTTTGAATTCATGTTTTGAGACTTTATCTCGAGATACCTTCCTTGCTATAGGTGATATTAATTCTTGGGTTGGGAGTCCCCTTTAGTTCCCAGGGGGTTATAAATTGGAACCCAAACTCATTAAAAGGCAGACTACGGATGATGAATTATTTAAGGAGATCTCTCCTCCAATACGCCCATCCTCCAGCCTAAGCCAGCCAAGCTTTCTTCTAGCTTTTTGCTGTGTGAATGATTCTGTTCAAGTTCCCCCATCTCTAATGATGAAGCCCTCCAAGATAGCTGGTGTGTGTGTGTGTGTGTGTGTGTGTGTGTGTGTGTGTGTGTGTGTATGTATGTATGTGGTGGTCCTACCTCCTCTGTCCCAGCAAACTGAAGGCCTTGTTACCTCTGTGCGTGGGCAGTGAAACCCCAGCATCATTTTACCAGATCAGAAAATGCCTCCGAGCGAACGTGTATGCATATGCCATCGCCCTTGCTTTCAATTTTTTAATGTTTTCATTCGTTTGTTTTGTGAATGTAGTTTTCCTGTAGCTGGGATAACAATGTTTATGGCATTAGCTGCTTAAGACAACAGATATATTCACTTACTGTTCCAGAGGCCAGAAGTCTGAAATCAAAATGGCAGCAGGCTGTCTCCCCCTGCGCCCCTGCATGGCTCTAGGGAGGATCTGTTCCTACCTCTTCCAGCTTCTAGTGGCTGCTGGTATTGCTTGGCTCATGGCCAAACCACCTCTGTCCCACATCCCTTCTTCTGTGTGGAGCGCCCCCCACCTCTGCTAGCTCCTTCTCATTCCAGGATTTGTTTCGTGGCTTCTGTGTGTGTGCAGTTGATCCTGGCTTCTGTCCCCACCTTCTGTTTGCACATCTAGGAACAGACCTTGAGTCTGTTCCGTGTTGTCCCCTTCGCTCCAGACACTGGATACCTGGGAATCTCTCAGAAACTTACTGGAGCCAGTCGGGCTTCATGGAACCTGAGCAGGACCAGGGCCAGGGCCAGCGCTGACCGTGGTTGTTGAGTGAGCGTCCCCTGCAGCCACGGGAGAGAGCTACGTGCTGTCCTCTGTGGACCTTTGTCCCTGGAGACAGTCAGGCATAGACCCAGGGACCATGCCGTGTTTCATGTGGGTCTTTGGAAACTTAGCCCTTCTGGTGTGTGTGAAGGCTATTGCAAAGTGCAACACCTGGGGCCCTCAGGCAGTGTGTGTGAGTGTGTGTGTGTGTGTGTGTGTGTGTGTGTGTGTGTGTTTATGTAGGCTTCTTGTCTCTAACAACTCAGAGGGGGAAATACCATATTTGGATGAGTTTTGTGTCTCTCTCCTCTCCTCTTCCCTCTTTCTCTCTCCCCCTTCCCACCACCACCACCACCACCACCACCACCACCACCACCACCACCACCACCACCACCACCACCACCACCTCCTCCTCCTCCTCCTCCTCCTCCTCCTCCTCCTCCTCCTCTTCTTCTTCTTCTTCTTCTTCTTCTTCTTTTTCTTTTTCTCTCTCTCTCTCTCTCTCTCTCTCTCTCTCTCTCTCTCTCTCTCTCTCTCTCCTGGGGGGTTGAACCCACAGGCATTCTGCTTCTGAAATATACTCTCAGCCCCTTTGGTATGTTGAAACAGGGTCTTGCCAAGTTTCTGGGACTGTTCTCAAACCTGCGATCCTCCCGTCTCAGCCTCCCAAGTACTGGGATTACGGCCACACACCACCATGCCTGCATGTTCCTGCCTCCTTCGATGCGGTGTTCCTGACCTTAGTGGCTAAAACCTTGATGGTAAGCGTTTTAATAGCTGAAGCTCCCTGACAGGTCATCTCCACCATGACATGGAACTTTCTAGGACCTTAGGGAACCTCCCTCCAGGCCCAGAGTCCCACGGAAGGCCAGACACATGCATGGCGTCTCTCCAAGCAGTGTTAGGGATCAGAGGCGGATGTCTCTCCACAGCGAAGCTCAGTGGCTTCTGGGGCCCCCAGGAGCCTGGCGGGGTGTGCTGTAGAGGACCTGAATTCCCAGGGACGTTAAACCAGCTGTGGCTGGCAGAGCAAGAGCCCTACCTAGGACTCCAGGTTGAGAACTGGTGGAATGAGTGTCAGGACTCGGGGTGAGGCCTCTGAGGGATGCCCTGGGATATGTGTGGGGGCATCTTACAGACCTAGGCCAGGGTCATTCATAGGCCTGGATGTCCAGGAGGAGACACTAGAGGCAGCCACTCACCCCCTGGAGGTATCGGTGCTATCTCCTGCCCCAACAGTCCTTCCACAGACAACCCAAACGTTCACTCTCCTTCCCAATTTCAAAATGGTTTTTGGTAACTGCAAAGCTTCACGAATCTGGAAATCCTCACGCTGGTGAAAGCTCCATCGCCCAGTGGGAAGTTTCTCCATGGCTTCCGGAACAGCTTCTCTGTGATATTGGTTTTTTTGGCTTGGATGGTGATTCTAGTGCCAGCCCTGGGCAAGGTTATAAGATTGTGTCCTTCATGGAGAAAGAGGTATGTGCCCATGCTAAGCCGCAGTTGATTCCCTGTGCCAATCACGGGGAGCTGGAGACAGTGATACCAGTCCACGGATTTATAACCAGGGTCGGCCATGGTGGAAGAAATAGAAGGCAAAGTAGAAAGCTTTTCTTTGCAGCTGGCCCGCAGTTTAATAATGTAAAGAAAGCTCCAGCCACGTTTGAGCATGAGGTCAATTTTTTCGGCTGGCCACAGAATTCCCGGACTTTGCCTCTCGCTGAAGATACAGTTTATTTTCAGACGCATCAGGGAGCCTTTAAAGGGGGTGATTCACAAAGCCGCCTGCCCGTGAAAGGCCACTTCAGCATGTCACCTCGTAGCCTAGAAAGGCTCTCTTGCTGTCCAGCGTGAAGGACCAGCCATTGTCCCCCGGGGATGACAAAGGTCACGAGAGTTAGGGGGTTTGGAGAAGCACGCCCTGTCTTGCACAAAGCTTGTTTCTGTGGCTGACGTTTGCTCGGTGGCCTCGGTGACTCTTTGGCTAAGAAAGCTCCAGCTAAAAAGCTCACTCCCCTGAGGGCTAAGCGTTCATCCAAAATCCAGTGTCAGGTGGTACCAGCCTGGTTGTCCCCGATTTCAACAGAAGTTCCTTTGTGGCCGCTGGCACTCGGGAATAGAACTGTGGAGCCGTGATGAGGCCGGGAGGCGGCCATGGGGCCTTTGCCACTTTTCTTGATAAAATGCTCATCACTGATAAATGGGTCCCATGTGGCGCCAGAATAATGGGTTGCTACCGTATGGTCCCTTGGGCAACTCGAGAATCAATGGAGCCCGAGCGTCACTGGGAAGGGTCCCAGTGGTGTCAGGGCCTGGGATGCTGAGCTGCATACCTTGTGTGTGCATCAGTTGTGAGAGATCTGCAAAGGGCTTCTCGGGGCTGGAGGAGAAAATCGATGGGTGGTTGTGGGGACCAGAGAGCCAGTACTAGGCCACCCCTGGGATGCTTTCTTCTGCAAAGAGGGTTGAGCTTGCAATTTGCTGCTTCTTGCTTGTCCTGCATCCTATAGTCAAATGAAGTCCACGACTCAGGGCAAGCAGATTGATGTTCTCCTATTTCCGCCAGATGTGTCCTTTAGGTGTAAAACTTTATATGGACACGCAAGGTCCTAATGCTGGCATCCTGATAATTCTAATAGCCAGCCTTGTACCCTGGGATTGGCTGGTGCTATTTAATCACTCTGCTTCTTAAGCAACCATACAGTGTGTGCCCACAGTCTTATGGGCCAATTCAGGGATGTTTTCAATCAGGGGATAATGACTCCTTTTTTTTTTTTTTTTTTGGAGATACTGGGAATGGAACCCAGGGGCCTTGTACTTCCGGGCTATACTCCCAGACCTATTTTATATTTTATTTGGAAACAAGGTCTCTTAAACCAGCTGAGACTGGCTTCGAACCTCCTGTCTCAGCCTCCCAAGTGCTGGGATTACAAGCATGTGCCACCACGTCCGGCATGGGGATAATGACTGTCTGTCTGTCTGTCTGTCTGTCTCTCTCTCTGCCTGACAATAAGACCCAGCAAAAAATTTAACCATCATAGTAGGCAGTGGGGGGTTGCTTTTAGGGTGGGAGGTTGGGAGTGGCCTGGGCGGGCTGGGGGCTGGGGGCCTGGTAGAGCTTTCTCCTCCCTGCGTGGTTGGAGGAGAGCCCAGTCTAGCCCTGGAGGATGGAGAGGCCCTGAATAAGGGACTCTGTCTGGATCAGCTCTATCTCTGTCAGTCCCCCCTCCACGCCCCAGTCTCCTTGAACCCTGCTCAGCTGCCCACTGGTTTCTATACCGAGAATCACAAATCAATACTCAGCCCTTGGGCTTATTTAGGGTAAAATGTCTTTCTTAGCTTCTTCTGATTAAGGACTGAAATGTAAGTGGACGAATTAAGCATTTAAAAAGGGGGGCGGATACTTCTGTCGGCCTTCACGGAGGATTTGTACGGAGTTAAAAGTGGTGAGGAGAAGTTTGCAGGGTGGAAACGCAGAAAGGAGACAAAAGGTACTCTGGGCCCCGTGCCCCTATTTTCTGGGCTGGCTTCATGGAATACGCTACAAATATTGGGGTGCTCAGAGCCCTTGTTAAACCCAAGTGGTAGCCCTCAATCTCATCCCTGTGGATGGGAAGGCTGATAAGGGAGGGCCTGATGCTAGCCCCCGAAGCGGACATTTGGACTGCCCGCTTTAAAATTTGGGCCTGGCCGGGCGTGGTGGCGCACGCTTGTGATCCCAGCATTCGGGAGGCTGAGACCGGAGGACCGCGGTCCATGGGCAGCCTCAGCTACTTAGGCCCTCTGCACCTTAGTGAGACCCTGTTTCAAAATAATAATAATAATTAAAAAAATAGGGTGCGGGGGGGTGTAGCTTAGAGGTCGAATGCCCATGGGTTCCATCCCCAGTATCACACACACAAAAATAAATGAATAAAATAAACTTTGGGCCTATCACCCACCCAATTTCTAGGCCTTTCCATAGTAAGAAGGGGGATATGTAGAAGAGGTTAGAGACCTTCAGGGCTGGCTCCAGAGCGGTGAGCTGCTCCTGTCTGATGCCAAAGGGGTCATCGCTGATCTCAAGGGCTATGATAGTTCCCCTATTTTAATATTTTTATTACTACTGTAAGAGTCTCAAATGAAAGCAACCCAACTTGTGAAGATGTGCCATCTTTCAAGCCTCTTTGCCGACCAGAAACTCCAGAGTCTTACCCCAATGCACTCAACTGCCCCTGCTTGGTGAGATGTTCCCAATGTCTTGCCTCAGACGTGCCTGGCCAGCCCCTTGCTCAGCGTCCCTCTGCTTAGGGGAGAGTCCCGTTGTCCTGCTCAACCCAGCTCTAACAACCCAACTAGCTCCCCTTAACAGCTCCCCTAGCAATGGCGAACCACCGCTCCCCCTGCCCCGTAGAATCTCCCCTTAAGCTACATAAGCTTCTAGGCTGTAAGTGGATACAGGCTCCATCCTTTCCTGGAGACACCCCTCCGCAGGTCCTATCCCTGTAAATCCTGGTCTGCTCTAGAGCCGTCTCCCATCTCCTTTCTCCTGAACCTTTCAGGCACATCATAGTGAGATCCAGAGTGATGCGTCAATACATGTGGATGCCACTTAATTCTCCTGGAGAAGCCGGCTTCGGTGAAATGGAACAAAAGCCTCCCTTCCCATCCTGTTGACCAAGGGGTAGGGTCAGGGACGCTGGAACCTCCCCTAATGTTAACCTGAGAACTGTGCGACATGCTCAATAAGCACCTGTTTGTTTCCCCCTAAGACGCGGCCTTCTAGGGTGGGAGGAAGAGGCAGAAGCCGGGCACTTCTTTGCTCAATAGACAAACATCTGCAATAGTAAGAATTCAGCGAGGTGAAGGGAGAAGCACTCTTTGGCGTGAGTGTAGGCACGTTCCCGGTGGTCTCTGGTGGAGCAGAGGAGACTGGTGGGAGGTGCAGGGTCTCCAAGTGGATCTTTCAGGACACCTTGTGCTGTGGACTTGTCTCTTTGGGTGGTAACCCAAGCCCCCCAGGCCTGCTATGGGGCAAAAGGCATTAGCGATTGCTACCCAGAGTGGTTGCTGTCTAGACCATAGGGCTGGGCTGGGTGTGGGGTGCTCGGGCCCTGTGAGTGAGGATGGGGAGAGCTTGGGCCCTGTGAGCAAGGGTGGGGAGAGCTTGGGCCCTGTGAGCGAGGGTGGGGAGAGCTTGGGCCCTGTGAGCGAGGATGGGGATGCTGCCCCTTCCCCAAGGGCTGCTTCTCCTTCTCCACAAGCAGCTCCTGTGGACAGGCAGGCCTGGTTTTCTTCTGGCCACAGGGAAGCTAATGCCCAGCTCTGTGGCTGGGCTCAGCTGCCAGCTCTCCTCCTAGCTAGGATTAAAATTTTTCTGATCCAACCCACTTTGGCCAAAGAAGACACCTGGAGGGGATGACCCTTTTTGAAGTGGGCTTCTAACCTCAGTGTTTCCTAAGCATTTGGGAAGTTTGTTTAAAATGCAGGCTCTCACTTAGCATATGCGAGATTAGTCAGTCACAAAAAATAAGAAATCAAACGTTCTCCCTAATATGCAGACGATGGGGAGAGAATGGTTCACAGGAGAAACTGGAGATGAAGAAGGAGAAACTACGGGTGAGCAAAGACGGCAACCTGACTGGGGGTGGTGGGGGGCGGAAGAGGGCATCAGTGTACACGATGAGCATTCATAACCACATCAGTCACTAGGCCAAACACGAGAAGGAGGGAGGGGAGAGGAAATGGGCCAGAAACTGGGTAAGGGCTAATGGGGTGAGGTGTGCGTGTATGCCTCTACCATCTTGACGATGTCTGTGAAGATGTATGGCTGCACGAAGCAATAAAAAAAAATTAAAAAATGCAGGCTCTCAGCCCCTCTCCCGAAATTCCAGTGACGGGGGCTTATTGAGGGCCCGTTTTATTAAACAGCAGCTTTGAGCCGCTCCCACTTCAGGTGTTTGGAAAATCATTAAACTAGTGCAGCAATTCATGTGTGTGTGTGTGTGTGTGTGTGTGTGTGTGTGTGTGTGTGTGCATGCAGGATTGAATGAAATTCTACCTCTGAACTACAGCCCCAGCCCTTTTTATTTATTTTTAAATTTGGAACACCTCTCATTAAGTGGCTGAGGGTCCCTCTAGAACTGAATCTTGGGGCTTGATAGGTTAACCTGGGCAGTGCCCCCGACGCTGCTGACTGTGGATAGAAGCTACTGGAAGCCTGCTTCAATTAACATTTGCTTTTCCCCTCCAGCCCTCCCATGAACTGGGTGTTCCACACATAGAGGTGAACAGATCAGGCTCCCTGCATCCTTGTCGCTCAGAAATTAGCAGAGGGACGCAGGTAGTGATCAAACAGCATAAGGACTGGTGTGTCTTTTCAGTTTTTGAAGAATGACTCTGTCACTCTGGCTTCAGTGTGGGGAGTAGATCGGGCAGGAGGGCTAGTTACCAATTATGAGCGGTCCAGATGGAAACAGTGGCTTGTGTGTACATGCTGGTACGCAGTAGACACAAGGAGCATATTACATCTCTATTCCTACTTTTAACCGGACTGTTGGCGGCGGGAGTATTGGTGAGTGGTGTGATTCTGAACGTGTTTGGAGGGAGAGTCTACAGAGTAAAATGAATGCACGCGCACGCACGTGTGCACACACACACACAGAGAAAGAAGTCAGATGTGACAGGATTTTGCTGTGAACAACTGGGAAGATGGTTGTTATGGTTTGAATATAAAATCTTCTGAAGAGCTCATGTATTGAACCTCAGAGGTGAGGTAACTGAATCATGAGGACTGTAACCTCATCAGTAGCTGAATCCATTACAGTGGATTAATTGGGTGGTAACTTAGGCAATTGGGATGTGTCTGGAGAGGGTGGCTCTGGGGACGACATATCTGTCAATTGGCTCCCTTCTCAGTCTCTCAGCTTCTGCTTCCTTCCACTGTGCCCTGAGCTCCATAGATTTCACCTGACCTAACATGGACTGCAGCCTCTGAAATCTCCAGCACTGTGAGCAAGTACATCTTTCTCCCTCTAAGTTATGGTTGTCAGGTTTTTGGGTTATTTTTGGCCACAGCAATGAGAATGCTGAGAGAAACAGTGGTGTTACCATCAAAGGAGACGGTGAAAGCTATAAAGAGAAAAATCTGGGGCAGAAGGTAGGGCTTCTATGGAAAGTGTTGGGGCTAAGATGTCTATTAGACCTTCAAGTGGAGGTGGTGAGAATGTGGTTGTAATTCAAGCCAAGGCAGGGAGCCAGGACTTGGCCAGAGATGAAAATCTGGGAGCTATAGGCATACAGATGGTATTTCGAGCCTCATTTAAAATTCTTTCCTAAAGATTTTTTTTAAACCACTCAATTTAACAAACTCCTTTATTCTGACATTTTTCTTCATGGGCATTTTGGTATTTAAATGTTCCTCTTCTTTTTTTTTTTTTTTTTTTAGAATGAAGTTGAGATTAGATGACAGGCCTTTCTAGTGTTTTAACTTAACAAAGTAAACAATGAAATTTATCTCATTCCACACAGGGGACAATGGGACTTTAAAATCGAGGACGAGTACACTGCACGTGCAGTGATCAAAAGTGTAGTTTAGCTCAGCGAGTTCTCACAAAGAGCACACTCAGGCAGCATGAGTCAGCTGCCCAAGCACAATGCCCTTAACTTCTTTTGGTCATTTTTTCCCCAAAGGTGACCTCTGTCCTGGCTTCTTACAGTACAACGTACTTTCGCCTACTTTTGACTTTCTGTGAATGGAACAATACAATATACTTTTCTTTTAGTCTTTTAGTCTGTCTTCTTTTGCTCTGATTGTGGGGATCATCCATGTTGTGTACAGCAGTAGTTCTTTTTCATCACTGTATGCTATTCTGCTATGTGAATATAGCATACACACTTAATAGGTCCATCCTGCTGTTGATGGTTCTGTAGGTTATCTCCAGTTTTGGGAGACTATGCAAAGTGATTATAAGCTGGGCATGGTGGCAGGTTTGAGGACAGTGTCAGTAGGTAATGAGACTCTCAGAAACCTAGTGAGGCTCGGTTTCAAAACAAAAAATAAAATTGGGCTAGAGGGGTACAGCTCAGAGGGAAAATGCCCTGGGTTCAATCCCCAGCAACACACACACACACACACACACACACACACACACACACACGTAATAATGCATTCTTGTAGTCTTCTGGTACATGTGTACACACATATTTCTTGAAGCTGAACTGGATGATGGGCTATGCCCACACTCAGCTTTAGATCCCGACCATCTTCCGGAGGTGGTGCACCAGTTCACACTGTCATAACAAATATCAGAGAGTGCCAATTGCTCCACGTCATTGCCGACACTTAGTATTGTCTTTTTTTTATTTTAGCTACTCTAGTGGTTATGGAGTTGTAGATGATTGTATGTCCTTAATGACTAACGATGGAGAATATCATTTTATTTTATTTTTTTCGGGTCTGGGGTCTAGCGGCGTTCGACCTCCGAGCTACACCCACCCCCTGACCTATTTCTTATTCTTTATTTTGAAACAGGGTCTCACTGAATTGTGGAGGGCCTCACTAAGTAGCTGAGACTGTTAGTGAACCTCAATCCTCTAGCCTCTGCCTCCCAAATGCTGGGATTATAAGCATGCGCCACCACGCCTGGCTATGAATATCATTTAAATTGGTCATTTGAATGTCTTCTTTTTCTTCTGGTACTAGGGATTAAACCAAGGGGCATATACCGCCAGCCCTTTATTTTTTCAATTTTTGTGTGTGTATGATACTTGAGATTGAACCCAGGCTCATTTTACCTCTGAACCACACCCCTAGCCCTATTTTTTTTTTTTTTGAAATTTTGTCTTGCTAAATTGTGGAGGGCCTCACTATAAGTTGCTGAGGCTGGCCCTGAACCTGCAATCTTCCTGTATCAGCCTCTCAAGTACTAGGATTATAGGCGTGAATCACCACACTCAGCTTCTTCTTATTATTTTTTATTTTGAAATAGGGTCTCACTAAGTTGCTGAGGCTGGCCTTGAAACTTTGATCCTTCTATCTCAGCCTCGACCCCCCAGTGCTGGTATTATAGCATGTATCATCATGCCTAATTTGGATCTCTTTCTTTGTGAAGTGTTTGATCAAATATTTTGTCCATTTCTTTTTAGGGTTACCTGTATTTTTCTTGCTTAATTAGTTGAGTTCATATATATAACACAGATGCCAGTTTTTGGGCAATATATGTCTTTCCATTTCTATGGCTTGCCCTTTTGCTCTCTGAAATTTTTGACCAACAGGAATGAATCATTTTTACTGCAATCCACACTATAAATACTTTCCTTTGGTTAATATTTTCACATCCTATGTAAGAAATCTTTGCCTATCCTAAGGTCTCAAAGATATCCAGTGTCATCTTTAGAAGCTTTATCTTTTATCTTTTAAAGTCGATTTTTGTATATTATATGATTTTTGGGCTGTGATTCTTCTTTTTCTATGTGGACATCCTATTGGCTCAGAGCCACGCATAGGAAGTCCCTCCTTTCCCTATGACTGGAAGTGATCTCTGTCATGAATCAAATGTCCGTCTGGATGTGGTCTTCTGTGGACTCTATTCTGTTGATCCACCTGTCCGTCCTGTGCTCACTGTCTTACTTGGGGTGCCCGAGGCTCTTGTTGTCTAGACTTGTGAGCCTTCCGACTTTGTATGGACTCTCCCTAGTGAGGTGCTTGAGTTTGGCAGGTAGAAGGTTCTACGTACAGCTCAGAATAACAGTCTAACTTTCCCGTGTCACCTCTTTGTGTCCCAGACCCACGCCAAGCCCTCCCCGTGCCCTGTCTCAGGGGTCCTTTGAGGTCATTTTTAACCAAGGATGGCTGATGTCAGAAAGGGTCTCTCCAAGTTAAATCTCCCTGACTGTTCTTGGCCCTTCACATTTCCATCATCCATGTAGTTTATCAACATTCACAAGGAAATCCTGACATAATTTGGTTGGGCTTTTAATCATTCATCATCAACTTGAGGAGAATAGATAGCTATTCAGCATTGAATCTTTTAAGGCAAGGGTCAGCCTTAACATTTTCTGCCAAATAATCCATCCTAGATTCTGAGTGTTTCCCAAAGGCCCATGTTTTAAAGACGTGATCCCAGGGTGGTACTACTTGGGAAAGGTGATGGCAACTTTAAGGGGTGGGGGCCGCAGGAGGTCATTGGGTCATGGGGGCCGTGCCCTCCAAGGGGATTGTAGGGTGTCTTTTTTTCTTCTCTTCTGCTTCCCATCTGATGAGGTCAATATCATGTGTTGCCACAGAACCAAAGCTGTGGGTCCGACTGATCATGGATCGGGACCTCTAACACTGAATCAAAGGACTTGTTTTCTCTTTATAAGATAATCATCTCCAGTATTTTATTATAGTGACAGAAAGCTGTCACTATAAATACGTTAGGCTTCCCAGGCTGGACAGTGTCTGCCACTGTAGCACGAAAGCAAAGACAATATGTGAGTGAATGAGTGTGGTTGTGTTCCAATAAAACTTTATTTACAAAAAGAGGCAGTGGGCCAGACGGGGCTGTGTGCTGTTGTTTGTTGACCCCTGTTCTAATCCATGAGCAGAATCCTTCTGATTCTTTCAGATCTTCTGTCCTGTGAGATCCAGATGTGTGGGAATCATATCCCATTATCTTCTGTCATACTTTGGAACCTCTTTCTTGTGCTCTGTCCTTCCATGCACTATGGTTAATTGTGTGTGTGTGTGTGTGTGTGTGTGTGTGTGTGTGTGTGTGTGTTTCTAGGAGTTGAACCCTGGGGGCATTCTACCTCTGAGCTACACTCCCAGCCCTATTTTATTTTTATTTCGAAACAGAGTCTTACCATGTCATTGAGGCTGCCCTCAAACTTACAATCCTCCTGTCTTAGCCTCCTAAGTGCTGGGATCTCTGTGAGGTCCTTGTTATCCAAGGATGGCTGATATCAGAACAATTCCCTCAATATTAAATGGCCTTGACTGTTCTTGGCACTTTTGCCAGGAACCATTTAAAACCAGACATTGGGCCTCCATCTCCATAGCTTTTATTTTATTTTATTTTGGTGCTGGGGATGAAGCCCAGAGGTGTTCTACCTCTGAGCTACAGCCCAGCCCTATTTTATTTTTTATTTTGAAACAGAGTCTCACTAAGTTGCTGAGGGCTTCGCTATGTTGCTGAAGCTGGCCTTGAACCCGCGGTCCTCCTGTCTCCTTTTATTTTCTGGTACTTTTAGGCAATGTCTGACACATGGAAAGGTGCAATAATTTACTTGGGTCCAATCTGATCTAGGAAAGAACTGATAAGAGGGGGGTTTTGACGTTTACCCTTAGGGGGTCTGGTCTTCTCTGCCTTTCTGTCTTTGTTTTGGAGAAAAACCCTGGCCAACGTTTGCCTTGTCTCTTCTTTGTAGATATTCAATTTCTCCCCTCTTTGAAATATCCCAGAAAAGTTCTAGATCCTTTAGTTAAGCCGGGCGTTGTGGTGCACATTTGTAATCCCAGCATCTGGGAGGCTGAGACCGGAGGATCGTGGCTCGAAGACAGCCTCAGCTACTTAGTGAGGCCCTCCGCAACTCAGTGAGACCCTGTTTCAAAATAAAGAATAAAAAATAGGGCTGGGGGTGTAGCTTGGAGGTCAAATGCCTCTGGGTTCCATACCCAGACCCTCAAAAAAAAAATCCTTTAGTGATACAAAAAGAACATATATGCATTAAGCCTTTGGCCCCCTGAGAGCCAGACCCCTGTTTATTTACCCTCTGACTCCTAACGTGACACCCTGCGAGCTTTGAGCAAATGTCAAAAGGAGACATTATAGCTGTTCCTGGTTCCCACTGGAAATCCTCCCGGCACTCCCTAGGGCAGGCTTTGCTGGGGCTGATGGTCACCTCACCCGGCTGACCTGATTGCCTGGGTGGTGTCTTTGAGATTCTTGCCTTGGTCTGCCCCCGGGGTGGTGGAGGGGAACCATGGTGGAGCACAGTCTCGGGTAGGTACCTCCTCTCCTGGGGTTACAGCTTCATGACCACAGTCACCGGTCACCTTGCGAAGCTGAGACTCAGCAGGTCACAGCTCTGGAAGCTAATGGGGCTGTTTGGTGCAGCTGGTGTGAGGACACCTGCTCCAGCTGGCGCTGACCTTCCGTCTCCTGGAGACAGCAGCGGAGCCACATTCCAGAACTTTCCAGTTCAGGTCCTTCGGGATGTTTTCACACTTCTGGTTCCTTTTTTTTTTTTTTTTTTTTTTTTTTTGTGGTGCTGGGGTTCCTGGAAGCCCTTCTACCTCTGGGCTACGTTCCCAGACCTATTTTATACTTTTTTATTTTTGGAAACAGGGTCTCTTAAGCCAGCACGGCTGGCTTCAAACGTGATCCTCCTGTCTCAGCTTCCCACGTGTAGAGATTACAAGCGTGCGCCACCATGCCCAGCCTGGTTGCATTTTTTAAAATAAGCGATACCATTTTATTTCTGTGGTTTAGTGCTTGAAACATGGGTTAGCACACAGTAGGCACACAAGGACTTAGATTCTAGCTGGTGAAGC